>NW_028270150.1:755000-1055000 GCF_037043375.1 Chiloscyllium plagiosum | reverse complement strand
AGCAGGGGTAGTGTTCAGCATCAGGAGGGAGAGGGAACACAGCAAGGCAGGCAGCAGCAGGAGGAGGGATTGCGTTGATGCTGCCTGCATTGCTGTGTTCTTCCAGCCTCCTGCCTCTATCTAGCATTGCTACATAGCCAGGCTTTACTGACCAGCCCTAATTGTACTTGGTGTTTTCTTGGCAACTGATACTTTGGGTCAGGAGTCACATATGGGTCTGATTGGATAGGGACTTGAAATTTCCTCCCTAGTGGGTCATAGGACAAACAGCATACCATTCAGTTCCTTGAGCAGCACCTGCTCTCTTAGCAGCCCAGTTTCAATTCTACCATCGAACTGTCTGTGTGAAGTTTGCACATTCTCCTCATGGATGTGTAGCTTTACTTCAGGTGCTCTGCTTTCCTCCCATCGTCGGTGTGCAGGTTAGGTGGGTTGGCCATGGGAAATGTGGTGGTACAGGGATAAGATAAGGGCCTGGTTTGGGTGGACTGCTCTTCGGGGGATTGGTGCAAATGGGTAATGGCTGAATGGCCTCTTTCTGCATGGCAGGGGGTTCTATGATTCAAACACTCTACCCCAGAAGACTATGGAGATAGTCTTTGAGTATGGTTAAAGATTTGATTAACTGTGGTGTACAGGATTATGAGATGAGCAAAAAGGCATTGAATTGTTCAATCAGCTGTGATTATACCCTTATCATGACGTCTGTCATTCTATGAAATCCGGGGTAAGCTGTAAAATTGACTCAACTTTTTCATCCACATGGGGAAGCTTTGAAGAATTTCTGACCAGAACTTCAGCTAACCAGATGCATTTGGTGAAATGTTTCTTACACAGATTATTTTATTCCATTGCAGGAAAGAGAGAAAAGCCTGAAAAAGGAGTGAGGCCCCTCATCACATAACTTCACCCTCTGCAATGTTTTGCAATAATTCTGCAATTTGAAAATGAGTTTTTAAATCACAGGTTATTTTACATTGATGTGTAGGTTAGGAAAATGCAAAATTGAATAATATTAAAATCTTTATTAATCAACATTGTTCAAAATAATTGAATCTTGTGGCTTTATTCTCAATTTCCCTGTATCTCACATATATAGAGAGAGAAAACAGGCTCTGATGAAGGAATTTGAGCAGTTAGGGGCTAAATGAGAAAGCAGAACCAAAAATACACAATCTCCCGATTATTATGTGAGCCACAAGCTAATTGATAACGCAATTAAAGAGGTAAGCAAATGGCTCAAAGATTGATGTGGGAGAAAATGTGTTTGAATTCATGGGACATTGACACCAAGGCTAGGGAAGGAGATAGCTGTTCCAATGGGATGGGCTCCACCTGATCACGCTGGGATCAGAGTCCTGGTGAATTGCATAACTGACACTGTTAGGGCTTTAAACCAAATAGTGGAGGGGTGGGTTTCATTGCATAGAAAATTATAAAATCAAAGATAAAGGAGAAGGTGGATTGCAGGTTAGTGATTGGACAACTACTATCAAGAAAATAAAAGGGACAAAATGTTTGAAAGTCATATTGTACCATGGAACGATAAGAGTTAGGGCAACTCAATAATAAAACAATAGAGTCATAGAGATGTACAGCACGGAAACAGACCTTTGTGTTCAACCCGTCCATGCCGACCAGATATCCCAATCCAATCTAGTCCCACCTGCCAGCACCCGGCCCATATCCCTCCACACCCTTCCTATTCATATACCCGTCCAGATGCCTCTTAAATGTTGCAATTGTACCAGTTTCCTCCACTTCCTCTGGTAGCTCACTCCATACACGTACCACCCTCAGTGTGAAAATGTTGTCCCTTAGCTGTCTTTTATCTTTCCCGCAAGAGGATTGTAATCTGTGTACACAACCGTCTCTGACACATTGTTCTGACATACCCATTAAAATGTAAGGCCATACCAAACTCAATAGTTCCTTTTCAATTGTGGAGTATTTCCTTTGGTGGATGTGGAGTTTCTTTGAAAAGTAACCACCTGGCAGTTCAATCCCATCCTCATCTTCCTGGAGTACAGCTCCAATCCGATGTCACTCGCATCGATAGTGACTTTAAAAGGTTTTGAAAAGTTTGGTGTAAGTAAAACTGGTTTGGTGGTTAATATTGATTTCAAATGGTCGAATGCCTCCTGACGTAGTTCTGTCCACCGAAACTTTGTGTTCTTCTTCAGCAAATCGGTTAACAGTGCCACCACACTGCTGAGGTCTGGAACAAACTTCCGATAGAATCCGCTGAGTCCAAAGAATTGAAGCACCTCTTTCTTAGAGTTTGGTTGTGGAAATTCCTCAATAGCCTTCGTCTTTGTGTTCCGAGGGGTCAACCTTCCTTGACCAATGTTATGTCCCAAGAACATCACCTCTGCTTTTGCGAATCCCATTTGGTTTAAGTTTATTACCAGTTTTGCTTCTCGTAATCGTTCAAAGAGCTCTGCTGCTGTTCCATGTGATCTTTCCAGGACTTATGTATTTGGAAAGGAAAGGACTGATTAGGGATAGTCAACATGGCTTTGTGCGTGGGAAATCATGTCTCACAAACTTGATTGAGTTTTTTGAAGAAGTAACAAAGAAGATTGATGAGGGCAGAGCAGTCAATGTGATCTATATGGACTTCATAGAACATAGAAGTATACAGCTCAGTACAGGCCCTTTGGCCCTCAATGTTGCGCCGATCCAAGCCCACCTAACCTACACTAGCCCACTATCCTCCATATGCCTATCCAATGCCCGCTTAAATGCCCATAAAGAGGGAGAGTCCACCACTGCTACTGGCAGGGCATTCCATGAACTCACGACTCGCTGAGTAAAGAACCTACCCCTAACATCTGTCCTATACCTACCCCCCCTTAATTTAAAGCTATGCCCCCTTGTAATAGCTGACTCCATACATGGAAAAAGGTTCTCACTGTCGACCCTATCTAAACCCCTAATCATCTTGTACACCTCTATCAAGTCACCCCTAAACCTTCTTTTCTCCAATGAAAACAGCCCCAAGTGCCTCAGCCTTTCCTCATACGATCTTCCTACCATACCAGGCAACATCCTGGTAAACCTCCTCTGCACCCGTTCCAGTGCCTCCACATCCTTCCTCTAGTATGGCGACCAAAACTGCACACAATACTCCAGATGCGGCCACACCAGAGTCTTATACAACTGCAACATGATCTCAGAGCTCCGGAACTCAATTCCTCTACCAATAAAAGCCAGTACGCCATATGCCTTCTTCACCGCACTATTTACCTGGGTGGCAACTTTCAGAGATCTGTGTACATGGACACCAAGATCCCCCTGCTCATCCACACTACCGACCATTAGCCCAGTACCCCGTCTTTTTGTTACTCTTACCAAAGTGAATCACCTCACATTTACCTACATTGAACTCCATTTGCCACCTTTCTGCCCAGCTCTGCAACTTATCTATATCCTGCTGTAACCTGACACATCCTTCCTCACTGTCAACATCTCCACCGACTTTCGTATCATCCACAAACTTGCTCACCCAACCTTCTAGCCCCTCCTCCAGGTCATTTATAAAAATGACAAACAGCAATGGTCCCAAAACAGATCCTTGCGGAACACCGCTAGTAACTGCACTCCAAGATGAACCTTTACCATCAACTACTACCCTCTGTCTTCTTCCAGCCAGTCAATTCCTAATCCAAACCTCCAACTCACCCTCAATGCCATACCTCCGTATTTTTTGCAGTAGTCTACCATGGGGAACCTTATCAAACGCCTTACTAAAATCCAAATACACCACATCTACCGCTTTCCCCTCGTTCACCTCCTTAGTCACCTTCTCAAAGAATTCAATAAGGTTTGTGAGGCACGACCTGCCCTTCACAAAACCATGCTGACTATCCTTGATCACATTATTCCTATCCAGATGTTCATAAATCCTTTCCCTTACAATTCTCTCTAAGACTTTGCCCACAACAGAAGTGAGACTCACTGGCCTATAGTTACTAGGGTTATCCCTACTCCCCTTCTTGAACAAGGGAACCACATTTGCTATCCTCCAGTCTTCTGGCACTATTCCTGTAGACAACGAGGACATAAAAATCAAGGCCAATGGCTCTGCAATCTCCTCCCTTGCTTCCCAGAGAATCCTAGGATAAATGCCATCAGGCCCAGGGGACTTATCTATTTTCACCCTTTCCAGAATTTCCAACACCTCTTCTCTACATACCTCAAAGCCATCCATTCTACTTAATTGTGACTCAGTACTCACATTGACAACAATGTCCTGTTCCTGATTGAATACTGACGAAAAGTATTCATTCAATGTCTCCCCAATCTCTTCAGCCTCCACACGCAACTTCCCATTACTATCCTTGACTGGACCTATTCCTACCCTAGTCGTTCTTTTATTGCTGACATACCTATAGACTTCAGTCAGGCTTTCGACAAGGTTCCCCATGGGAGACTGATTAGCAAGGTTAGATCTCATGGAATACAGGGAGAACTAGCCATTTGGATACAGAACTGGCTCAAAGGTAGAAGACAGAGGGTGGTGGTGGAGGGTTGTTTTTCAGACTGGAGGCCTGTGACCAGTAGAGTGCCACAAGGATCGGTGCTGGGCCCTCTAATTTTTGTCATTTACATTAATGATTTGAATGCGTGCATAAGAGGTACAGTTAGTAAGTTTGCAGATGACACCAAAATTGGAGGTGTAGTGGACAGTGAAGAAAGTTACCTCAGATTACAACAGGATCTCGACCAGATGGGCCAATGGGCTGAGAAGAGGCAGATGGAGGTTAATTTAGATAAATGCGAGGTGTTGCATTTTGGGAAAGCAAATCTTAGCAGGACTTATACACTTAATGGTAAAGTCCTAAGGGAGTGTTGCTGAACAAAGAGACCTTGGAGTGCAGGTTCATAGCTCCCTGAAAGTGGAATCACAGGTAGATAGGATAGTGAAGAAGGCATTTGGTATGCTTTCCTTTATTGGTCAGAGTATTGAGTACAGGAGTTGGGAGGTCATGTTGTGGCTGTACAGGACATTGGTTAGGCCACTTTTGGAATATTGTGTGCAATTCTGGTCTCCTTCCTATCGGAAAGATGTTGTGAAACTTGAAAATTTCAGAAAAGATTTACAAGGATGTTACCAGGGTTGGAGGGTTTGAGCTATAGGGAGAGGCTGAACAGGCTGGTGCTGTTTTCCCTGGAGCATCAGAGGCTGAGGGGTGACCTTATAGAGGTTCATAAAATCATGAGGGGCATGGATAGGATAAGTAGACACAGTCTCTTCTCTAAGGTGAGGGAGTCCAGAACTAGAGGGGCATAGGTTTAGGGTGAGAGGGGAAAGATATAAAAGAGACCTAAGGGGCAACTTTTTCAAGCAGGGTGTGGTACGTGTATAGAATGAGCTGCCAGAGGATGTGGCGGAGGCTGGTAAAATTGCAACATTTAAGAGGCATTCGGATGGGTATATGAATAGGAAGGGTTTGGAGGGATATGGGCCGGGTGCTGGCAGGTGGGACTAGGTTGGGTTGGGATATCTGGTCGGCATGGGCGGGTTGGACTGAAGGGTCTGTTTCTATGCTGTACATTTCTGAGTCGATGACTGGAACCTCCTTAGTGCAGATGGTTTGGATAAAGCCGTTCTGTCAGGTGTGTTCAGGAGGGTTTCCTTACTCAGTATGTAGACAGACCGACGACGGGAGAGGCCATTTTGGATTTGATACTCGGCAATGAGCGAGGACAGGTGTCAGATCTCGTGGTGGGAGAACAGTTTGGTGACAGTGATCACAACTGCCTCACATTTACCACAGCTTTGAAGAGAGAAAGGTGCAGTTACCAAGGGCAGATATTTAATTGGGGAAAAGGAAATTATGACACTATCAGACAGGAGTTGGAAAGTACAGGCTGGGAGCAATTGTTCCACAGAAAGGGCACAGCAGTCATGTGGAGACTATTTAAGGAGCAGTTGTTGCGGGTGATGCAAGAATTTGTCCCTCTGTGACAGGTAAGAAGGGGTAAGATTAAGGAACTTTGGATGTCGAGAACAGAGGAACTTCTTGTCAAAAAGAGGACCAGTGGGGTTCTGTCCTGGTCCTCACCTACCACCCCACCAACCTCCATATACATCGTATCATCCGTCGTCATTTCCGCCACCTCCAAACGGACCCCACCACCAGGGATATATTTCCCTCCCCTCCCCTATCAGCGTTCCGAAAAGACCACTCCCTCCGTGACTCCCTCGTCAGGTCCACACCCCCCACCAACCCAGCCTCCACTCCCGGCACCTTCCCCTGCAACCGCAAGAAATGCAAAACTTGCACCCACACATCCCCCCCTTACCTCCCTCCAAGGCCCCAAGGGATACTTCCATATCCGCCACAAATTTACCTGCACCTCCACACACATCATTTATTGCATCCACTGCACCCGATGTGGCCTCCTCTATATTGGGGAGACAGGCCACCTACTTGTGGAACGTTTCAGAGAACACCTCTGGGACACCCCCACCAACCAACCCAACCACCCCGTGGCTCAACACTTCAATTCCCCTCCCACTCCACCAAGGACATGCAGGTCCTTGGACTCCTCCATCGCCAGACCATAGCAACACGACGGTTGGAGGAAGAGCGCCTCATCTTCCACCTAGGAACCCTCCAACTACAAGTGATGAACTCAGATTTCTCCAGTTTCCTCATTTCCCCTCCCCCCACCTTGTCTCAGTCAAATCCCTCGAACTCAGCACCACCTTCCTAACCTGCGATTTTCTTCCTGACCTCTCCGCCCCCACCCCACTCCGGCCTATCACCCTCACCTTGACCTCCCTCCACCTATAGCATTTCCAACGCCCCTTCCCCAAGTCCCTCCTCCCTACCTTTTATCTTATCCTGCTTGGCACACCCTCCTCATTCCTGAAGAAGGGCTTGTGCCCGAAACATTGATTCTCCTGTTCCTTAGATGCTGCCTGACCTGCTGCACTTTTCCAGCAACACATTTTCAGCTCTTATCTCCAGCATCTGCAGTCCTCACTTTCTCCACGAAGTCCCCAGAGCTAGACCAGATTTATCCAAGTCTGCTCCGTGAAGCGAAAAAGGAGGTTGCTAAGGTGCTGGCGAAGATCTTTGCCTCCTCACTCTCCGCGGAAGTCCTACCAGAGGATTGGAGAGAGGTGAGTGTTGTTCCTCTTTTCAAGAAGGGTAATAGGGAAATCCCTGGTCAGTCTTGTATCTCTGGTCAGCAAAGTGTTGGAAAGAATTCTGAGGGATAGGATTTATGACTATTTGGCAAAGCATAGTGTGATTATAGGCAGTCAGCATGGCTTTGTAAGGGGTAGGTCATGCCTCACAAGTCTTATTGAGTTCTTTGAGGAGGTATCAAGACAGGTTGATGAAGGTCGAGCAATGGATGTGGTGTGTATGGATTTCAGCAAGGCATTTGATAGGGTTCCCCACAGTAGGCTCATTCATAAAGTCAGGAAGTATGGGATACAGGGAGATTTGGCTATCTGGATTCAGAATTGGTTGGCTGACAGAAGGCAGAGAGTGGTTGTAGATGGAAAGTATTCTGTCCGGAGGAGTGTTGAGTGGCGTCCCGCAGGGCTCTGTTCTTGGGCCTCTGCTCTTTGTAGTTTTTATTAATGACTTGGATGAGGAGGTTGAGGAGTGGGTTATTCATTTTCAGATGACACTAACGTTGGAGGTGCTGTCAATAGTTTTGAGGGCTATTGCAGGCTGCAGTGCGACATAGACAGGATGCAGAGCTGGGCTGAGAAATGGCAGATGGAGTTCAACCTGGATAAATGTGAAGTGATGCATTTTGGAAGATTGAACTCGAATGCTGAATATAGGATTAAAGGCTTGATTCTTGGCAGGGTGGAGGAACAGAGGGATCTGGGTGTGCAAGTACATAGATCCCTCAAAGTTGCCACCCAAGTGGATAGGGTTGTTAAGAAAGCATATGGTGTTTTGGCTTTCATTAACGGGGGGATCGAGTTTAAGAGCCGTGAGGTTTTGCTGCAGCTCTACAAGTCCCTGGTGAGACCACACTTGGAATATTGTGTTCAGTTCTGGTCGCCCTACTATAGGAAAGATACAGAGGCTTTGGAGAGGGTGCAA
This sequence comes from Chiloscyllium plagiosum, assembly GCF_037043375.1. Lineage (NCBI taxonomy): Eukaryota > Metazoa > Chordata > Chondrichthyes > Orectolobiformes > Hemiscylliidae > Chiloscyllium > Chiloscyllium plagiosum. Next base: position 1,046,916 of record NW_028270150.1, on the reverse strand, counting down.
AGAAGGTTTACCAGGATACTGCCTGGACTGGAGGGCTTGTCTCATGAAGAAAGGTTGAATAAGCTCGGAGTTTTCTCTCTGGAGGAAGAGAGGAGACCTGATTGAGGTATACAAGATAATGAGTGGAATAGACAGAGTCAATAGTCAGAGACGTTTCCCCAGGGTAGGATTGACTGGTACGAGGAGTCATAAGTTTGAAGATATTAGGAGGAAGGGAGAAAGGAGACATCAGAGGTAGGTTCTTTACGCAGAGAGTTGTGAATGCATGGAATGCGTTGCCAGCTGTGGTGGTGGAAGCAGAGTCATTGGGGACATTTAAGTGACTGCTGGACATTCACATGGATAGCAGTGAGTTGAGGGGTGTGTAGGTTAAATTATTATATCTTACATTAGGATTAAACCTCAGCAAACATTGTGGGCTGAAGGGCCAGTTCTGTGCTGTATTTTTCTATGCTGTGTACAATTGTGTAATTTGTATTGCTCATGTAGCACCCTTGGTCCTGGAGGAACACTGACTTGTTTTTACTGTATCAGTTGTATATGGTAGAAATTATAAATAAAAACCACTCTAACCTAAACCCACGTATCCCAGAAATTCCAGAGAGATTGATTGATTGATCTTCAGTTACGTAACTGCACGTCATCAGTTCAGTCAGTTTCAATAGACAATAGGTGCAGGAGTAGGCCATTCGGCCCTTCGAGCCAGCACCACCATTCATTATGACCATGGCTGGTCATCCTCAATCAGTATCCTGTTCCTGCCTTATCTCCATAACCCTTGATTTCACTATCCTTAAGAGCTGTATCCAACTCTTTCTTAAATGAATCCAGAGACTGGGCCTCCACTGCCCTCTGGGGCAGAGCATTCCACACAGCCACCACTCTCTGGGTGAAGACGTTTCTCCTCATCTCTGTCCTAAATGGCCTACCCTGTATTTTTAAGCTGTGTCCTCTGGTTCGGGACTCACCCATCAGCGGAAACATGTTTCCTGCCTCCAGAGTGTACAATCCTTTAATAATCTTATATGTCTCAATCAGATCCCCTCTCAGTCTTCTAAACTCAAGGGTATACAAGCCCAGTCGCTCCAATCTTTCAGGGTAAGGTAGTCCCACCATTCCGGGAATTGACCTCATGAAACAACTCAATAGCCAGAATGTCTTTCCTCAAATTTGGAGACCAAAACTGTGCACAATATTCCAGGTGCGGTCTCACCAGGGCCCTGTACAGTTGCAGAAGGACCTCTTTGCTTCTATACTCAATTCCTCTTGTTATGAAGGCCAGCATGCTATTAGCCTTCTTCACTACCTGCTGTACCTGCATGCTTGCCTTCATTGACTGGTGTACAAGAACACCCAGTTCTCTCTGTACTGCTCCTTTACCTAACTTGACTCCATTTAGGTAGTAATCTGCCTTCCTGTTCTTGCCACCAAAGTGGATAACCACACATTTATCCACATTAAACTGCATCTGTCATGCATCTGACCACTCACCTAGCCTGTGCAGGTCACCCTGTAATCTCCTAACATCCTCCTCACATTTCACCCTGCCACCCAGCTTAGTATCATCAGCAAATTTGCTGGTATTACTTTTAATACCTTCATCTATATCATTAATGTACATTGTAAAAAGCTGCGATCCCAGTACTGATCCCTGCGGTACCCCACTGGTCACTGCCTGCCATTCCGAAAGGGAGCCGTTTATCACTACTTTGTTTCCTGTCAGCCAACCAACTTTCAATCCAAGTTAGTACTTTGCCCCCAATGCGCCCTAATTTTGCTCACTAACCTCCTATGTGGGACTTTATCAAAGGCTTTCTGAAAGTCCAGGTATACTACATCTACTGGGTCTCCCTTGTACATCCTCAAAAAATTCCAGAAGATTAGTCAAGCATGATTTCCCCTTCATAAATCCATGCTGACTCTGACCTATCCTGTTACTACTATCAAGATGTGTCGTAATTTCATCCTTTATAATAGACTCCAGCATCTTTCCCACCACTGAGGTCAGACTAACTGGTCTATAATTTCCTGCTTTCTCTCTCCCACCTTTCTTAAAAGTAGGACAACATTAGCCACCCTCCAATCCGCAGGAACTGATCCTGAATCTATCAAACTCTGGAAAATAATCACCAACGCATCCACGATTTCTAGAGCCACCTCCTTCAGTACCCTGGGGTGTAGACCATCAGGCCCCGGGGACTTATCAGCCTTTAGACCTAGCAGTCTCTCCAACACCATTTCCTGTCTAATATAAATTCCCTTCAGTTCAGTCCTTCAGCCACTATTACATCTGGGAGATTGCTCGTGTCTTCCCCAGTGAACACAGATCTGAAGTACCAATTCAACTCTTCTGCCATTTCTTTGTTCCTCGTAATAAATTCACCCGTTTGTCTTCAAGGGCCTAATTTTAGTCTTAGCCATTTTTTTTCTTTTCACATACCTAAAAAAGCCTTTACTGTCCTCCTTTATATTTTTGGTTAGTTTACTTCGTGCCTTATTTTTTCTTTGCGTATTTCCTTCTTAGTAATCCTCTGTTGTTCTTTAAAAGCTTCCCAGTCCTCCGATTTCCCACTCACCTTTGCTATGTTATACTTTTTCCCTTTTGTCTTTATATGGTCCTTAACTTCCCTCGTCAGCCACGGCCACCCCTGCCTCCCCTTAGGATTCAAAGTTTGGGAGAAGATTTGTAGCTCGGGTGCTCTTTGTTGTGGTTCTGTTCGCTGAGCTGGGAATTTGTGTTGCAGACGTTTCGTCCCCTGTCTCGGTGACATCCTCAGTGCTTGGGAGCCTCCTGTGAAGCGCTTCTGTGATGTTTCCTCTGGCATTTATAGTGGTTTGTCTCTGCCGTTTCCAGTTGTCAGTTCCAGCTTCCGCTGCAGTGATTGGTATATTGGGTCCAGGTCGATGTGTTTGTTGATAGAATCTGTGGATGAGTGCCATGCCTTTAGGAATTCCCTGGCTGTTCTCGATTTGGCTTGCCCTATAATAGTAGTGTTGTCCCAGTCGAACTCATGTTGCTTGTTGTCTGCGTGTGTGGCTACTAAGGATAGCTGGTCGTGTTGTTTCGTGGCTAGTTGGTGTTCTTGGATATGGATCGTTAGCTGTCTTCCTGTTTGTCCTATGTAGTGTTTTGTGCAGTCCTTGCATGGGATTTTGTACACTACGTTATTTTTGCTCATGTTGGGTATCGGGTCCTTCGTTCTGGTGAGTTGTTGTCTGAGTATGGCTGTTGGTTTGCGTGCTGTTATAAGTCCTAGTGGTCGCAGTAGTCTGGCTGTCAGTTCGGAAATGCTCCTGATGTATGGTAGTGTGGCTAGTCCTTTGGGTTGTGGCATGTCCTCGTTCCGTGGTCTTTTCCTTAGGCATCTGTTGATGAAGTTGCGCGGGTATCCGTTTTTGGCGAATACCTTGTATAGGTGTTCCTCTTCTTTTTGCAGTTCTGGTGTACTGCAGTGTGTTGTGGCCCTTTTGAACAGTGTCCTGATGCAACTTCTTTTGTGTGTATTGGGGTGGTTGCTTTCATAGTTCAGGACTTGGTCTGTGTGTGTGGCTTTCCTGTAAACCTTTGTAGTGAATTCTCCGTTTGGTGTTATCTGAACCATCACGTCTAGGAATGGGAGTTGGCTATCCTTTTCTTCCTCTCTCGTGAATCGGATTCCTGTGAGTGTGGCGTTGATGATCCGGTGTGTGTTCTCTATTTCTGTGTTTTTAATGATTACAAAGGTGTCATCCACATATCTGACCCAGAGTTTGGGTTGAATTTGCGGTAAGACAGGGCGGCACGGTGGCACAGTGGTTAGCACTGTTGCCTCACAGCGCCAGAGACCCGGGTTCAATTCCTGCCTCAGGCGACTGACTGAGTTTGCATGTTCTCCCCGTGTCTGCGTGGGTTTCCTCCGGGTGCTCCGGTTTCCTCCCACAGTCCAAAGATGTGCAGGGTCAGGTGAATTGACCATGCTAAATTGCCCATAGTATTAGGTAAGGGGTAAATGTAGGGGTATGGGTGGGTTGCGCTTCGGCGGGGCGGTGTGGACTTGTTGGGCCGAAGGGCCTGTTTCCACACTGTAAGTAATCTAATCTAATCTAATCTAAAAAAAAACTGTTTGTTCTAATCTTTGCATTCCCGCTTCTGCTATGAGTCCAGAGATGGGTGAGCCCATGGGTGTGCTGTTGATTTGTTCATATATTTGGTTGTTGAATGTGAAGTGTGTTGTGAGATACAGATCCAGTAGTTTGAGTATGCAGTCTTTGTTGATAGGTTCCCCGTCTTGTTGTCTGTTCTGTATGTCCAGCAGGTTGGCTATTGTTTCTCTGGCTAGGGTTTTGTCGATAGAGGTGAACAGTGCCATTATATCGAATGAGACCATAGTTTCTTCCTTGTCAATGTGTATATTTCTGATGATGTCCAAGAATTCCTGTGTTGATTGTATAGAGTGTCTGGATCCGCTGATCAGGTGTTTCAGTTTCTGCTGTAATTCTTTAGCCAGTTTGTGTGATGGTGTCCCTGGTAGTGATACTATGGGTCTGAGTGGGATGTCTGGTTTGTGCACTTTAGGTAGTCCATAGAATCTGGGGGTGTTGTTGCTTTCAGGTTTCATTCTTTGTAGGTCAAACCTGGTTATCTGTCCGTTTTTTTTGTAGGTTCCTCAGTGTGTTGTTTATCCTATTGGTGAGCTGTGGGGTGGGGTCAACCTCCCTCTTTTGGTAGGTGTTGGTATCTGCAAGTAGTTGTTACGCTTTTTGGATGTACTCTGCTTTGTCCAGGATGACCGTCATTCTGCCTTTGTCTGCTGGTAGTATGATTATGTTCTTATCGTTTCTTAGTGATTTTAGTGCTTCCCTCTCCTTGGTGTTGAGGTTATGTGTTTGTCTTTTCCTTGTTATCAGGGGTACAATACTTTGTCTCACTGTTTGTTGTGTCTCTTCTGTCAGTCCATTGTTCCTGAGTGTGCATTCTAGTGCTGCTAAGAAGTCTGCTGTCTTGGCGTCCCTGTGGTTGTAGTTGAGTCCCTTAGCCAGTATTGTTCCTTCCATCAACTTTGGCACACTCTGGAAACACAGAGACCACTACAACACGCTGTCTCACAATCCTGGTACACACCAGGATTTGCTGCAGCTGCCCAAGCCTTGCTGTTACAGTGTCTCATCTACCTGCAGAACAACACAGGAAAGCCTGCTGTCAGGTATAACCACTTACCAGCTCCTGAGGAGCCTTTCAGCCACTTGTAGATGGACTTTGTTCACATGCTCCAACAACAAGATTGCAAATACATTCTTGTCATCATCGACATGTGGGGAATGCTTCCATCCATTTAGAGAAGAAGAAAAGGGTAGTGCACGAGCTGTGGGAAAATGCCTCCTAAGGGATGTCATCCCCAGATTCAGGGTCCCCAGTAACACAGACAGACAGGGGACTCGCTTCACTGATCAGCTCATGACTGGCATTAACGAGGCATTGAGGTTACTGTGGAGACACCACATCCCCTACCAACCCCAGACATCAGGCATGGTCAAGCAGATGAATGACACCCTTAAAACCACACTGAACAAGATCCCCCAAGACACAGGACTGACCTGGCCAGACGCCTTGCTGTAACTCTTTACACTATACGTGGTCAAGCAAACCGCACGACCGTACTCACCCCTTTTGAGGTGCTCATGGAGTGACGTACGCCCACCACTACCAGGTCCCCAAAGCTCTCCATGGACACAGCCCTTCCCCTAACACAAGAGGCCTTGCTGAATTATGTACAAGCCCTCAGTAGCAGCATTAATGTAAAGCATGACCAGGCCAGAGCCGTGCTGCTCACACTCCAAACACTGCCCATTCATCCATTCCGACCCAGTCCCTTCCATTCCCAAAGCCCATGACCCACAGCAGACGAGCCCTCGCTGCTCTCGACCCAATGACACCCCCGATACAACCCTGCGGTTGCACATGGAAGCCCACAAACTCACCACCACACTAGAGGAGGTGGCGAACTCCACAGCAGACGCACTCGCCCAGCTGAATGCAGAGGCTGTTACCATCCGTACTGTGGCTCTGCAGAACAGGATGGCCCTGGACTACCTGCTCGCTGCGAAAGGGGGCACATATGCCCTCATTGGTGCTGACTGCTGCACTTACATTCCTGATCCCAGTGAAAACATCACACACCTGGCCCAATTTATCCAGCAGGCAGCTTCTGTCCTGTATGATCAGAGCTCCCACAGGGACCTATGGGACTAGGCAGCCTCTTGGCTGGGCTCAGGGTACAGCCCTACTACAGGGACTGATAGCGTACTTGGTTATCATTGCTGGGATTGTGGCACTGGCCACGGCCATCCGACTGTGCTGTTCACACCTCTGCCTCCTTCACTACTCAGCTAGCACCGATCCACTGGGGGAACGTCCCTGCCAGTGACATTCCCACAACCTGCTGTACATCTCTATGACTCTATGACCTCTTCTCTGTAACAGTTCCAACAACTTCACTAGGAAATGCTCATCCTGGAGTTCAGTTACTAGTGGTGTACTGCATGGATCTGTTTTGGGCCCTCTGCTGTTTGTCGTTTTTATAAGTGATCTGGATGAGGGTGTAGAAGGATGGGTCAGTAAATTTGTGAATGACACTAAGATTGGTGGAGTTGTGGATAGTGCCAAAGGATATTGCAGGTTACAGAGGGACATAGATAATCCGCAGTGTTGGGCTGAGGTGGCAAATGGAGTTTAATGCAGAAAAATGTGAGGTGATTCATTCTGGAAGGAGCAACAGGAATAAACAGTTAATAGGCTAACAGTAAGATTCTTGGCAGTGTAGATGAGCAGAGGGATCTCTGTGTCCAGGTACATAAATCCCTGAAAGTAGCCACCCAGGTTGATAAGAAGGTATACCGTGTGTTAGCTTTTATGGGTAGAGGGATTGAGTTTCGGAGCCATGAGGTCATGCTGCAGCTGTACAAAACTCTGGTGCGGTCAACTTGGAGTACCGGGTACAGTTCTGGTCACCGCATTATAGGAAGGATGTGGAAGCTTTGGAAAGTGTTCAGAGGAGATTTACTGGGATGTTGACAGTTTTGGAGGGAAAGGTGCAGTTACATTGTTGGGGCTGTATTACAGGCCTCCCAACAGTGAGCGTGATGTAGAAGAATAAATAGGTAAACAGACAATGGAAAGATGTAGAGGCAATAGGGTAGTGGTGATGGAATACACTTAACGTCAGAGGTCTGGATGGGGTAGAATTTGTACGAAGTGTCCAGGAGAGTTTTCTAGAGTAGTACGTCAATAGTCCGACGAGGGAAGGGGCCAAGTTGGACCTGGTACTGGGGAACGAACCAGGACAGATAGTAGAAGTTGCGGTGGGGGATTTCTTTGGAAACAGTGACCACAATTCTGTAAGTTTTAGAATACTCGTGGATAAAGAAGTGAAGAGAAGGGAAGCATACTAAACTGGCCAATTATATCAAAATCAGGCAGGAGCTGGGAAATGTGGATTGGACACAACTATTTGAAGGGAAGTCCACATTTGAGATGTGGGAGGCTTTCAAAGCTAGTGCAGAATACGCATGTCCCGTTGAAGGCAAAGGATAGGAAGGGCAAGATTAGTGAACCGTGGATGACAGAAGAAATTGTACGACCAGCCAAGAGGAAAAGGGAAACGTACATAAGGTCCAGGCAGCTAAGAACAGAACGGGCCCTGGAGGAATATCGGAAGAATAGGACAAGTCTTAAATGAGGAATCAAGTGGGCTAAAAGGGGTCATGAAATAGCTTGAGAGCAGAATTAAGGAGAATCCCAAAGCATTTTATTCTAATATAAGCAGCAAGCGGGTGACTAGAGAAAGGATTGGTCCACTGAAGGATAACGAAGGAAGGTTATGTGTCGAACCTGAGAGAATGGGTGAGATTCTGAATGATTACTTTGCATCAGTGTTCATGTTGTGGATAACATTGACATAAGTAGGGAGGATGTGTTGGGTAGGCTAGAGGTTATTAAGGTGGACCAATCCCCAGGACCGGATGGGATCTATGGGTTGCTGAGGGAGGCAAGAGAGGAAATAGCTGGGGCCCTGACAGATATCTTTGTGGAATCCTTAAACAGGTGAGGTGCCAGAGGACTGGAGGGTTGTTCATGTTGTCCCCCTGTACATTCCAGGTAAGTACAGACCAGTCAGCCTGACGTCAGTGGTGGGAAGGTTGGAGAAGGTACTGAGGGATAGGATCTATTTATATTTAGAAAAGAATGGACTTATCAGTGAGAGGCAACATGGTTTTGTACAGGCGAGATCGTGCCTTTCCAACTTAATAGAGTTCTTCGTGGAAGTGACCAAGTTGTTAGATGAAGGAAGGGCTGTTGGTGTCATATGCATGGACTTTAGTAAGGCGTTTGATAAGGTTCCCCAAAGTAGGCTAAAGGAGAAAATGAAGTCATACGGTGTGCAGGATGTTCTAGCTGGGTGGATAAAGAACTGGTTGAACAACAGGAGACAGAGAGTAGTAGTTGAAGGGAGTTTCTCGAAATGGAGAAAGGTGACCAGTGATGTTCCACAGGGGTCAGTGCTGGGGCCACTGTTGTTTGTAATATACATAAATGATCTGGAAGAGGGCACTGTTGGTATGATCAGCAAGTTTGCAGATGACAAAGATTGGTGGAGTAGCAGAAAGCTTAAGGGACTGTCAAAGAATACAGGAGGATATAGATAGACTGGACAGTTGGGCAGCAAAGTGGCAGATGGAGTTCAATCCAGACAAATGTAAGGTAATGCATTTAGGAAAGTCTAATTCTAGAGCGAATTATACAATGAATGGAAGAGCCTTGGGAAAAGTTGATGGGCAGAGAGATCTGGGAGTGCAGGTCCATTGTACCCTGAAGGTTGCTGCACAGGTGGATAATGTGGTCAAGAAGGCATATGGTATACTTGCCTTCATTGGATGGGGTATTGAGTCCAAGAGCTGGCAGGTCATGTTAAAACTGTACAAGACATTGGTTCGGCCGCATTTAGAATACTGTGTACAGTTCTGGTCGCCGCATTACCAAAAGGATGTGGACACTTTGGAGAGGGTGCAGAGAAGGTTTACGAGGATGTTGCCTGGTATGGAAGGTGCTAGCTATGAAGAGAGGTTTATTTTCACTAGAAAGGAGATTGTGGAGGGAACCTGATTGAGGTTTATAAAATCATGAAGGGTATAGACAGGGTGGATAGAGATAAGGTTTTTCCCAGGGTGAAGGATTCAATCACGCTTCCAAGGTGAGAGGTGGAAAGTTTAAGGGAGAGACACGCAGTAAGTACCTCACACAGGGTGGTTGGCATTTGGAACGCGTTGCTGGCAGAGGTGGTAGAGGCAGGCACAGTAGATTCATTTAAGATGCATCAGGACAGATGCATGAGTAAGTGGGGAGCAGAGGGATACAGATGCTTAGGAATTGACCGACAGGTTTAGACAGTACATTTGGATCGGCTCAGGCTTGGAGGGCTGAAGGGCCTGTTCCTGGGCTGTAAATGTTTTGTTCTTTGAGTAGTAGGGGCGTGGAACGGCCTGCCATGCAACAGTCGTAGACTCAAACTTTAAGGGCATTTAAACAGTATTTGGATAAACATATGGATATAGCGAGAGGCAGGAGCCGGGAGGAGGTGACGTTGGTGCTAGGTGATTGGTCGGGAAGGCCAATAAGTATATTTAAACTTCTTACCTCAGGCCAGCGAGGGAGGAGCGAGCAAAGGACTTCTGGGAAAGGTAAGTAGAGCAGTTTATATTTGCGTGGTTGCGTTACCCGAGACACTACTCGGGTAGTGTCTCTCACCCATCCTCCTCCTCTAATCTAAAAAAACGTTGTGGGAGCCAGATTGACAATGTGAGGTAACTAGTTTATTTCCTAATCTTTTTTTTTAGTAGTCACTTCGGGAGTTAGAATATTGGGAATGGAGTTTAGGGCAGTGGAATGTTTCTCCTGCAGAATGTGGGAGGTAAGGGTCACCACTAGTATCCCTGCTGACTACATCTGGGGGAAGTGCACCCAACTCCAGCTCCTCGAAAATCGCGATAGGGAGCTGGAGCTGGATGAACTTCGGATCATTCCGGAGGCAGAGGAGTTATTGACAGGACTTAGAGAGGTAGTCACTCCCCAGATAAAAGAAAAAGACATATGGGTGACAGTTAGGGGACAGAAAGGGAACCGGCAGGCAGTGCAGGGATCCCCTGTGGCCATTCCCCTCAACAATAAGTATACCGTTTTGGATATGTTGGGGGTGATGACTTACCAGGGGAAAGCAGTGGGGCACCTGCTGCTCAGAAGGGAAGGGGGAAGAGGAGCAGAGCAGTAGTCATTGGGGACTCCATAGTTAGGGGGACAGATAGGAGGTTCTGTGGGGACGAGAGAGACTCACGGTTGGTGTGCTGCCTCCCGGGTGCCAGGGTCCGTGATGTCTCTGAGCGTGTTTTTGGGATCCTTCGGGGGGAGGGAGAGCAGCCCCAAGTCGTGGTCCATATTGGCACCAATGACATAGGTCGGAAGAGAGATGGGGATTTGAGGCAGAAATTCAGGGAGCTAGGACGGAAGCTTAGAGATAGGACAAACAGAGTTGTTTTCTCTGGTTTGCTGCCCGTGCCACGTGCTAGTGAGGTGAGGAATAGGGAGAGAAAGGAGCTGAACATGTGGCTACAGGGATGGTGCAGGAGGGAGGGTTTCGGGTTTTCGGATAATTGGAGCTCTTTCTGGGGTAGGTGGGACCTCTACAAGCAGGATGGTCTTCATCTAAGCCAGAGGGGTACCAATATCCTGGGTGGGAAATGCGATAAAGTTATTAAAGGTGGATTTAAACTAATACAGCAGCGGGATGGGAACCACAATTGTAGGACAGGTACAGAAGAGGATGAGAGTAGAGAGTTCCCAAATCAAGTATCTGACACTGGCAAGCGAGAACCTGGTTTGAAGTGTGTGTACTTCAACGCGAGGAGCATCTGAAATAAAGTGGGTGAACTGGCAGGGTGGGTTGGTACCTGGGACTTTGATGTTGTGGCCATTACGGAGACATGGATAGAGCAGGGACAGGAATGGCTCTTGCCGGTTCCGGGATTCAGATGTTTCAGTAAGAACAGAGAAGATGGTAAAAGAGGGGTAGGTGTGGCATTGTTGATCAGGGACAATATTACAGTTGTAGAAAGGATGTTTGGGGACTCATTAACTGAGGCAGTATGGGCTGAGGTTAGAAACAGGAAAGGAGAAGTCACCATGCTGGGAGTTTTCTATAGGCCTCTGAATAGTCCCAGAGATGTAGATGAAAGGATAGCAAAGATGATTCTCGATAGGAGTGAGAGAGGCAGGGTAGTTGTCACGGGGGACTTCATTTATCCAAATATTTACTGGGATCACTACAGTACGAGTATTGTAGATGGATCCATTTTTGTCCCGTGTGCAGGAGGGCTTCCTGACACAGAATGTAGACAGGCCTACATGGGACGAAGCCACTTTAGATTTAGTACTGGGTAATGAGCCTGGCCAGGTTTGGAAGTAGGTGACAGCGATCTTTGGAGACAGTGATCACAATTCTGTCAGGTTTACTTTAGTGATGGAAAGGGATAGTGTACTCCACCGAGCAAGAGTTACAGCTGGGGGAAGGGAAATTACGATGCAATTAGGAAAGATTTAGGAAGCGTAGAATGGGGAAGGAAACTGCAGGGGATGAACACATTAAAAATGTGGAGCTTATTCAAGGAAAAGCTCCTGTTTGTCCTAGATAAGTATGTACCTGTCAGGCAGAGAAGAAGATATAGAACGCGTGAGCCGTGGTTTACTAAGGAAGTGGAATCCCTGGTCAAGAGGAAGAAGAAGGCTTATGGTAGGACAAAATGTGAAACCTCAGGGCGCTTGAGGGTTACAAGGAAATCAGGAAAGACCGAAAAAGAGAGCTCAGAAGAGCCAGGAGGAGACATGAGAAGTTGTTGGTGGATAGGATCAGGGTAAACCCTAAGGCTTTCCATAGGTATGTCAGGAATAAAAGAATGATGAGAGTTAAATTAGGGCCAATCAAGGATAATAGTGGGAAATTGTGTGTGGAGTCAGAGGAGATAGGGGAAGCACTAAATAAATATTTTTCGGCAGTGTTCACTATAGAAAATAAAAATGTTAGCGAGGAAGATAGAGATACTTGCATCTAGACTAGAAGAGATTGAGGTTCACAAGGAAGAGGTATTAGAAATACTGCAGAGTGTGAAAACAGACAAGTCCCCTGGGCGGATGGGATCTATCCTGGGATCCTCTGGGAAGCAAGGGAAGAGATTGCCGAGCCTTTGGCATTGATCTTCAAATCATCATTGTCTACAGGAATAGTGCCTGAGGACTGGAGGATAGCAAATGTGGTTCCCTTGTTCAAAAAGGGTAGTAGAGACAACCCTGGTAATTACAGACCAGTGAGTCTCACTTCAGTTGTTGGTAAAATGTTGGAAAAGGTTATAAAAGAGATAGGATTTATAACCATCTGGAAAATAATAATCTGATCAGGGATAGTCAGCGCAGTTTTGTGAAGGGTAGGTCGTGCCTAACGAATCTTATTTTTTTTTTGACAAAGTGACCAAACAGGTAGATGAGAGTAAACCAGTTGATGTGGTGTATATGGATTTCAGCAAGGCGTTCGATAAGGTTCCCCACAGTAGGCTATTATACAAAATGTGGAGGAATGGGATTGTGGGAGACATAGCAGTTTGGATCAGGAATTGGCTTGCTGAAAGAAAACAGAGGGTTGTAGTTGATGGAACATGTTCATCTTGGTGTCCAGTTACTAGCGGCGTACTGCAAGGGTCGGTGTTGGGTCCACTGCTGTTTGTCATTTTTATAAATGATCTGGATGAGGGCTTAGAAGGGTGGGTTAGTAAATTTGTGAACGACACTAAGTGGAGTTGTGGATAGTGACGAAGGATGTAGTAGGTGCAGAGAGACATAGATAGGATGCAGAGCTGGGCTGAGAGGTGGCAAATGGAGTTTAATGTGGCCAAGTGTGAGGTGATACACTTTGGACGGAGTAAACGGAAAGCAAAGTACTGGGCTAATGGTAAGATTCTTAGGAGTGCAGATGAGCAAAGAGATCTCGGTGTTCATATACACAGATCCATGAAAATTGCCACCCAGATTGACAGGGTCGTTAAGAAGGCATACAGTGTTTTGGCCTTTATTAATAGAGGGATTAAGTTCTGGAACAATGAGGTTGTGCTGCAGCTGTATAAAGCTCTGGTGCGGCCACATTTGGAGTATTGTGTACAGTTCTGGTCACTACATTATAAGAAGGATGTGGAAGCTTTGGAAAGGGTGCAGAGGAGATTTACTCGGATGTTGCCTGGTATGGAAGGAAGACCTTATGAGGAAAGTCTGAGGGCCTTGAGGCTGTTCTCGTTAGAGAGAAGAAGGTTGAGAGGTGACTTAATAGAGACATACAAGATCATCAGAGGGTTAGATAGGGTGGACAGGGAGAGCCTTTTTCCAAGTATGGGGACGGCAAACACGAGGGGACACAACTTTAAAGTGAGGGGAGATAGATATAAGACAGATGTCAGTGGTAGATTCTTTACTCAGAGTAGTAAGGGTATGGAATGCTTTGCTTGCAACGGTAGTAGATTCGCCAAGTTTAAGTGCATTTTAGTCGTCATTGGACATGTATATGGACGTATATGGAATAATGTAGGTGGGATGGGCTTCAGATTGGTATGACAGGGCGGCGCAACATCGAGGGCTGAAGGGCCTGTACTGCGCTGTAATGTTCTATGTTCTAAAATGGAATAGTGTCGGTTCGGTGGGCTTCAGATTGTTACACCAACCTGTGGAACCATCAAGGGCCGAAGAGCCTGTACTGCACTGTAACGCTCTACATTCTGTAATTGACTAAAATGGGCTGAGTTGGGCATCCCCCAAGTTTCTGGAGCTCAGGGAGAACCCCTCCATGATACAGTACGTCTCCATGTTCAGGAAGGCTACAAGCCTAATGCCAAAAAGCATCCAAAACACTCCCTCAGCAAAGTCAGGAAAGAAAATGCAGACACAGACTCCGACTCTAACCCACAAAACCAGACCTGAGTGCGACTGACCCTACGTACTCATTTTCAGAGCCAAAGATGATGGGGTCCCTATCAAGTGACAAACAGGATCATTAATATTAACATCTAATTCATACTTGAAATACCACAGCTCTACCAGCAACTTTGCTTACCAGAGCTTATCAGTATTTATGACAAGCCTACTCTGTGCATCAAGTTGAGAACACTGGAAGGGTCAGGGAGGATACCGCTCACTAAAGCTATAGCTAATAGACCAAACTCTTGCTGGATGATGTCTGACTTATGCCAGTTATGGGGCTGCTTGCCCATGGATCCTTGAACGCAGGTTAATACCATAATTGAGAAGGCATAGAAGTCACTTGCGTTTATCAACCATGGTAGTGAGTATAAAGTCCAGGGAGGCTCTATTGGAGCTGCCCAGGACTAGTTAAGCCACAGCTGGAGTACTGTGTGCAGTTCTGGTCACCACACTATAGGAAGAAAGTGATTGACTGGAAGGAGTACACAGGACATCCACCAGGATGTTTCCTGGATGGAGCATTTCAGCTATAAAGGAGGTTGGATAAGCTCAGGCTGTTTTCGTTGGAGTAGACAGAATGATCTATAGAGATCAAAGGTTGAGGGGCACAGACTGATAGAAAACAGCTTTCCCACTGAGTAGAACATAATGGCAGCACAGCAGCAGCTCGCAGCAGCCTCTCCTGATCTTGGGCTATTTAAAGTTCAGTTTTCTAAAGGCACAGGAGGAACAGGAACAGGAAACCTGGTGTTTGCAGATACTGTTACAGTCTGCAAACACTGCTCCAGTCCAGGATCCAGCCAAAAACAAACCCGAATGGAGAGCTGTTGAAGAAGTTACATGATCTTGGCTCGCTGCGGAGACCAGGCCTTCAGTCCTCAGCCTCGCCTGATGCCGGTGGCCGGGTGTTGAAACATCAGAAGCGGTGTACAAGGAAGGGGAAGCGGGGTAAGGCAGGCAGGAGTTCGTATTAGGCTAAAAGCAAACCCTAGCCGGCCAGCTCTCCCACCCATTCTGCTCTCCAGTGTCTGCTCCCTGGACAACAGGTTGGACTGCATCCATCTGAGGCAGGATTCTCTGTGAGTTCAGAGACTGCTGCATCCTGGTTTTCATGGAAACATAGCTCAGTGACAGAGTTCCAGACACCGCCATCCAGCTAGACCGGCTCGCCTTGTTTCATGCTGACAGAAATGCAGCTCTGTGCAGTAAGGCTCGGGATGGGAGTCTGTGTCTACATCAACACAGAATGGTGCAAGGACTCTGCTCGTCTCCAGCTACTGCTCATCACTGGTGGAGTTTGATATTGTTAGATGCAGATCTTTGTATTTGCCACGGGAGTTTACTGCTGTCCTTATAGTCAGGGTGTATATTCCTCCCAGTGCCAATGCTAAGGAGGCACTGTGTGAACTGTATTGGGCTATTAGTGGACTGCAGAATACACACCCTGATGGACTGTTTATTTTTGCTGGAGATTTTAACCATATGAATCTCAAGACTATACTCCCTAAATTCCATCAGCATGTGGACTTTGCAACGAGAGTTGGGGGTGGGGGGGAAATACCCAGACCAGGGGATTCAGAACACAGTCAGGGTAACTGAAGAAGGTGGAGGAGTGTAAGTCAGTTGATCAGACTGTGTTAGTGAAGAAGATTCTGTTGGAGTGTGGCGGATTCCAAGCAGCAGACGTGTACTGGCTGCAGGATTTCCCCAGCGCTGGGTATTTCGATGTGACCTTCAGGAGCGTGAAGCAGTGTGAGCAGCTCCTGAAGGTATTCAAGAAGAAGGAAGGGGAGCCTCTGTTCTCCATCCTGTCTGTGGTGCCATTGATTGTGCTTCCTGCACAGAGGAGTCAGGTTGTTACAATCCAAATGTACAACCCCCCCACGTCCCAGCAGCTGATGTCCTGACCTTCCTGAGAGGGTACGTCCAGTTGGAAGGAGACAGCACTGATGTAGTGGAGCAATTCCGAATCTGGACCAGCAAGTGGCAGGTCAAGGTAACCCTGAGGGTGGACCCCAGTGGGAACATCCTCCACCCACCCTCCAGCTTCGCAATCGGAGGGAGCAGGGGCTACCTCACACATGCAGGGCAGCTTAAAGTGTGCCGAACCTGCGGGAGGTCAGGACACATGGCAGTGGGCTGTGAGGTGACCATCTGCAGGAATGTAAACAGGAGGGTCACCTGACCAAGGACTGTAAGGAGGTTAAGAATTGTGTGGAGAGGCAGGTCACATGTACAAGACCTGCCCAAGACGAAGGACTGCCACCAACACACAGATGGCTGGAGGAGGCATTGTGAGCCGTGGACCCCCAAAGACTAGCAGGTCCAACCAGACAGCAGGGAAACGGAGTCTGGGGGCACCCAGAAGGAAGCACAGGCTGAGGTGGAGCAGACAGCAGCCAGCGGAGAGGTACAGCAGCTGACCTAAGCTCCAGCTGGACAGACAGAGGCAATGGAGGAGAAGGGAACCAAGGAGGCAGAGGAGTAGATACCTGTGAAAAACAGGAAAAAGGAAAACCCAACAGGTCCCCAAAACCTCCCAAAGGGGGAAACAGCAGCTGCACGGGGAGGATACAGGCAGCTCTTCAGACGGTGAAGAGGGGCGCAATGAGGGTCATCACCAGAAGAAGAGATAGAGTGCCGCGGGGAGAAAGGAGGGTAGCACCCTTCCAACCAGGAAACGATGAACTCTCTGACGTAACTGGCAAAGCCCAGCACACACCCGGGAGGTACCCACATCTCCAGGTAACTTCTTGGCCTTTTGGCTAAAAAAAAGTGTCTGTTCTTATCAGGATGAGTGTCGAGTTGCGAGTCAGAGCTAGTAGAGATCATCGCTGCATTGTGTTTGGATGTTGGAGGATCATTTGGTTATGCTGACCTGCTTTTGGTGGATCTTCATGCTGGCTTCGGCCTAACGCCAATTCAGGGACCACCCAACCTCAGAGCTATGGCCTCAACAGCTACCCGCAGCCCTGGGCAGGGCGTTCTCAACACAGTCCGGGTATCTGTCAAGAAGGTGGAAGAGCGTACACCAGTCGATCGGACGGTGTTCGTCAAGAAGATTCTGCTCGAGTGCTGTCGGTTCGCCGCAGCAGACGTGTACAGCCTGCAGGATTTCCCTGGGGCAGGCTACTTCGATGTCACCTTCAGGAGCGTGAAGCAATGTGAGCAGCTCCTGAAGGTCTTCAAGGAGAAGGAAGGGGAGCCACTGTTCTCCATCTTGTGGGCAGTCCCGTTGTGTGTGCTTCCTGCACAGAGGAGTCGGGTTGTTACAATCCACATGTACAACCCCCACGTCCCAGCAGCCGATGTCCTGACCTTCCTGAGAAGATACGTCCGGGTCGAGGGACAAAGCACCGATGTGGTTGACCCTTTCAGGATCTGGACCAGCAAACGACAGGTCAAGGTAACCCTGAGGGTGGACGCCAGCGGGAATATCCTCCACCCACCCTCCAGCTTTGCTATCGGAGGGAGCAGAGGGTACCTGACTTATGCAGGGCAGCCGAAAGTGTGCCGAACCTGTGGGAGGTCAGGCCACATGGCGGCGGACTGCAAGGTCACGATCTGTCGCAATTGCAAGAAGGAGGGCCACCCGACCAAAGAGTGCAAGGAGGAAAAGAACTGCAATCTGTGCGGGGAGGCGGGCCACGGGTACAGGGCCTGCCCAAGACGAGGGGCCGCCACCTACGCGCAGATGGCCGGAGGCGGGCCACAAAAGGACGGCAAGGCACCGCAAACCGGCAAGGGAATGGTGTCAGGAGGCACGCGACAGGAAGGACAGGCCGGAGCAGAGCAGATGACAGCTACTGGAGAGGTACAGCTGCCGAGCGAAGCTCCGACCGGACAGGAGGAGGAGGCGGAGAAGGGAAAGAAGGAGGCAGAGGAATGGACCGTGGTGAAAAACAGGAAGAGGAAAACCCACCCGGTCACCAAGACCTCCCAGAAAAAGGGGAAAAGGCAGCTGCAGGTGGAAGACACGGACAGCTCTTCGGAGAGTGAGGACGGAAGAAAGGAGAGCCGTCACCAAAAGAAGAGGCAGAGCGCTGCGAGGAGAAAGGAGAGCAGCAACTGCCAACCAAGGGACGAGCCTCCTGAGGAAATGGGAAACCACCACCCCCTACCAGGTGAAAGCCAGGAGGGTCCCACTGCCCCACAGCTCCAGGTCACTGGGAGCAGCGACCCTCTGACAGCCCCGCTGTCAGATATAGAAACAGACAGCGTGGACCCAAATGGGCCGAGTGAGGAACTGGACAGCTACCTCAGCCCAGCGAGGGTCCAGAAGTTTGCGTACTGCACGGGGATGCAGACAGCTACCCCAGAGGGGCAGGACCAGCGACAATCGGACATGGGTAACCTTACAACCTGTTAAAAAAACGGGGATAAAAATTGAAAGTATTAATGTGCGCAGCATAAAATCTGCTGCGCGATGTGTTTCAACACTGGCCTTCCTGGCCAACGTGAAAGCTGATGTCCTGTTTCTGCAGGAGTGTGGGATACCGCACCTCAGCAGTTACAGGAGATGGTCGAGCTTGTGGGCCCATGGGCCGTCAGTGTGGGCGGGCGCCTCCTCGTTGCTGATGTTACATACAGAAACGCTCCCGTGAGACTAATTAATGTGTACGCCCCAGTGGGTAAGAGTGAACGGTTGGCCGTCCTGCAGCAGCTTCCACTGTTGCTGGCTACGTCCAGGCCAGTCATTCTGGCCGGAGACTTCAACTGTATCATTGATGCAGATGGACGATCCGGCGGGGGGGACAGTAAACTGGACACCACGTCCAGAGCCCTGATGGACACGGTAAAAGATGCCAAGCTGCACGACGTCTTCATCACCCCTGCAGACGGAGCGCAGCGTAGATACACCTGGTCACGGGCAGACGGGTCTATCTGCTCAAGGATAGATTACCTGCTGGTGTCCCGAACGCTCTTGGTCAGATCCACCGACGTCAAGCCGGTGTTCTTCTCTGACCACTGCCTCCTGCTGGCCGACTGTCACCTACAGGACGAGCAGCGGGCTGGTAAGGGAACGTGGAAGCTGAACACTAAGCTGTTGACCCCAGGAAACACTGAGAAGCTCAAGAGGGACGACGCAGGTTGGAGAACCGTGAAGCCCCTCCTTTGAGTCCCCAGCGGACTGGTGGGAAACAGTAAAAGGGAACATCAAGAGGTTCTTCATCCTCAAGGTGGTCAGGAGGTGAGAGAGAGACGGGGAAAACTGTCCCAGCTCCAGGAAAGTATGCAGAACCTGCTCCTGCTGCAGACGATGGGGGTGGATGTCACGGAGGACCTCAAGGAGGTGAAGGGCCAGCAAGCCTCGCTCTTTGCCTCGGAGGCCTCCAAGATAATCTTCCGGTCCAGGGTCTGCTCCGTGGAGCAGGACGAGACGTGCTCATGTTTCTTCTTCCAGAAGGTGCACAAAGAGAGCTCCGTGCTCAGCAGCCTGAAGGAAGAAGATGGCTCGGTAACGTCATCTCAGGCTGACATCATGAGGATCAGCAAATCCTTCTATGCCAGTCTGTATGACTCGAAGCCAACCGCCAGCGCAGCCTCCCAGTCGTCCCTGTCCTCTATCACGGAGGTCTTAGACGACAGGACATGGGAGAGGCCAGACCAGCCACTATCTCTGGATGAGCTGACCAAGGCCCTCGAGTCCTTTGAAAAGAATAAAACTCTCGGAAGCGACGGCTTACTGGTCGAGCTCTATTCCGCTCTGTGGGACTTGATTGGCCAGGACCTGCTGGAGGTGTATGTCAGTATGCTTCTGGCAGGTACCATGAGTGAATCCATGAGGAAAGGCATCATCACCCTCATCTACAAACGGAAGGGGGAGAGGGAGGAACTCAGAAATTGGAGACCAATCTCACTATTAAACACAGACTACAAAATCTTGTCAAAGGTCATCGCCAACCGGGTCAGGTCTGCTCTGGGGTCAGTGATTCACCCTGACCAAATCTGTGCTGTACCGGGCAGGAAGATCGCTGAGAGTCTCGCACTCCTCAGGGATACGATTGTCTACGTGCAGGACAGGGGGGTGGACACCTGCCTCATCAGCCTGGACCAGGAGAAAGCCTTTGACAGGATATCGCATACATATATGAGGGATGTCCACTCCAAAATGTACTTTGGGGAGAGAATCTGCAATTGGATCAGATTGCTCTACACCAACATTGTCAGTACAGTCTCAATCAATGGGTGGGAATCAGATAGCTTCCCAATCAGATCTGGAGTCAGGCAGGGCTGCCCTCTCTCTCCTGCCTTGTTTGTGTGCTGTATAGAGCCATTTGCCGAATCAATCAGGAAGGATGCGTGTCTGAGAGGGGTGACTATTCCTGGCAGTGGGGGCCTGCAGGTTAAGACCTCCCTGTACATGGATGACTTCGCCGTTTTCTGCTCGGATCAGCTGTCCGTGCACAGACTCATGTGCATCTGTGACCAGTTCGAGCTGGCCTTGGGGGCCAAGGTAAACCGAGGCAAAAGCGAGGCCATGCTCTTTGGGAACTGGGCCGACCAATCCTCGATCCCCTTCACCGTCAGGACTGACCACCTGAAGGTGCTGGGTATTTGGTTCGAGGGTGGAGGGGGGCGAGCTGGGGCGTGCGCCAAGACCTGGGAGGAGCGGATCGGGAAGGTGAGACAGAAACTGGGCAGATGGGAGCAACGGTCGCTCTCCATCGCGGGTAAGAACCTGGTCATCAGGTGGGAGGTACTCTCAGTATCGTTATACGTGGCACAGGTCTGGCCTATCCCCAGAACCTGTGCCGCCGCAGTCACCCGGGCCATCTTCCACTTCGTGTGGAGATCAAAGATGGACCGGGTCCGAAGAGATGTAATGTACAAAGACCGGTGCAATGGGGGAAAAAACACACCCAATGCCACCCTCACCCTGATGGCCACCTTTGTGTGTGGCTGCATCAAGCTGTGCGTGGATCCCCGGTACGCAAACACCAAGTGTCACTATGTACTGAAGTTCTACCTGTCCCCAGTGTTGCGAAGGATGGGCCTGGCCTCGTTGCCGCGGAATGCTCCGAGTAGTTGGACCGTTCGGTATCACCTGTCCTTCGTGGAGAAGTTTATGAAGAAAAACACCTTTGACCACAAGTCCATCAGGAAGTGGTCAGCACGTAGTGTCCTTGAGACCCTTCAGGAAAAGGAGAGGGCGGATCCTGTCGAGCGGTTTCCTGAGCAGACTGTCAAAGCCATTTGGCAGAATGCCTCATCGCCAGAACTTTCCAACAAGCACCAAGACATGGCTTGGCTGGTGGTGAGAAGGGCTCTGCCTGTGAGATCCTTTATGCACGCCCGGACTCTCTGCCGCATCGCACGCTGCCCTCGAAGCGGCTGCGGGGGGGACGAGACTGTCACACACCTCCTTCTGGAATGTGCCTATGCAGAGGAAGTCTGGAGAGGAATGCAGTGGTGTCTGTCGAGGTTCGTCCCGAGCAGCGCCGTGACGCGGGACTCCGTGCTCTACGGTCTGTTCCCCGGGACGCACACCGAGACGAACATCAACTGCGCCTGGAGGATCATCAACTCGGTGAAGGACGCTCTCTGGGTGGTCCGAAACCTGTTGATCCTCCAGCTGAAGGAGTTGACCCCGACCGATTGTTGCAGACTGGCACATTCCAAGGTCCAGGACTGTGTTGAGGGACGCGCTGACGCTTGGGGCAGCTGCTGCCAAGGCGCAGTGGGGAAAGACCACCGTGTAACATCTGCCTGCCTAAAGAAGAACAGGGGGCCACGTAGTCATTTGGGCTCTGCTGGCGCCTCAGCTAAAAATGTAATCGTACCGACCTCCTCACTCTCTCAGCAGAGCAGGTAAGGGCTGTTTGAAGGCTCGGTGACGTTTATTTAACGGCTTAAAAAAAACTTTCAAATTTAAATAGAGCGCGGTGCGGACCCGGAAGCTGGTGTAGCGCAAGCTTACCTGGGTAGGTTTTTTTCCCTATAAAAGTGCGCAGGAGAGGCTTGAAGTGTGTATACTTCAATACATGAAGTATACGGAATAAGGGAGGTGAACCTGCAGCGTGGGCTGGGACCTGGGACTTCGATGTTGTGGCTATTACGGAGACATGGGTAGAACAGGGACAGGATTGGCTGTTGCAGGTTCCAGGGTTTAAATGTTTTAGTAGGGTCAGAGGTGGGGGTAAAAGAGGGGGAGGTGTGGCATTGCTTGTCAAAGATAGTATTACAGCGGTGGAAAGGACGATGGATGAAGACTCGCCGTCTGAGGTAGTTTGGGCTGAGGTTAGGAATAGGAAAGGTGAGCTCACCCTGTTAGTAATTTTTTACAGGCCTCCTAATAGTCCTAGAAACGTAGAAGAAAGGATTGCGAGGATGATTCAAGAGAAGAGTGAAAGTAATAGGGTGGTTGTTATGGGGGACTTTAACTTTCCAGATATTGATTGGGAAAGCTATAGCTCGAGTTCGTTAGATGGGTCAGTGTTTGTCCAATGTGTGCAGGAGGGTTTCCTGACACAATATGTAGATAGGCCAACAAGAGGTGAGGCCATACTGGATTTGGTTCTGGGTAACGAACCAGGCCAGGTGTTAGAATTGGAGGTAGGTGAGCACTTTGGGGACAGTGACCACAATTCGGTGACTTTTACTCTAGTGATGGAGAGGGATAAGTGTGCACTACAGGGCAAGAGTTATAGCTGGGGGCAGGGAAATTATGATGCGGTGAGGCACGACTTAGGATGCGTGGCTTGGAAAACTGGCTTCAAGGCTTGGGCGCAATTGATATGTGAAGCTTGTTCAAGGAGCAACTATTGAGTGTCCTTGATAAGTATGTGCCCGTCAGGCAGGGAGGAAAGGGTTGTGTGAGGGAGCCGTGGTTTAATAAGGAATTGGAATCCCTTGTTAAAGGGAAGAGGGCGGCCTATGTAAAGATGAGGCGTGAAGGTTCAATTGGGGCGATTGAGAATTATAAGGTAGCCAGGAAGGACCTGAAGAGAGAGCTAAGAGCAGCAAGGAGGGGACATGAAAAGTCCTTAGTTGGTAGGATTAGGGAAAACCCAAAGGCTTTCTATAGGTATGTCAGGAATAAAAGAATGACTAGGGTAGGAATAGGTCCAGTCAAGGATCGTAATGGGAAGTTGCGTGGAGGCTGAAGAGATTGGGGAGGCACTGAATGAATACTTTTCGTCAGTATTCAATCAGGAACAGGACATTGTTGTCAATGTGAATACTGAGTCACAATTAATTAGAATGGACGGCTTTGAGGTATGTAGGGAAGAGGTGTTGGAAATTCTGGAAAGGGTGAAAATAGATAAGTCCCCTGGGCCTGATGGCATTTATCCTAGGATTCTCTGGGAAGCAAGGGAGGAGATTGCAGAGCCATTGGCCTTGATTTTTATGTCCTCGTTGTTTACAGGAGTAGTGCCAGAAGATTGGAGGCTAGCAAATGTGGTTCCCTTGTTCAAGAAGGGGAGTAGGGATAACCCTAGTGACTATAGGCCGGTGAGCCTCACTTCTGTAGTGGGCAAAGTCTTAGAGAGAATTGTAAGGGATAGGATTTATGAACATCTGGATAGGAATAATGTGATCAAGGATAGTCAGCATGGTTTTGTGAAGGGCAGGTCGTGCCTCACAAACCTTATTGAATTCTTTGAGAAGGTGACTAAGGAGGTGGACGAGGGGAAAGCAGTAGATGTGGTGTATATGGATTTTAGTAAGGCGTTTGATAAGGTTCCCCATGGTAGGCTACTGCAAAAAATACGGAGGTATGGCATTGAGGGTGAGTTGGAGGTTTGGATTAGGAGTTGGCTGGCTGGAAGAAGACAGAGGGTAGTAGTTGATGGCAAAGGTTCATCTTGGAGTGCCGTCACTAGCGGTGTTCTGCAAGGATCTGTTTTGGGACCATTGCTGTTTGTCATTTTTATAAATGACCTGGAGGAGGGGTTAGAAGGTTGGGTGAGCAAGTTTGTAGATGATACGAAAGTCAGTGGAGTTGTTGACAGTGAGGAAGGATGTGTCAGGTTCCAGCAGGATATAGATAAGTTGCAGAGCTGGGCAGAAAGGTGGCAAATGGAGTTCAATGTAGGTAAATGTGAGGTGATTCACTTTGGTAAGAGTAACAAAAAGATGGGGTACTGGGCTAATGGTCGGATACTTGGTAGTGTGGATGAGCAGAGGGATCTTGGTGTCCATGTACACAGATCTCTGAAAGTTGCCACCCAGGTAAATAGTGCGGTGAAGAAGGCATATGGCGTACTGGCTTTTATTGGTAGAGGAATTGAGTTCCGGAGTCCTGAGGTCATGTTGCAGTTGTATAAGACTCTGGTGCGGCCACATCTGGAGTATTGTGTGCAGTTTTGGTCGCCATACTATAGGAAAGATGTGGAGGCACTGGAACGGGTGCAGAGGAGGTTTACCAGGATGTTGCCTGGTATGGTAGGAAGATCGTATGAGGAAAGGCTGAGGCACTTGGGGCTGTTTTCATTGGAGAAAAGAAGGTTTAGGGGTGACTTGATAGAGGTGTACAAGATGATTAGGGGTTTAGATAGGGTTGACCATGAGAACCTTTTTCCACGTATGGAGTCAGCTATTACGAGGGGGCATAGCTTTAAATTAAGGGGTGGTAGGTATAGGACAGATGTTAGGGGTAGATTCTTTACTCAGCAAGTCGTGAGTTCATGGAATACCCTGCCAGTAGCAGTGGTGGACTCTCCCTCTTTATGGGCATTTAAACGGGCATTGGATAGGCAAATGGAGGATAGTGGGCTGGTGTAGGTTAGGTGGGCTTGGATCGGCGCAACATCGAGGGCCAAAAGGTTCTCATGGTCAACCCTATCTAAACCCCTAATCATCTTGTACACCTCTATCAAGTCACCCCTAAACCTTCTTTTCTCCAATGAAAACAGCCCCAAGTGCCTGCTGTAACCTGTACTGCGCTGTATTTTTCTATGTTCTATGAATCGGTAATTGAATCAGACTGCTCTACACCAACATTGTCAGTGCAGTCTCAATCAATGGGTGGGAATCAGATAGCTTCCCAGTCAGACCTGGAGTCAGGCAGGGCTGCCCTCTCTCTCCTGCCTTGTTTATGTGCTGCATAGAGCCATTTGTCGAGCCCATCAGGAAGGATGCGTGTCTGAGAGGGGTGACTATTCCTGGCAGCGGGGGCCTGCAGGTTAAGGCCTCCCTGTACATGGAAGACGTTGCCATTTTCTGCTCGGATCAGCTGTCCGTGCACAGACTCATGTGCATATGTGACCAGTTTGAATGGGCCTTGGAGGCCAAGGTAAACCGAGGCAAGAGCGAGGCCATGCTCTTCGGGAACTGGGCCGACCAATCCTCGATCCCCTTCACCGTCAGGACCAACCACCTGAAGGTGCTGGGTATTTGGTTCGAGGGTGGAGGGGGGCGAGCTGGGGCGTGCGCCAAGACCTGGGAGGAGCGGATCAGGAAGGTGAGACAGAAACTGGGCAGATGGGAGCAACGGTCGCTCTCCATCGCGGGTAAGAACCTGGTCATCAGGTGGGAGGTTCTGTCAGTATTGTTATACGTGCCACAGGTCTGGCCTATCCCCAGAACCTGTGCTGCCGCAGTCACCCGGGCCATCTTCCACGTCGTGTGGAGATCAAAGATGGACCGGGTCCGAAGAGACACAATGTACAAAGACCGGTGCAATGGGGGAAAAAACACGCCCAATGCCACCCTCACCCTGATGGTCACCTTTGTGTGTGGCTGCATCAAGCTGTGCGTGGATCCCCGGTACGCAAACACCAAGTGTCACTACGTACTGAAGTTCTACCTGTCCCCGGTGTTGCGAAGGATGGGCCTGGCCTTGCTGCCGCGGAACGCTCCGAGTAGGTGGACCGTTCTGTGTCACCTGTCCTTCGTGGAGAAGTTTATGAAGAAAAACACCTTTGACCACAAGTCCATCAGGAAGTGGTCAGCACGTAGTGTCCTTGAGACCCTTCGGGAAAAGGAGAGGGCGGATCCTGTCAAGCGGTTTCCTGACCAGACGGTCAAAGCCATTTGGCAGAATGCCTCATCGCCAGAACTTTCCAACAAGCACCAAGACATGGCTTGGCTGGTGGTGAGAAGGGCTCTGCCTGTGAGATCATTTATGCACGCCCGGACTCTCAGCCACATCGCACGCTGCCCTCGAAGCGGCTGCGGGGGGGACGAGACTGTCACACACCTCCTTCTGGAATGTGCCAATGCAGAGGAAGTCTGGAGAGGAATGCAGTGATGTCTGTCGAGGTTCGTCCCGAGCAGCGCCGTGACGCGGGACTCCGTGCTCTACGGCCTGTTCCCCAGGACGCACACCGAGACGAACATCAACTGCGCCTGGAGGATCATCAACTCGGTGAAGGACGCTCTCTGGGTGATCCGAAACCTGTTGATCCTCCAGCTGAAGGAGTTGACCCCGACCGATTGTTGCAGACTGGCACATTCCAAGGTCCAGGACTGTGTTGAGGGACGCGCTGACGCTTGGGGCAGCTGCTGCCAAGGCGCAGTGGGGAAAGACCACTGTGTAACATCTGCCTGCCGAAAGAAGAACAGGGGGCCACGTAGTCATTTGGGCTCTGCTGGCGCCTCAGCTAAAAATGTAATCGTACCGACCTGTAAATAGGAATGGTTACTCTGGTTTCGGTATGCAAACAAATGGAATGTTTACATATGTATGGCATGTCCAGTTGTATAGATCAAAGTAGTTATGAATAAAGTATATTTTTGAAATAACATAAAGGATGTGTACTGCCTGTGCACAAGAATGGCATGACCAATTGTATAGAGATCCAAATAATTTTATGAATAAAGCATATTTTTGAAATTAAAAGAAGGATGTGTACTGCCTGCAGGACTTCCCTGGGGCAGGCTACTTTGACGTCACCTACAGGAGTGTGAAGCAATGTGAGCAGCTCCGCAAGGTCTTCAAAGAAAAAGGAAGGGGAGCCTCTGTTCTCCACCTTGTCGGCCGTCCTGTTGCGTGTGCTTCCTGCACAGTGGAGTCGAGTTGTTACGATTCATATGTACAACCTCTATGTTCCAGCAGCTGATGTCCTGACCTTCCTGGGAAGGTACGTGCAGGTCGAGGGAGAAAGCACCGATGTGGTTGACCCTTTCGGGATCTGGACTAGCAAATGGCAGGTCAGGGTAACCCTGAGGGTCGACGCCATCTTCCACCCACCCTCCAGCTTTGCTATCGGAGGGAGCAGAGGGTACCTGACGTACGCAGGGCAGCCGAAAGTGTGCCGAACCTGCGGGAGGTCAGGCCACATTTCGGCGGACTATAAGGTTACTATCTGTCGGAACTGCAAGCAGGAGGGTCACCCAACCAAGCAAAGAAGCCAAGAAGTACAATCTGTGCGGAGAGGCGGGCCACGTGTACAAGGCCTGCCCAAGACGAGGAGCCGCTGCCTATGTGCAGGTGGCCTGAGGTGGACCGCAAAAGACCAGCAAGGCAGCACAAACCAGCAAGGGAACAGTGTCTGGGGGCACGCAAAAGGAAGGACAGGCTGGAGCAGAGCAGAGGACAGCCACTGGAGGTACAGCTGCTGATCGAAGCTCCTACAGGACAGACGGACGCAATGGAGGAGGAGGAGGGAACGAAGGAGGCAGAGGAATGGATTCCTGTAAAAAACAGGAGGAAGAAAACCCACCAGGCCGCCAAAACCTCAGAAAGGGGGAAATGGCAGCTGCACGGGGAAGACACAGACAGCTCTTCGGAGGGTGAGGACAGGCACAAGGAGGGTCGTCACCAAGAGAAGAGACAGAGCGCTGCGGGGAGAAAGGAGGGCAGTACCTGCCAAACAAGAAAGGACAAACCTCCTGAGGCAACTGGTAAAGACCACCCCCCCACAAAGTGAAAGCCAGGAGGTACCCACCGCCCCATAGCTCCAGGTTACTGGGAGCAGCCACCCTCTGACAGCCCCGCTGTCAGATATAGAACTGGACTGTGCGAACCCTGGTCCCGGCCCGATGACACCGGAGTGGGAAAATGGCCCCAGTGAGGAGCTGGGCAGCTACCTCAGACCCGCGAGGGTCCAGCAGTTCATGTTCACCATGGGGGATGCAGACAGCTACCGCAGAGGGACAGGACCAGCTGCAAATGGACATGGGTAACCTCAAAACTGTTAAAAATGGGGATAAAAATCCCAAGTATTAAACGTGCTTGGCATTAAATCTGCTACGTGATGTGTTTCTACGATGGCCTTCCTAGCCAACATTAAGGTGCAGGCTCGAAGGGCTGAATGGCCTACTCCTGCACCTATTGTCTATTGAAGCCGATGTCCTGTTTCTGCAGCAGTGGGGGTTACCGCACCACAGCAGCTACAGGAGATGGTCGAGCTTGTGGGCCCATGGGCCGTCAGTTTGGTCGGGGGCAATGATAACTGCTCCTCAGGCCTGGGTATCCTGTTGTGAGGAGGAAACTTCACCATCTGAGGTTAAGGAGATGGGCAAGCACCTCCTCGTCACTGATGTCATGTACAGAAACGCTCTAGAGACTAATTAATGTGTACGCCCCAGTGGGTAAGAGTGAACGGTTGGCCGTCCTGCAGCAGCTCCCACTGTTGCTGGCTATGTCCAGGCTGGTCATTCTGGCCAGGGACTTCAACTATATCATTGATGCAGATGGACGATCCAGCAGTGGTGGGGTGGCGGGGGGAAAAACAGTAAACTGGACACCATGTCCAGAGCCCTGATGGACACGGTAAAAGATGCCAAGCTGCACAACGTCTTCAGCGCCCCTGCAGATGGAGCACAGCATAGATACACTGGTCATGGGCAGACGGGTCTATCCGCTCAAGGATAGATTACCTGTTTGTGTCCCGAACGTTCTCGGTCAGATCCACCGACGTCAAGCCGGTGTTCTTCTCTGACCACTACCTCCTGCCAGCCGACTGTCACCTACAGGACGAGCAGTGGGCTGGTAAGGGAACGTGGAAGCTGAACACTAAGCTGTTGTCCCCAGGGAACATTGAGGAGCTCAAGAGGGACTACGCAGGTTGGAGAACCGTGAAGCCCCTCCTTTGAGTCTCCAGCAGACTGGTGGGAAACAGTAAAAGGGAACATCAAGAGGTTCTTCATCCTCAAAAGGTGTTCAGGAAGCAAGAGAGAGGCGGGGAAAACTGTCCCAGCTCCAGGCAAGTATGCAGAACCTGCTGCAGACGATGAGGTTCGATGTCACGGAGGACCTCCAGGAGGTGAAGGGTCAACAAGCCTCGCTCTTTGCCTCGGAGGCCTCCAAGATAATCTTCCGGTCCAGGGTCCGCTCCGTGGAGCAAGACGAAACGTGCTCATGTTTCTTCATCCAGAAGGTGCACAAAGAGAGCTCCGTGCTCAGCAGCCTGAAGGAAGAAGATGGCTCGGTAACGTCATCTCAGGCTGATGTCATGAGGATCAGCAAATCCTTCTATGCCAGTCTGTATGACTCGAAGCCAACCGCCAGCGCGGCCTCCCAGTCATTCCTGTCCTCCATCATGGAGGTCTTAGACGACAGTGGCTGGTCTAGCCTGTCCCGTGTTCTATCTCTGGATGAGCTGACCAAGGCCCTCGAGTCCTTCGAAAAGAATAAAACTCTCGGAAGCGACGGCTTACTGGTCGAGCTCTATTCCGCTCTGTGGGACTTGATTGGCCAGGACCTGCTGGAGGTGTATGTCAGTATGCTTCTGGCAGGTACCATGAGTGAATCCATGAGGAAAGGCATCATCACCCTCATCTACAAGCGGAAGGCGGGAGAGGGAGGAACTCAGAAATTGGAGACCAATCTCACTATTGACTGGGGATTACAAAATTCTGTCAAAGGTTATCGCCAACCGGGTCAGGTCTGCTTTGGGGTCAGTGATTCACCCTGACCAAACCTGTGCTGTACCGGGCAGGAAAATTGCCGGGCAGGAAAATCCTGGACTTGATTGGCCAGGACCTGCTGGAGGTGTATGTCAGTATGCTTCTGGCAGGTACCATGAGTGAATCCATGAGGAAAGGCATCATCACCCTCATCTACAAGCGGAAGGCGGAGAGGGAGGAACTCAGAAATTGGAGACCAATCTCACTATTGACTGGGGATTACAAAATTCTGTCAAAGGTTATCGCCAACCGGGTCAGGTCTGCTTTGGGGTCAGTGATTCACCCTGACCAAACCTGTGCTGTACCGGGCAGGAAAATTGCTGGGAGTCTCGCACTCCTCAGGGATACGATCGCCTACGTGCAGGACAGGGGGGTGGACACCTGCCTGATCAGCCTGGACAAGGAGAAAGCTTTTGACAGGATATCACACACGTATATGAGAGACGTTGTCTCCAAAATGGGCTTTGGGGAGGGAATCTGCAATTGGATCAGACTGCGCTACACCAACATTGTCAGTGCAGTCTCAATCAATGGGTGGGAATCAGATAGCTTCCCAGTCAGACCTGGAGTCAGGCAAGGGCTGCCCTCTCTCTCCTGCCTTGTTGGTGTGCTGCATAGAGCCATTTGCCGACTCCATCAGGAAGGATGCGAGCCTGAGAGGGGTGACTATTCCTGGCAGCAGGGGCCTGCAGGTTTAGGCCTCCCTGTACATGGATGACATCGCCGTTTTCTGCTCGGATCCTCTGTCCGTGCACAGACTCATGTGCATCTGTGACCAGTTTGAATGGGCCTCGGGGGCAAAGGTCAACCGAGGCAAGAGCGAGGCCATGCTCTTCAGGAACTGGGCCTACCAATCCTCTATCCCAGGGGTGGGGAACCTGCAGCCTTCTAGGCCAGGTTTGGTATGTTTTGGCACGGCCGTTTGGGCGCCAAACCTATTTGGCGCCAGCACATTTGGCGACAGATGTTTTGGCACTAAGAATACTTCTTTATTTGTAAATCTGTCTGTATGGACAGCTTTAGTGTAACAAAATTACAATATATCTGTTATATAACCATCTGTTATGTTGAATAACCACGCATGTTTATCGAATGGTGTAGGTAAGTTTAATTTCAACATAAATATACTATTTGTGCATGTAAACATATAATTGCATGCATTTTTTTGTACTAAGTATTTTTGTATATAGTAGTTGAGCATGCAGCGTTGAAAAGACCAATAGGTACGTTGCTGTTTGCACTTCCTTTGTATAAATTGAGCTAGTACATATGGAAACAGGAAAACTAGCTCTCTCCTCGTTTAGCCGTTTGCTCAGGCAACAGTTAGTCCTCAGCCTCAGTTGAGTTAACCGCGGCTGCGCTGCCACAGGGTTTCGTTCTTTTGCCATCTTTTTATATTTTTTTAATAGTTTTATCCATATGGCTGACTGAGGAGGTATTAACAAAATGGATTCCTCTACGTCTTTGACAAAAGAAGCAAAGTTGACAGCGACTTGAAATTTTGGCATTGTGAGAAGAGAAAAAAAATGAAAATAAAATAAAAAAAAGAATCGGTGCAAAGCACGGGTCCATACTAAAGCTGGAGGGGTGGTGAGGGAGCTGAACAACCATTCACATGAAGCTTCTGCTGCACAATTAGAGGTTATACTTGTGAAAACTAAAATAAAGAGAGCAGAGGAGACTCGAGTCACCGACTGTAGTTGTTAGTGCATGTTTGACAGACATATCCCAAGCTAGTCTAGCCGTCCTCGTCATTCCTAATATGTCTGCTTTGAGGAAAATAATATGCAGAAAGCGTAATTCAGTCATGAACACACCCACCAATCCAACTAATTTGCAACAATTTGTGCCAGAATGCTACAGAATATATATCCCTCAACCAGGCGTGGAAGAAAATTTTTTACTGTGATAACAGAGCAGGTCCCGACTGGATATTAATCTTCAAAAGACAGAGCTGGCTCCAACACTTAGTGACATCTGATTTGTGGGTGGCACAGTGGCACAGTGGTTAGCACTGCTGCCTCGCAGCGCCAGAGACCCGGGTTCAATTCCCGACTCAGGCGACTGACTGTGTGGAGTTTGCACGTTCTCCCCGTGTCTGCGTGGGTTTCCTCCGGGCGCTCCGGTTTCCTCCCACAGTCCAAAGATGTGCAAGTCAGGTGAATTGGCCATGCTAAATTGCCCGTAGTGTTAGGTAAAGGGGTAAATGTAGGGGTATGGGTGGGTTACGCTTCGGCGGGTCGGTGTGGACTTGTTGGGCCGAAGGGCCTGTTTCCACACTGTAAGTAATCTAATCTAATCTAATATGTGGTTTGCTGATGGCACATTCAGTATTGCTCCCATCCTCTTTTCTCAGATTTATGTAATTCTAGCAAAATAACACTGAGGTATTCACCTTTTCGTGTATGCTCTTTTGCCCAACAAGCAACGCACCACATACGTGAGAATGTTAGTTATTGAAAGAAATGGAACCCAATTTGAAACCCACTTCAATCGTCTGCAATTTTGAACAAGCTGCGCACAGTGCTATGAAGGACATATTCCCTGAAGACCAAATAAAAAGGATGCTTTTTTTCATTTAGCTCAAAATATGCAAAAACATTTAGCTAGATTGGGGTTCACTGGTTTGTATAACACTGACCCTGATTTCGGGTTAAAAGCTAGAATGATTATTGCGCTTGCCTTTGTACCTTTGAACAAGTTCGATGAATATCTGGATGCTCTAGTGACCGAACTGCCGCAAGAACTTCAAGATTTACTGAACTGGTTTGAAGATACATATGTTGATTGTCAGACCAGACGAGGAAATGGAACACAAACTCCTCTATTTCTCCATGAGATTTA
This sequence comes from Chiloscyllium plagiosum, assembly GCF_037043375.1. Classification (NCBI taxonomy): domain Eukaryota; kingdom Metazoa; phylum Chordata; class Chondrichthyes; order Orectolobiformes; family Hemiscylliidae; genus Chiloscyllium; species Chiloscyllium plagiosum. The sequence continues at coordinate 1,014,233 of NW_028270150.1, read as the reverse complement.
GAACTTTCAGAGAATATTAACCGGGAAAGACTGCACAAACAATCATGCGGAGGCAGCCCACCGTTGATGACAATACGAACTTAGCATGCAACCTCCCACCATATGGAAAATTAATAGATGGCCAGTGTAAAGTACAGAAAGGTAGAGATGCATATTATGAAGGGTTACTAGCTGGGCATGAACCACCATAGAAATTAAAACAGTATAGAGATGCAGATAGAAGGATACATGAAATTGTTCTTAGATTTGAAAACATGGATGTTATCAAGTACTTGAATAGCCTTGCTCATAATTACTAAATGAACCAAATAAAAGCTACGTTACAGTTTTTAGTGATTAACAGATTTAATGTTTTTATATTTCAATAGTTAGTTTTAAAAATCTTTAAAGTTCTACCTTTGAATGATGATGAATCAACCAACAATTTTTTTCCTAGCGCCAAAACGTGCGTTGCCAAATGGGCTTGCGCCAAATCAGCGGGCGCCCAAACAGCCGTGTCAAAACGGCTGCACCCAATCGCCCCATTCCGTCTAGGTCATTGTGTGTGGCCTTTTCAATTAATCCAAATTTTGCAGAACAAATTATTTTTTATTAGCTTTTTTGTCCTTTAATTTTATTTTGATCTTAAAGTGAATGTTTTTAAAATACCAGAGAGTAAAAGAAAATTCAATGAAATAATCCTCACAGACTAAAAAATTGGGAAGCTATAAGGGCTATTTCGGCACCTGCTATGCCCATGATGTAGTTATAATGCGACTCTAGAATGTACGTTATCTCCCCCGCCTGACTGGCGCCACTATCACCCAAGGCTGGTTGGAGAGAGTCTGTGGATATCCAGTACGCCAGTGTTTATCAACTTATGACAACAGTGCACGTGACTTTCCATTTGAAGTGAAATTTGAGAATAGTTACACACAGTCTAACAGTATCAACATTTGTGTTTTTTTATTTTGTCACTTAACAGCCCATCATGTCAAAGATGACCAAGAGAACGCTGAAGGAAGAAAACAGGTTTTAATGAGGATTGGGAATTGCAATATTATTTTGTGTCTGCTAAAGATAGGATGATACTGCAATATCAACATTGAAGAAATATAATGCTTATCAGCATTATGCCACACATAAGGACCACAAGTATTTAAATTAGAGGGACAGGTGTGGAAGGTGGCATTGCAGAAATTAAAAGATGAAAAGCAAAAGCAAAGACAGTTATTTCAAGCAGTATTAAGACCCGGAAAAAATGCCACTGAAGCAACATATAAAATAGCTTATATACTCAGAAAAAGAGGGAAGCCTTTCAGCGATGTGGAAATCGTAAAAGAATGTATTGTCGAAGTTGTGGGGCGCTTAGACCACGATAATGTTCCAAAGTACAAACAACTGCTTCTTTCAAGGAGAACCATGACTGATCGGCAGCATGAATTAGCCCTCAACGTAACAGAACTCCTCCAACAAATACTCCAAAAGGAAAACACATATTATTCAATCGCTTTGGATGAATCAACTGATACTACTGACTCAGCGCAGGTTTTATACTTCATTCGGGCCATAACAGAAGATTTTATTTGCTACAATGAGTTACTGGCTTTGGGCACTCTTACAGGTAGAACACGAGGAATAGATATCTTTACAAACTTTCAAGATAAATGTCATTAATTTAAACTGAATTTGGTTAATTTAGTGAGTGTATGTACAGACGGTGCACCTTCCATGACAGAAAAACATAAAAAGGGCTTATTGCAGATAAAAAGTATTATCAGATCCAGATGCTCTCATTTCTTTTCATTGTATCTTACATCAGCAAAATCTCTGTGCTAAATCTACTATCTTAAGTGACACTTTGCAACAAGTTATAAGGAGAAAGTGAGGTCTGCAGATGCTGGAGATCAGAGCTGGAAATGTGTTGCTGGAAAAGCGCAGCAGGTCAGGCAGCATCCAGGGAACAGGAGAATCGACGTTTCGGGCATAAGCCCGAAGAAGGGCTTATGCCCGAAATGTCGATTCTCCTGTTCCCTGGATGCTGCCTGACCTGCTGCGCTTTTCCAGCAACACATTTCCAACAAGTTATAAGTATTAGATTACTTAGTGTGGAAACAGGCCCTTCGGCCCAACAAGTCCACACTGACCCGCCAAAGCGCGACCCACCCTGACCCATTCCCCTACATTTACCCCTTCACCTAATATTACGGGCAATTTAGCACAGCCAATTCACCTAACCTGCACATCTTTGGACTGTGGGAGGAAACCAGAGCACCCGGTGGAAACTCACGCAGACACAGGGAGAAGGTGCAAACTCCACACAGTCAGTCCCCTCAGGCAGGAATTGAACCCAGGTCTCTGCCGCTGTGAGGCAGCAGTGCTAACCACTGTACCACCGATCAAGGACAGTAGTGGGAGACTGTGTATGGAGTCAGGACTGTTCGGGGACAGGCCCATTCCTGAAGAAGGGCCTGTGCCCGGAACGTCGAATCTCCTGTTCCCTGGATGCTGCCTGACCTGCTGTGCTGTTCCAGCAATAAAGTTTCAACTTTGACCTCCAGCATCTGCAGACCTCACTTTCTCCCTGTGTATGGAGTCAGAAGAGATAGGAGAGGTCTTGAATGAGTACTTTTCTTCAGTATTTACAAATGAGAGGGACCGTATTGTTGAAGTGGAGAGTATGAAACGGACTGGTAAGCTAGAGGAGATACTTGTTAGGAAGGAAGATGTGTTGGACATTTTGAAAAACTTGAGGATAGACAAGTCCCCCAGGCCTGACGGGATATATCCTAGGATTATGTGGGAAGCAAGAGAGGAAATTGCAGAGCCGTTGGCAATGATCTTTTAGTCTTCACTGTCAATGGGGGTGGTGCCAGGGGACTGGAGAGTGGCAAATGTTGTGCCCCTGTTCATAAAAGGGAATAGGGATAACCCCGGGAATTACAGGCCAGTTAGTCTTACTTCGGTCGTAGGCAAAGTAATGGAAAGGGTACTGAGGGATAGGATTTATGAGTATCTGAAAAGACACTGCTTGATTAGGGACAGCCAGCATGGATTTGTGAGGGGTAGGTCTTGCCTTACAATTCTTTGAGGAGGTGACCAAGCATGTGGATAAGGGTAGAGCAGTGGATGTAGTATACATGGATTTTAGTAAGGCTTTTGATAAGGTTTCCCATGGTAGGCTTATGCGGAAAGTCAGGAGGCGTGGGATAGTGGTAAGTTTGGCCAGTTGGATAGAGAACTGGCTAACCGGTCGAAGTCAGAGAGTGGTGGTCGATGGTAAATATTCAGCCTGGAGCCCAGTTACAAGTGGAGATCCGCAGGGATCAGTTCTGGGTCCTCTGCTGTTTGTAATTTTTATTAATGACTTGGAAGAGGGAGTCGAAGGGTGGGTCAGTAAATTTGCAGACGATACGAAGATTGGTGGAGTTGTGGATAGTGAGGAGGGCTGTTGTCGGCTGCAAAGGGACTTCGATATGATGCAGAGCTGGGCTGAGGAGTGGCAGATGGAGTTCAACCCTGTCAAGTGTTAGGTTGTCCATTTTGGAAGGACAAATAAGAATGTGGAATACAGGGTTAAAGGTAGGGTTCTTAGTAAGGTGGGGGGCAGAGGGATCTTGGGGTCTATGTTCATAGATCTTTGAAAGTTGCCACTCAGGTGGATAGAGCTTGTAAGAAGGCCTATGGTGTATTAACGTTCATTAGCAGAGGGATTGAATTCAAGAGTCGTGAGGTGATATTGCAACTGTACAGGACTTTGGTAAGGCCACATTTGGAGTACTGTGTGCAGTTTTGGTCGCCTCACTTTAGGAAAGATGTGGAAGCTTTGGAGAGGGTGCAGAGGAGATTTACCAGGATGTTGCCTGGAATGGAGAATAGGTCATACGAGGATAGGTTGAGAGTGCTAGGCCTTTTCTCATTGGAACGGCGAAGGATGAGGGGTGACTTGATAGAGGTTTATAAGATGATCAGAGGAATAGATAGAGGAGACAGTCAGAGGCTTTTTCCCCGGGTACAACAGAGTGTTACAAGGGGACATAAATTTAAGGTGAAGGGTGGAAGGTATGGGGGGGGGGATTTCAGGGGTGGGTTCTTTACCTAGAGAGTGGTGGGGGCATGGAATGCGCTGCCTGTGGGAGTGGCAGAGTCAGAATCATTGGTGACCTTTAAGCGGCAATTGGATAGGTACATGGATAGGTGCTTAAGCTAGGACAAATGTTCGGCACAACATCGTGGGCCGAAGGGCCTGTTCTGTGCTGTATTGTTCTATGTTCTATGTTCACTGTGCCACCCAATATTGTTAACTGTATTCGTGAAATGCAACATGGCATCGTCAGTTTCGTAACATGCTAAAGTTGGGTGACGAGGTATTCAGTGCGGATCTACCGTATCATTCTAAAGTACATTGGCTATCGAAGGGACAGGTGTTAGCACAAATTTTATCTTTGCAAGAACAGATAATTAAATTTTATGAAGAACAGAGTCAGCAATGCGAATTAATGAAAGAAGATTTCTATAGAAATGCTGCATTTCTGTGTGATGTCATGCCAAAGCAAAATGATTTGAATATTTCTTTGCAAGGTAAAACTAGGTCTATATACAAAATGTGGCAAAAAAAAACCAAGCATTTCTAAAAAAGCTATCTTTTTTTCAAAACTCTTCTTCTTAAGGAAATTTCGGCTGAACATTTTCCCCAGTTAGCAAAAGGTCATTGATGAACAGGAGGTTTCTTGCGAATCATTTGAAGAATACGCAGCTGTTATAGATTTATTAATTGGACAATACAATGAAAGGTTCTCCGACTTTGAGAATCATGATACCACACTCAAATTAGCATTTCAACCTGACCTGGTTGATGTCTCCAAGGCTCCTAAAGACCTACAGATGGAATTGATTGAGCTCTCAGAAGATGACATTTTAAAGTCCTTTTAAAGTCCTTTAAAGACGCTAAGAAAGATCAGATTGAAATATGGAAAAATGCAATAGAATACCCATGCCTTCGGCAACAACCACTTATTGCTGCAAATCTACATTCTCCTACTTAACCAAAGTCAAGATGCCCTTAAGGTCACAAATGACGGATACCCATCTCGAGGTCTGCAGACCTCCATGCTGCAACCAAATATTCAAATGCTTTCCTACAAAAAGCAGTTAGAACAAAGTCATTAAAAAAGGTTAGTTAACTTTAGAATTAACTTTGTCTTTTTTTAGTTAGTTCGTACATCGTAGTTAGACTTTTACAAAATAATGTGAATTTTGAAGAATATATATAATTGAAGTTTCTTGGATGCGGCCATATTAGATTACAACTAACATAATGCAGCTTTCCAACATGAAAAAGTTCCCCACCTCTGCTCCATCCCCTTCACCATCAGGACTGACCAGCTGAAGGTGGTGGGTATTTGGTTCTGAGGGGCTGGGGCACACGCCAAGTCTTGGGAGGAGTGAGTGTATCAGCAAAGTAAGGCAGAAACTAGGCAGATGAGAGCAACGGTCACGCTCCATCGCGGGTAAAAACCTGGTCATCAGTACTCTCAGTATTGTTATACGTGGCACAGATCTGGCCTATTCCCAGAACCTGTGCCACCGCAGTCACCCGGGCCATCTTCCACTTCATGCGGAGATCAAAGATGGACCGGGTCCGAAGGGGCATCATGTATAAAGATCTGGGCAACAGGGGAAAAAGCACGCCCAATGCCACCTTCACCCTGATGGCCACCTTTGTGTGGCTGCATCAAGCTGTGTGTGGATCCCCAGTACGCAAACACCAAGTGTCACTACGTACGGAGGCTCTACCTGTCCCCGGTGTTGGGAAGGATGGGCCTGGCCTCGCTGCCGCAGAACGCTCCAAGTAGTTGGACCGTTCTGTATCACCGGTGATTAGATTGTTTCTGAAAACAGTGTGAGATTAGATTATTCCTTTAACTGCAGTATTTACAGAGTAGGATTAGAATGTCACATCCTGCCTGCAAGACAGAAAACCACCCCCCAGGACATCAAATTTCAGCAGAACAAATTAACCCTTTACCATCTCATTCCCTCCTTTTATCATTCCACGATAACCAACTAAATGGAGCTGAAGAAGGCACTACCAACTTATTCATAAGAATCTGGCAGCCTGCATTTAAGCAACTTATTGACACACTACATACGATTATAACAAGAATTACTAGTCCATGCAGTAGATAGGATCCCCAGGATCCTCCCAGTCACCACCCTAGCCAGCCATCACCATTCTTGGGACCTTGTCTGAAAATTATCCAACTGGTTCTTAATAGATTGGATGGCGTGGGTAATGTTGTATGATTCATCTGTGTCATGGGTGATGCATTTGTCTCCTACTATTGTACACACTCCCCCTTGTTGGGTCAATTGATAGTCTACTGCACATCTAGTCTGTTGTACATAGATCCTTAACGCCACCAATTCCTGATTAACTGCCTCTAGTCCCCTCACTATACTGTTTCCCAGGATGGTTAACCCACAAGTGAAGAAATTCTGGTTCTTTGTTGCCATTGTTCCCGCTGACCCTCAGAGGGACAATGCCCCCTAGTAGCCATCGCCAAGGGAAGATCCCAGAGTTACTGAGTCCTTCCAATCCACACAAAACTCCTAACAGCTCGTAAAACTATGGGGCATGGGGCAGTGAGTGGTTCTACTGCCCCTACAGCGAACAGGACCGGGAGAGTCAGGGTGGCCAGAGTAAAAAGGAACGGTTGAGAAGGAACAGACACCCTCTTTAGGCCCGGTAGCATTTTATTGCTCAGTTATCGGCAGTCACAAACTGTTTATATCTCCAGTTTCTCTCCTGGCTGGAGTTTCCTCCTGATCCGATCAGTTGGTAATCATACGAAGGATATGAACAAATGGCTGAACTGACATGGGCTCTGTTACAGTTCACACAAATAAATGGTCTTCCTGCAGTAACATTTAAGCACCTTTCCTTGTCACAGGTGCAGGTGACTATTCCATGGCTCACCTGACAATGCCTGCGGCACATCGCCTCGTGCCCAAAAACATTCATGGGAACCAAAGTGTAGGTACAGTCCCATTCCAGTCCTGAGATGCAAAATGGATAGCTCATGGGATCATAACAAACCGTTCCATTTCTTCCCGGGGTCCCTATGCAGCTAGGGGTCTGAGTCTGAGTCTATCGCTCTATGCACCATCCTGATGGCATCCTTCTAAAACTTCCTGCTTTGACCTACTGCACATCTAGTCTGTTGTGGGGGGGGATGTGGGGGGCATCTGAATTATCTGTAGTGTATAGGTTGAGGGGGGTCCACCCAGGGATGGCTACAAATAACACCTACACTGACATGAGAACCTTTTTCCACGTATGGAGTCAGCTATTACGAGGGAGCATAGCTTTAAATTAAGGGGTGGTAGGTATAGGACAGATGTTAGGGGTAGATTCTTTACTCAGCGAGTTGAGAGTTCATGGAATGCCCTGCTAGTAGCAGTGGTGGACTCTCTCTCTTTATGGGCATTTAAAAGGCATGTTTTACCTGTAAATGGAGAATCTTTAGTGACGATGTTAGCTACTCAAAGTATCTTTGCATTTCCTCTCCCATAATAAAATCTACATGAGTGGGTGGGTCTGTGTCAGCATCCCAAGGGATCCTACTGGATCGGCCATAAATTATTTCTGCTGCCGACAGTCCAGTGGTCGGGTGTGGGGTGATCCTCATGATGCAGGGTCAAAGGCAAGACCTTCAACCAGTTGGAGGTCTGTTTCAGACATTAACTTATTTTGGTTTCAAGAGTCCATTTGCCCTTTCCACTATTCCTGCCACCTGTGGGTGGTAAACACAATGGAATTGCTGCTGGATACGCAGCACCTCAAATAGCTCATTGTGGATTTTCCCGACAAAATGGGGGCCATTGTCTGAACTAAACTGCAGAAGAACTCCAACTCCTTATGATCTTGGTCAAGAGTAATGTTGCTATCGTTGAGGCTTTATTATTGGTGGTTGTAAAGGCTTCAATCCATCTACTAAATACATCAACAAGACAATACTTATAGTAACGTACACACTGCAATTCAATGAAATCAAGCTGAATACACACATGGGCCATCAAGCAAGATGTTCTCCCTGTCACGCACCGCACCCTTAACAGGCATTATTTTGTTGACATTTTAGACATGATTTGACACACTTTTGGGTTGCTTTGGCCAGTCAGGGGTGCGAACAGGTACATGACACATTCCCTCCTTCCCAAGGTGGGTATCAGTATGAAGACAGTCCATAAGCATTGGGAATAAAACATCAGATATAGATACTTGGCCAGCTGAGATGATCCAGAGGCCTTTTGACGATGAGTGCAAACACCCATGCATCTTCCTTATTTGTTTTTCTAGGTCAGGGCATCCCCCTGTAAACACTGCAGTGTTTGAGGTAGGTGGTTGATTTAGCACCTGCCAGTTCCCAGAGGACACCATAGAACTTTTAGCTCCATCAGCTCTGGCACTGCCAATGTCCATATTGTTCATTACATGGGCAGCACATTTGATTATGGCCAATTGCTTGAGGAGGAGGATGGCTTTAAGGAGATTTTGGACATAGTGAGTTCTGAATAGATGTCCCTGAGGAGGTTAGAAATCCACATTTGACCATAGCTGGCCAAAGTTATGGGCCAGGCCAAAAGCAAACTGCGGGTGTGTACAGATTTTCCTGTAGCCAGGATACAAGCCAGTGTTAGAGCAAAGAGTTCTGCTTTGAGCAGATACTGGGGGATTGAAGGAGGCAGATTCCAAGGTGGCGAAGGGTCATGATTGTGTACCCTAAATGGGATACTCCTAAGAGCGATAGAGGAACTACCATCCACAAAGTGGGTAAAATCCGGTGCGGGTAATGGAGCATCTACAAGGTTTGGTCAAGGGCAAATTAAGTGGTTGCTCAAAAAGCAATCATTGGGTGTTCTGGGATCTCCTCTGAAGGGATACTCAGAAAGGTCACTGAGTTCACAGCTGAGCAGTAGAAGGTCAGAAGGGGGTCATTGAGAAGAGCTAACTCATAACAACTCAGACAAGCCTGATAAGGTGTTGGGTCTGATGGGAGGTCAGAAGGACTACAATAGCATGTGATGAATAGACAGGGTTTTTGGAGAGTAATATTGGAAGCAGCTGTTACAAGGGAGTAGATAGCCAGGAGGAGAATTTGTGAGCAGGGTGGGAGGCCCATAGCGATAGAGTGAAGGAGAGTTGAGTAATAGGCCACTGTCTATGCCTGTGGGTTTGGGGTTAAAACAGCAGTTACACAGTCCTCTAGAATAGTGGTATACAGCTGGAAGGGCCTGTCATACAATTATCTTCAGAGTGTTGGGGCCGTTCTTAATTCAGTGAAAGCTGACTTTTGTTCTTCATTTAGGGTGAAGGTGTTTGAGCCAAAGTGGTTAACTATTTGGAGTGTAACATTACATTAGGGAGCCACTGTCAGCAGTAGTTAACTAGGCCTAAGGCAGCACACATTTGCTTGGCGCTTGTGGGCAGGGGGGGTCACGAAAATGGGTGCAAAATGCTCCAGGGTCAATCGTCTATCAGAAACACTCAGCAAGGTTCCCAGGAATGTGACAGTGCTGGGTGCGCTAAATCTTGCTGGCTGGTATGATATATCCTGAAGGGGTCATGCCCGAAACGTCGATTCTCCTGCTCCTTGGATGCTGCCTGACCTGCTGCACTTTTCCAGTAATACATTTTCAGCTCTGATCTCCAACATCTGCAGCTCTCACTTTCTTCTGGTATGAGATATCCCCAACAATGGAGGGCGTTCAGGAGATGGTTGGTATCTGATGTGAGCAGATTCCAAAGGGCTAGCTAGGAGCAAGTCATCAACATATTGGACAATGGTGACGCTGCCCGAGAGCTGAAGCTCCGAAAGCTGCCAGTGCAATACCTGGGAGAATAAAAGTGGGCGAATGGACAAATCCCCGAGGGAAGCATGTCCAAGTGTACTGCTGACCTTTGAAGGAGTAATGGAAAATTATCCATTTACTGTGAAATTTAAAAGAGAATGATTTGCCTAAATTCAATGCTGTACTGAGCTTTGTAAACGATGCTTTGATGAAGGTTTGCAGTTAGCTTATCTCTGTTTGAATTCTGTAAACATTCAACTCGACCTTGTGGTAGTCAAACTCAGCGAAAGCTGAACAACTGTTATGTCTAGGACCGGGGGATGAGAGGATAACAACTCGAGTTTCCACCAGTCTTTGCCCTCGAGAGTCTGATAAGGAACGCTATAAGGCAAGCATCTGTATAATGTTCAGTACTCCTTGCATTGAGGCATCTGGCTTAGTGTAATGAGTCAATCCTGCAGGATTTAAAATAAAGATCCTTTCTTTGCTCTTGCTAATAATTGAGTCAAGTCAATTTAATTTCCATGACAGAAGGTAAAGAGAAAGAGAGAGAGAGAGAGAGAGTAAAGGCTGGATGATTGTATTGATCAGTCTGAGACCATGTCCTAATCACCATCCTGAGCATCCTGGCTTTGGGACAGGTAGAAGGAGGGTGTTGCAGGGTGATTGGCAGGGGACTAGAACACCTTGGAGGGACGTATCTATTAAGGTTGATATCCCTTCTATTGCTTCTGGTCTTAGGGGGTTCTGGGGGTATTGGAGGCAGTTTTGCCCTGGTATAATCTGGATCTTTATAGGGTCTACGGGGAAGTATCCGAGTTCATGTTCGAGGTCAACCAGAGATCAGGAAAGGGATCTTCCGAGGGGTGGTGTTGGGGTTGATGATGGCAGAGTGAGCCCACTAAGGTGAAAGGACTGGAATAAAATCAGTTAAATTCCCCTTGGTCAGTTGTTGGGGCACGTCAATGACACTGTTTACTGCAGCAGTCAGATCCCAGTGTGCTAGGAATCCCTTGGCCTTTGCTTTATAGCCCTTGTTCACAGACAAGGTGGTATGGAGAGAAACCAGACCTGGTTGATGACAGAGGTGGACAGGAATGTCCACTAACAGGACTGATCCTTCCTTACATTCAATGTGCCCATTATGGTGATAGTGACAATGGATCCCAGGAAGGGAACAAAGGTGGCTGCTAGCTCAGTGGAATCATAGCAAAGGGTTACATGGATCAGGGGCCTGCAGGGTTAGAGTAAAATCCTCTGGCCTCAAATTGACATCCCACCACTGGGGGGCACAACTGATCCAAAATTGTCTCAGTGATATTACTTCTTTTTTTGTTTAGATTAGATTCCCTAAAGTATGGAAACAGGCCCTTCAGCCCAACAAGTCCACACCAACCCTCTGAAGAGTAACCCACCCAGACCCAGCTCCATCTGACTAATACACCTAACACTATGGACAATATAGCATGAAAAAGCACAGCAGGTCAGGCAGCATCCAGGGAACAGGAGAATCGATGTTTCGGGCATAAGCCTTTCTTCAGGAATGAAGAAGGGCTTATGTCCGAAACGTCGATTCTCCTGTTCCCTGGATGCTGCCTGACCTGCTGCGCTTTTCCAGCAACACATTTTCAGCTCTGATCTCCAGCATCTGCAGACCTCACTTTCTCCACAATATAGCATGGCCAATCCATTTGACCTGCACACCTTTGGATTGTGGGAGGAAACCGGAGTACCTGGAGGAAATCCACACAAACACTGGGAGAACGTGCAAACTCCACAGTCACCCAAGGTTGGAATTGAACCCAGGTCCCTGGCGCTGTGAGGCAGTGGTGCTAACCACTGAGCCACCGTGCCGCCCCAATGGTGGTGTCCTCATCAAGGCAGAGAATCTAGACTCAGGAAATACAACAAATCCCTTCCTGCCAGATTGATCCCTAATTCACTGGTTTGAGGAAATTGGACAGAACGGGTCTGGGGGCCAAACCGAACAGTTAGTGGTTCCGTCCGGGGTATGGTCTCTCCTGCCCGGTTAGACCACTGGAGGTCTATGAAGGTTGGTGAGAGCCTAAACCCGTGCCAGCACATACAGGAGGTTTCCAGTGTTGAAGCTGTGGCCCCGGTATCAATCATAAAGGGGATTTCAAAAGAGAAAATGCTGGAAAATCTCAGGTCTGGCAGTATCTGTAAGGAGAGAAAAGAGCTGACGTTTCGAGTCTAACTGACCCTTTGTCAAAGCTCTGACAACCAGCTTTGACAAAAGGTCAGTTAGACTCGAAATGTCAGCTCTTTTCTCTCCTTACAGATGCTGCCAGACCTGCTGAGATTTTCCAGCATTTTCTCTTTTGGTTTCAGATTCCAGCATCTGCAATAATTTGCTTTTATAAAGGGGATTTCCTTGCCCTCAATATTCAAGCAGACTATCAGTTCATCCTCAGGGTCCTTCGTCAATCTAGGGTAATTCAGAAGGGAGGGTAGTCAGGCTGAGAAAGGGTTGCTGGTAGAGAAAGGTTGTCTCCTGCTTTTGGGGGTCTACTTTGCTGCCAATGATTCCTGGCACAACCGAGCTGACTTTGGTGTTGCCAAACAGGGCAGACCACTATGGTTTTGGAAGTGACTTACTGTTGCAGAAAGGGAGCAAAAGGGGCATGGGTGACAGAGGTGCACTTGGCCCATTCGGGTGAGTGGTACACCCATAGCACCATCTGTTGACCCACCCTGGGGTATGACACTGGGCTTCCATATGATGGCACCTGAGAGAGTCAGGGTCTATAACAGGAGCAGAGTCCCTGTGATAGGGCTGACGAGGAGGACGCTGTACAATTTCATATTTGGCCTTAATCTGTATAGAGTCTTTTATGCTATACCAGTAGCAGATAAGTGCCCTTCTCATGTGTGGGCGGGTGTTGCCCGGCCAACCCAAATTGTTGGTCCTAACAGCGGTGACCACCTCTTCTGGAACACACTGCAACAGGAGGGCAATAAATGGAGATGAGGGATTTCCTGCATTTATGGCATTTGTGGAGCAAAACCCATTCCAGAAATTTGAACCCTCCTCCCCCTGCTTTGGGCTCTACTCTAATACTTTAGTTATATCCAGCAGTTGTTCTGCCCCCTATGTCTCTCAAAGAGGTTAGTCTGTTGCCCTGTCTAGGTTTTTGATAGAGTTCTGAAAGTGACCGGGTTGGTGAAACTTTCTGAAGTCTGGTTCTGGTCAGGGTGGGGACGGTCAATACTTGCAGGGGGCTGACGATCAGGTTGTGGAGGAGCAGACTGTGTTAGAGGATAGGGTGAGGGCAATGGTTGTTGGCCCTTGGACTGAGACGGAGGTGACTAAATGCTGGCAGAGGGATTAGGGTATATGGGGGGTCCCGTTGGGCAGAATTTGCCAATCCTCCTCCTGGACGGTGTCATTATTTCTAAACATTATTGGCAGATGAGACATGTCAGGAGATACCTCCATTTTGTTCCCACGCAAGGGTCCAGCTTGGAATTTCAACCCCGATTCCTTATTTTGCCTTCTTTCTCAGTTTCTCCTGTTTCTCTTTTGGCATCATAATCCTCACACTGACTCTACAGCACCTTCCCCAAGACTTAGTGATTCCCTCACGATCACACACTCTAACCCCTTGTTGAGATGGTGTGTTATTCTCCCAGCTGGCCTGTTTACATTTAATCGTTATTTCTTCAGCAGTCTTTCTCCACACAGATATTCAAGTTTGTCATTTAGTCCCAATGTTTCCAAATTGCCTTGTCTGCTTTTAAACATTAATGTCCCAAGTTCCTAACATTGGGCAAATTGCATTTCCCAATTTTTTATTTAAACATCTTAACAGGCCCCCTAACTGTTCCTCACTTTTTGGGGGTGGGGGGTCACCCCAGCATAACCGATGCAAAGGTGTTGCAACACCCGACTTCCCCAATATCTGTCAAATTTTAAAAGTCTCAACTTTCTAAACTTCTCTAAGTAAGAGTTCAGTGTCCTCAGTCTCCACACCCACTTCCAAGGTCCAGACCTTCACATGGGGGGTTTCCCATCTTCTAGGAGAAAGTGAGGACTGCAGATGCTGGAGATCAGAGCTGAAAATGTGTTGCTGGAAAGCGCAGCAGGTCAGGCAGCATCCAAGGAGCAGGAGAATTGACGTTTCTGGCATGAGCCCTTCTTCAGGAATGTTCCTGAAGAATTCCTTCTAATTCCTGAAGAAGGCTCATGCCCGAAACGTCGATTCTCCTGCTCCTTGGATGTTGCCTGACCTGCTGCGCTTTTCCAGCAACACATTTTCAGCTCGGGTTTCCCATCTTAACAACCGGAAAGAATTATAAGAGATAAGATTTATAATCATGTGGCAAGCAACAAGTTGATTTCAGATAGTCAACATGGTTTCGTCAAGGGCAGGTCGTGTCTCACAAACCTCAGAGTTTTTTTGAGGTGACCAAGCATATAGATGTGGGTAGGGCAGTTGCCGCGGTATACATGGATTTCAGTAAAGCCTTTGATAAGGTTCCACATGGTAGGCTGTTGGAGAAAATGCAGAGGCATGGAACTGAGGGTAATTTAGCAGTTTGGATTAGAAACTGGCTTTCTGAAAGAAGGCAGCGAGTGGTGGTTGATGCAAAATATTCAGCCTGGAGTCCAGTTACTATTGGTGTGCCACAAGGGTCTGTTTTGGGACCACTGCTGTTTGCCATTTTTATAAATGACTTAGACACAGGCAAAGGTGGATGGATTAGTAAATTTGCAGACGACACTAAAGTCGGTGGAGTCGTGGACAGTGTGGAAGAATGTTACAGATTGCGGGGGGACTTGGATAAACTGCAGAATTGGGCTGAGAGGTGGCAAATGGAGTTCAATGCAGCTAAATGTGAGGTGATGCACTTTGGGAAGAATAACAGGAAGGCAGAGTACTGGGTCGATGGAAAGATTCTTGGTAGTGTGGATGTGCAGAGGGATCTTGGAGTCCATGTACATAGATCCCTGAAAGTTGCCACCCAGGTGGATAGTGCTGTTAAGAAGGCATACGGTGTGTTAGCTTTCATTCGTAGAGGGATTGAGTTCTGGAGCCACAATATCATGCTGCAACTATACAAAACGCTGGTGCGGCCACACTTGGAATATTGTGTACAGTTCTGGTCCCCATATTTTGGGAAGGATGTGGAAGCATTGGAAAAGGTGCGGAGGTGTTTACCAGGATGTTGCCTGGTCTGGAGGGAAGGTCTTATGAGGAAAGGCTGAGAGACTTGGTTCTGTTCTCATTGGAAAGAAGAAGGCTGAGAGGGAACTTGATAGAGACAT
Source organism: Chiloscyllium plagiosum (assembly GCF_037043375.1). Taxonomy (NCBI): domain Eukaryota; kingdom Metazoa; phylum Chordata; class Chondrichthyes; order Orectolobiformes; family Hemiscylliidae; genus Chiloscyllium; species Chiloscyllium plagiosum. The sequence continues at coordinate 999,109 of NW_028270150.1, read as the reverse complement.
ACAAAATGATCAGAGGATGAGATAGGGTAGACAGTGAAAGTCTTTTTCCTAGGATGATGACGACGACGTCAGTGCGTACGAGAGGGCATAACGACAAACTGATAGATTTAAGACAGATGTCAAAGGCAGGTTCTTTATGCAGAGAGTGGTAAGGGTGTGGAATGCACTACCTGCTAATGTAGTTAACTCAGTCGCATTAGGGAGATTTAAACCATCCTTAGATAAGCACATGGATGATGATGGGATAGTGTAGGGGGACGAGCTGAGAATAGTTCACAGGTCGGCGCAACATCGAGGGCTGAAGGGCCTGTTCTGCACTGTATTGTTCTATGTTCTAAGGCAGGGTGATTGAGACAGACAGTAGTTATCCTTTATCATATGTGCTATGTTCCAGAGCCTCAAATTCTGGTATTAAAGGACTCTAACCTCCCTTTGAGAACTTATAGTTGAGGACTCTAACCTTCCTGAGACAACTCACTGGTGTACAAGTGCGTACGTTCTCAGATTCCATCACTACAGAGTCCAAGGGAATGACTGAGTGATAGGTTTAGTGAGAGATCAAGGTAAATTTTACCTAGTGGGCCCATCATCTCCCGTTACTGTCTCGCAGACCATCACTTGCTCAAATCTGCCTTGAGGTTTCACATATATGTTTGAATTCCACTCTCATCGCCAAATGTTAGGTTCCTTTCTTGAGATTCTTACAAGCCAGCTTGTAAACAGCCACAATTTTATTCAGCAAGTATAAGCTTTTTTTGGAGAATCACTTAATACTCTTCACGAGGCTTGCTGAGCCATGTCAAAAGATGTCCTTCGATTAAGGGAACAGTCCTCCCTTTAAAACAGGATTTTACATCACAGTCAGTCATGAATGCAATACACCACCCACTGCCATTCCCCATAGTCACATGGCATCCTAAAACACGTGAAGTCATTTCTGGAAATAATCTAATGTGGTTAGATTATTCTTCAAGCAGTGCGTGATTAGGTTTTTCCTTAAACAACAGCATTTACAGAGTATTATTAAATTGTTGTATCGTGCCTGCAAGACAGGAAACACACCCCCCGGAGATCAAATTTCTTAATGTCAGCAGAACAAATTAAGCTTGAACATCTTAGTGGGGCAAGGTTGGATGTGAACCTCCTGTCTACTTCTTCTCCATAACAACTCCAACAACTTCAATTAACTAAAGTGGGCTGATTTGGGCATCCCAAGTTTCTGGGGCTCAGGGAGAACCCCTCCATGATACTGTAGGTCTCTATGTTCAGAAAATGGCTCAAAAGACTAATATCAAAAAGCATCCAAAATACTCCTTAAGCAAAGACAGGAAAGAAAATGCAGACATGGAGACTCAGACTCTGACCCATTAAGACCAGGCCTGAGTGCAACTGACCCTACATACTAATATTTATAAATGACATGGATGAGGAGGTTGAGGGTTGAGGGTTGGGTTAGTAAATGTGCAGATGACAAAGGTTCGAGGTGCCAATGATAGTATAGAGGGCTACTGCAGGCTGCAGCGTGACAAACAGGATGCAGAGCTGGGCTGAGAAATGGCAGATGGAGTTCAACCTGGATAAATACGAAGTGACGCATTTTGGAAGGTTGAATTTGAATGTTGAAGATAGGATTAAAGACAGGATTCTTGGCAATGTGGAGGATCAGAGGGATCTTGGTGTTCAAGTACACAGATCCCTCAAAGTTGCCACCCAAGTGGATAGGGTTGTTAAGAAAGCATATGGCGATTTGGCTTTCATTAACAGGATGGGCGCACGGTGGCAAAGTGGTTAGCACTGCTACCTCACGGTGCCAGAGACCCGGGTTCAATTCCTGCCTCAGGCGACTGACTGTGTGGAGTTTGCACACTCTCCCCGTGTCTGCGTGGGTTTCCTCCAGGTGCTCCAATTTCCTCCCACAGTTCAAAAATGTGCAGGTTAGGTGAATTGGCCAGGCTAAACTGCCCGTAGTGTTAGGTGAAGGGGAAAATGTAAGGGAATGGGTCTGGGCGGGTTACGCTTCGACGGGTTGGTGTGGACTTGTTGGGCCAAAGGCCTGTTTCCATACTGTAAGTAATCTAATCTAATATAAAACAGGAAGATTGAGTTTAAGAACCGCGAGGTTTTGCTGCAGCTCTACAAGTCTCTGGTGAGACCACACTTGGAATATTCTGTCCAGTTCTGATCGCCCGACTACTGGAAAGATACAGAGGCTTTGGAGAGGGTGCAAAGAAGATTTACCAGGATGCTGCCTGGACTGGAGGGCTTGCCTTTTGAAGAGAGGTTTGACTAAGCTCGGACTTTTCTCTCTGGAGAGAAGGAGGAAGAGAGGAGACCTGATCGAGTTGCACAAGATAATGAAAGGCATGGATAGAATCAATAGCCAGAGACTTTTCCCCAGGGCAGGATTGACTGGCACGAGTGGTCATAGTTTTTAAGATATTGGGAGAAAGGTATAGACCAGATGTCAGAGGAGGGTTCTTCACACAGAATTATGAATGCATGGAATGCATTGCCAGCGGTAGTGGTGGAAGCTGAGTCACTGGGGACATTCAAGTGACTGCTGGACATGCGCATTAGGATTATCCTCAGCACAACATTGTGGGCCAAAGGGCCTGTTCTGTGCTGTACTTTATGTTCTATTTCTATGTTAGGAAAAAAAGGTAGTGCGCTTCCTGCGAGATACTCACCACTCCAAGAAATTAACCTGGGTGAATCAGTTGTAAAAAACTGAATCAGAGTCACCTTACAGTCATTTTCAAAAGGGGAGCTAACTTCTTGGATCTCCATTTCCCACTGTAGATCCTTTAGTGTGGTAGGTGTGTCAACAACCCAGCACCAGGTGGTTTGCTCCATTACTCTGCCCATTGGGAGATGTGACACTTATCAAATAACTATATACTTCACGGGCTGGATTGCAGCAAACAAGCTTCTTTTAAAATAGTCTTCAACTTCTGTTCCATCGACAAAGTGCACTTTTTTGTTTGGGGGCAAGGGGTGGTCAGAGGAAGGTGGGAGAGAAATTTTTAAATAGTCTTGGGCCACAAATCATTGCCCTGCTGCAGTGGGGATGCAGACTTCACCACCAAGAACTGGTCTCAGCAGATGACATTATACTGGACAACACCACTGATCCCAACCAGTTCTACATGGTAGGCAAAAGTGGGTACTGTAGATGCTGGAGATTAGAGTGATGCTGAAAAAGCACAGGTCAGGCAGCATCTGAGGAGCAAGAAAATCAACATTTCGGGCAAAAGTCCTTCATCAGTCCTACAAGGTTAAGAGTTAGAGAAGCCATTTTAATATCTCAGATCTGATCGAATTTTCTCAGTGGGACTGGGCCCTGGTTGCCCTGTCAACCACCTTTTTATTCTTTAATAGAAAAGGGTTTTTTAAAGGGTGGATCACATACGTGGGACTTAGAATTGGGATCAGATTTCTCTATAATCACCACAGATTATAAATTTACTTGGCCTTGGTCGCCACTTCTGGGGGAACAGCTGTTGTATTGCAGTTGTTGCTGAGATTCGGCAGGGTTGCTTCAGGAGGGTTGTCAGGCACAATCTACATTTGCAGCTGAGCAGAAACTTGCTCATCTTCAAACCCTGTTCCAGACACTATATTCTGAGTGATTTATCCCCACTGCCAGGTGCACAGCCTCAGCTATTATACTATCCACTGGCTATTTTAGTGCTTTGGATACTCAAGGAGTTGTTGAAAATATTTACCATGACTTGTTAAGCATTTCAAGAGCGCATCCTAGTTTTGGATAAGTGGTAGGAGAAAACAAAATTAAGTGGCTTTGACTCAGACAATGCAGAACAAAAAGGAATAACGAGGAATGTCTTGCAATCATCAAAAACCAGCTGGACATGAGTAGTGCCCCTTTTTGTTAGGCACAAATCCTCATTCCCAATATTATTCTATGGTAACATGCATAAAGTTGGGAAAGCACCTCTGGGGTAATTTCAGGCATTCTTTCAATGTGCAATGCTAATCTTTTAAGAACTGGAGGAAAGCTAAATGTGACAGCATATATACACCTGATAGCAGATGATGACACATCCTTCCCAGATCGTCTCAATGCCTTCTCTGCTCACATTAAGCAGAATTTCAGTGGAGAGTTAATACCTATTCTGACAACTCCTGATGAACCTATCCCAGTCACTGCATCAGAAGTCAGATCAATTTTCCTTTGTGCAAATCCAAGAAAGCGATGGGACCAGACGGTGTACCAGGCCGTGCACTCAGCATGTGCAGATTAACTGACAGAAGTCTTCTCGGACATCTTCAATCTCTCCTTGCAGCAGGCCACTGCCCCTACCTGTTTACAACAGGGCTAACATCATCCCTGTGCCTAAGGTGGCTCATACAGCATGTCTCAATGACTACCGCCCAGTAGTCCTAACTTTAGTGGTCATGAAGTGCTTTGAAAGGCTAGTCATGGCATTAATGAACTCCAGCCTCCCCCACTACTCTTGACCCACTCCAAATTTGTCTGTCGGACCAATGGATCCGCATCAGATGCCAAATCACCTGCCCTTAAATCCTCCCTCATATCAAGAACAGTTATGTAAGAATCCTACTCATTGACTACAGTTCAGCCTTCAACACTATTAACCCCTCGAGACCGATTACTTGAGTGATCTCGGACTTAGCCCCACTTTCTGCAACTGGATCCTCCGTGGCCAGTGAGTCAGGAAACTAATCAGTAAGGTTGGGGACAATATTTCATCCTAACACTCAGCACTGGAGAAGGTATAGAAGCCTGAACACATGCACCAACCAGTTTTGAAACATTTTCTACCCTACTGTTAGAATACTGAATGGACTCAAACTCTTAACATTTGCCTGTACCTGTGTTTTTGCCGGTTTACCTATTATTTACTTATCAATGCTCCTTAACTCTGATCTGCCTGTATTGCTCGCAAGACAAAGCTTTTCACTGTGCCTTGGTATACTTGACAATAAATTCAACTGCTTCGTCTCTTGCTCCCCAAGAATCCAGTTTTGTGGTAAATGGTCCTAAAAAGTCTGGACTACAAATCAATTGCAGAGGTGCACTGGAGCTACATCAAATCCAAATCTTGTTTGCCAGTGGAAATGAAGTGTTACAGCCTTTGCTCGTACTACTGTCCTATTGGTGATAGAAGCATGTCTCAACAGGATGTGGTCAGTTGATTCTCTCTCCTGCCCTGGCCATAATATATTTAGCAAGGAACACCCCAAAAATAGACAGTGGCTTGAAAAACCACAAAACACATTACTTTATCTATTCTCAAAGTCCCGTTGGAATAGCCCCATCTCTAGTTGATTTCCACCATTGAAATGGATTAGAAGAAAATACCATTGGAGGATGAAATTTGAATTTGCAACTCTTCAAAATACAAGGATCAATTCTCAGTCCCCAGGGTTTCTTACTAGAAAGCTTTGATCAATATAAACAGATGGTAGGCTCAAATTTCAGCCTCATATGCTTGTCACTTGCTTCGCTCATGGGTTTCCTTAGTGTTAGGAAACAAGCATCCCATCTGATGACATCTGGAGTAAGGGCTAATGCCATTGCTCTCAAACCCTAGACTTGATCCGTATAAAATGCAGAGAAGCTTTCTCAGATGGCTTTTTTCCCCCTCTACAAGCAACAGTCATCGTAAGCTTGAAGAAAAATTCCACTGCCATGGACATTTTGGTGTATCATCAAGTGATTGAAACAAAGTAGAACACTGCTGAATGGTTATGGTTGGAAATCATCATAAAACACCAGGTTACAATCCAACCTGACAAAAAGAGCAGCATTCTAAAAGCTTGTGATTTCAAATAAACCTATTGGGACTATAACCTAATGTCATGTGACTTCTGACCTAATCTACCCCAATCCAGCACCAGCACCTCCACTTCACTCTACGGTTACAACAGACAGACCACCTGAAGTGCATTTGACATTTGTACTTTAAGCTCAGTTTTTTTAACAAACAGTAAAATTGTGTAAATGCAATATCTTACTCAAGGGACTGAAATTTAGTGAGATTGAACAAGCCAGGCTGTTTTTCTTTACAGGGAGAAAGTGAAGACTGCAGATGCTGGAGACCAGAGTTAAAAAATGTGGTGCTGGAAAACCACAGCAGGCCAGGAAGCATCTGAGGAGCAGGAGAATCGACCTTTCGGGCACAAGCCCTTCTTCAGGCTTCCCTGGCCCCCAACACCTTATCTTCACCATGGACATCCAGTCCCTATACACCTCCATCCCCCATCACGAAGGCCTCCAAGTCCTCCGCTTCTTCCTCTCCCGCCGACCCAACCAGTAGCCTTCCACGGACACCCTCCTTCGACTGACTGAACTAATCCTCACTCTTAACAACTTCTCCTTCCAATCCTCCCACTTCCTCCAAACCAAAGGAGTAGCCACGGGCACCCGCATGGGCCCCAGCTATGCCTGCCTCTTCGTCGGATATGTGGAACAGTCCATCTTCCGCAGCTACACTGGCACCACCCCCCTTTTCCTCCGTTACATCGATGATTGTATTGGCGCTACCTCATGCTTCCACAAGGAGGTTGAACAGTTCATCCACTTTACTAACACCTTCCACCCCGACATCAAATTTACCTGGACCGTCTCAGACTCCTCCCTCCCCTTCCTAGACCTCTCCATTTCTATCTCGGGCGACCGACTCAACACAGACATTTACTACAAACTGACCGACTCCCACAGCTACCTAGATTACACCTCCTCCCACCCTGCCCCCTGTAAAAAACGCCATCCCATATTCCCAATTCCTTCGCCTCCGCCTCCGCCACATCTGCTCCCAGGAGGACCAGTTCCAATACCGTACAACCCAGATGGCCTCCTTCTTCAAAGACCGCAATTTCCTCTCCGACGTGGTCGACGATGCCCTCCACCGCATCTCCTCGACTGCCCGCTCCTCCGCCCTTGAGCCCCGCCCCTCCAACCGCCACCAGGACAGAACCCCACTGGTCCGCACCTTCCACCCCACCAACCTCCAGATACATCGTATCATCCTCCGTCATTTCTGCCACCTCCAAACGGACCCCACCACCAGCGATATATTTCACTCCCCTCCCCTATCAGCGTTCCGGAGAGACCATTCCCTTGTCAGGTCCACACCCCCCACCAACTGAACCTCCACTCCCAGCACCTTCCCCTGCAACCGCAAGAAGTGCAAAACTTGCAACCACACTTCCCACATCACCTCCCTCCAAGGCCCCAATGGATCCTTCCATATCCATCGCAAATTTACCTGCACCTCCACACACATCATTTACTGTATCTGCTGCACCCAATGTGGTGTCCTCTACATTGGGGAGACAGACCGCCTACTTGCTGAACGTTTCAGGGAACACCTCTGGGACACCCGCACCAACCAACCCAACTGCCCCGTGGCTGAACACTTTAACTCCCCCTCCCACTCTGACAAGGACATGCAGATCCTTGACCTCCTCCATCGCCAGACCCTGGCCACACGACGCCTGGAGGAAGAGCGCCTCATCTTCCGCCTAGGAGCCCTCCAACCACACGGGATCAATGTAGATTTCTCCAGCTTCCCCTCCCCCCACCTTATCTCAGTCCCACCCCACCCCCAGAATTCAGCACCACCCTCTTGACCTGCAATCTTCTTCCCGACTTCTCTGCCCCCACCTCCTCTCCAGCCTATCACCCTCACCTCCCTCCACCTATCGTATTCCCAGCGCCCCTCCCCCAAATTCCCTCCCCCCTACCTTTTATCTCAGCCCGCTTGGCACACCAGCCTCATTCCTGAAGAAGGGAATATGCCCGAAACGTCGATTCTCCTGTGCCTTGGATGCTGCCTGCCCTGTGTTTTTCCAGCACCACATTTTTCAACTCTGATTTTCTTTACAGCATAGGAGACTGAAGGGGAATCTTAGAAGTCTATGAAAGGCATGGATATGGTGAATGCAGTCTTTTTCACCAGAGTTGGGGAAACCAAGAATTAGAGGTCATCAGTTTAAGGTAAGGTGAAAGAATAAATGGGAATCAGAGGGGAAATTTCTTTTCAGACAGAGGGTGGTACACATATAGAATGTGCTGCCAGCCAAAGTGGTGGACATTAACATTTAAAAAGATATTTGACAAATACGTGGATAAGAAAGATTTAGAAGGATATGGGCTAACTGCAGGTAAACGGGGTTAGCGTGGACTGACATTTTGGTCAGCATGAACCAGTTTGGACCAAAGGGCATCTCTGTGCTGTAGTCTGACCCAAACCCAGGAAAGGAGACAAAAAATTAAAGTTGGTGCAGGGGTTTAAAAAAAGAATAGATTGCTCAAACCTGGACAGAAGGGAGGGTTAGCAGCTTAAATAAATACATTTCTTGTTACTCACAAACATGTCACAAGATTGTTGCTAATTGATGCATAGGATTGTGGTACTAGTGTAATGGAACTCTCTATGCTTTAGAGAAGTACACTCCAACAGTTGATGTGCAACACCATCCAGGACTACATAAATTGTTATAGCATGCACTTCAAGTGATGCAGTACAGACTTTTCCAGCATTTGTATTATGCATTGCAGGTCAGAGTATAATTCACAGACCACTTGGGTATCCAAAACACAAACGGAGTTGCCCAAACTTTTTACCAGAACCATTTCAGAGGGTATCCCCAGTTGTCATATATACCTCTTCGGATAAGTGGAATGAGACAAAACCTTTGGAGTGACTTTGATTCAGACTCAAAGTGGATTATGAAGGAACATCTTGCTAGAGTCACAAACCAGCTGAACATGAGCAGTGTCCCTTTGTCAACCAGAGGTCTTTGTGGGCAATATGCAAAGATGGCAAGGTAACCCATAATTCCCTGAAGGGCTTTTGCCCGGAAACGTTGACTTTCCTACTCCTCGGATGTTGCCTGACCTGCTGTGCTTTTCCAGCACCACTACTCTCGCAACCCATACTTGTCAATTCATAAACTGACACCAGACCCATAGCAAAGTGATTTGACAATTTTCCAGAGGGCAGTTAAGAGTGGGTAATAAATGCTAGCCTGGCCAATGACATCTACAGCCCATGAATGAATTTTAATAAGGGCTAAATGTGTATGCGATCAATTCTACTTTATTGGCACCTACATAATTTTTCATTCCCACTCCTCTAGTTATTCAGACATTGGAGAAGGTGAAAACTGGGTCCTAGGTCATCCATTTGTTCTGGTGTTTTTGAAAGATCGGGAGAAACAAATTCAAGAAAGACTACACTATGATGATTTCCAGCATTGTTACAACTAAAACAATCACTGTATTGGAAGAAATCCTTCTAGAGATATTTTGGTAGTCTTATTGGGATGGCTAGAGTGGCCACCATCCTTGTCTATTGCTTAGATTTTTGAATGCATTTCTGTCCTCAAGTCTTGTTACATTGATGCCTGCAATGGGTCTGAATCACGAGAGAATGCATTGCAAACACCACCTTAAAACCAGTATCCACTGGGGGTCAGATGAGAGAGAGAGAGACTGCTTTTCATACAAGTGGTAGAAATACATTGAAGCACATCTCAACCAAGACACTTGTGACATCTTTGTCTCTTCTATGCAGTATTGGGTGGTCAGCCTTTTTTATGCTGTCCCCTTAGTTTGTTACTGCCTACTTCCAAGCTGGAATCTGTGGAACCTTATCCATGGAATGTTTCTGGCAAGGTCAGCATTTAAGATTTTTTCTCCTATCTCCCCTTACACTTGTGTTGCATGAATTGTTAATCTATGTCAGAGGACAGTCAACCACATTGCTGTGAACACACAGACCAGACCAAATAAAGCCATGCCCTCTTTTAAAAAGGGTCATTGGTGAACCAGATGGGTCTTTTCATTTAAAAATGAAGCATTCAGGACATCATTGAGGATTAACTTGCAATTTCCACCAGCTGCCATGGTCATGTTTGAACCAGTGTCCCCAGACAAAAACCTTGAGCTACATTAATGTCTAAATTCCACCTCGACTAATGAACCAAATCCTGCAACTTATTCTAAAAGTGAAAGACTTAACAGCAATCTAAGTTTGTTCAATGTATCTTTTCAGATGCATGACACGAATCTTTTCCTATAGACTGTGTCTTATGATTCTGCTCCATAACTACCTAATGAAGGAGCAGCATCCAAAAGCTGCAACTACTAATAAGTCTGTTGGGCTATAAACCTCGTGTTGTCTGATTTGTAATCAGTCCAGCTGCCACGATAACAAGATTGAATAGGCAAACATTATCTTATGTACCTCACTTTAAAACCCCAGATTTTCTTAATATAACTAGGACAGAATAATAAACTCCCCCCCCCCCACTTCCAGCCCCCAAACTCCCCCCCCCCCCCCCAATTCCAGCCCCCAAACTCCCCCCCCCCAATTCCAGCCCCCAAACTCCCCCCCCCACTTCCAGCCCCCAAACTCCCCCCCCCACTTCCAGCCACCAAACTCCACCCCCCCCACACCTCCAGCCCCCAAACTCACCCCCACACCTCCAGACGCCAAACTCCCCCCCACCCCCAAACTCCCCCCCCACACCTCCAGCCCCCAAACTCCCTCCCCCCAACTCCAGCCCCCAAACTCCCCCCCCCACACCCCCAACCCCAAATTCCCCCCCACCCCCAAACTCCCCCCCCCACACACCTCCAGCCCCAAACTCCCCCCCCCACACCTCCAGCCCCCAAACCCCCCCCACACCTCCAGCCCCCAAACTCCCCCCCCCACACCTCCAGCCCCCAAACTCCCCCCCCCACACCTCCAGCCCCCAAACTCCCCCCGCCCCCCAGACTCCCCCCCGCCCCTCCACCCCCCAAACTCCCCCCGCCCCCCAGACTCCCCCCCGCCCCTCCAGCCCCCAGACTCCCCCCGCCCCCCAGACTCCCCCCCGCCCCTCCAGCCCCCAGACTCCCCCCGCCCCCCAGACTCCCCCCCGCCCCTCCAGCCCCCAAACTCCCCCCCCACCCCCCAAACTCCCCCCGCCCCTCCAGCCCCCAGACTCCCCCCGCCCCCCAGACTTTCCCCCCCCACCCCTCCAGCCCCCAAACTCCCCCCACCCCCAAACTCCCCCCCACCCCTCCAGCCCCCAAACTCCCCCCCCCACCCCCCAAACTCCCCCCCCACCCCTCCAGCCCCCAAACTCCCCCCCCCCCCCCAGCCCCCAAACTCCCCCCCCCCACCCCTCCAGCCCCCAAATGTACTTGACTTCATCCTAACAATGATCATTCTACAATCCTTGTGGAGACAAAGTTGCAACACCACATTGAGAATATCTTTCATCCTATTGCACAGCATTATCACATTGCTAAATGCAATAGATTTCTGACAGATCTTGCAACTCAATTCTGGGCATCCATGAGGTGCTGTTGGCCATCAATCAAATTGTGCCCTAAGGCAATCTGTAATTGCATGGCCCAGCATACTCATCAAGCCAAGAGATCGAACAATTAAGAGGTTCAATGGAGCAACACTGGGTACACCTACAAATGATGTGTCAGCATAATGAAGTGACAAAATACAGTTAATTGCGAAACAGCAGATAGTCATACAGATATACAGTATGGAAACAGACCCTTCAGTCTAATTTACACACGCCAACCAAATATCCTAATCTAATCTAGTCCCATTTACCAGCACTTGCCCATATCCCTCTAAACCCTTTCTGTTCATATACCTTTTGAATGTCATTGTATCAGCCTCCACTACTTCCTCTGGCAGCTCATTCCATGCACACAACACCCTGTGTGTGAAAAAATTGCCCCTTATACCCCTTTTAAATCTTTCCCCTCTCACCTTAAACCTCACCCTCTGGTTCTGGACCCACCCTGGGGAAAAGACCATATCGATTTACTCTTTCCAAGTCCCTCATGGTTTTATAAGGGCACCCCTCAGCCTCTGACACTCCAGGGAAAACAGTCCCAGCCTATTCAGCCTTTCCCTGTAGCTCAAACCCTGCAATCCTAGCAACAACCTGACTGTGTGGAGTGTGGGTGGCATGGTGGGTGGCACGGTGGCATAGTGGTTAGCACTGCTGCCTCACAGCGCCTGAGACCTGGGTTCAATTCCTGCCTCAGGCGACTGACTGTGTGGAGTTTGCACGTTCTCCCCGTGTCTGTGTGGGTTTCCTCCGGGTGCTCCGGTTTCCTCCCACAGTCCAAAGATGTGCAGGGTCAGGTGAATTGGCCATGCTAAATTGCCCGTAGTGTTAGGTAAGGGGTAAATGTAGGGGTATGGGTGGGTTTCGCTTCGGTGGGTCGGTGTGGACTTGTTGGGCCAAAGGGCCTGTTTCCACACTGTAATATAATCTGATCTAATGTAATCTAATCTAAATGTTTTCTGAACCCTTTCAAGTTTCACAACATCCTTCTGATAGGAGGGAGACCAGAATTGCACACAATGATAGATAGGGCCAAGTGATTTCGCAACCAACAGTTCAGACCTAAGCTCTACAATTTGCTGTGTCTGGTCGTGAATAGAGGCAGACAATTAAACAACTCCCTGGAGGAGAAGACTGTATAAACATCTCCATCCTCAATTATGGAGGACCTTAGCACATTAGTGCAAAGATAAGGCTAAGCATTTATGACAGTCTGCATTGAGAAGTACCGAGTGAAAGGGTTTAGAGGGGGTGATTTCTTGGAATTTAATCCAGCAAAGTTTTGTTTGTAGTAACATGTAGAAGGCTCAATTTAGGACAGCACAGTGCTGGATCTGATTCTGGGGAAAGAAGCTGGATGAGTGTTTAATATAGCAGTGGGGGAACATTTTCGTGATAGTGAAAACAACATGGTTCAAATTACTTAAGGACAAGTGAAAAGGTGGCTTGCAAAAAACACTTTGGATGGGGGGAAAGGCATAATTTATTAAAATAAAGCAGAAACTGGCCAAAGCTGACTGGGAACAGTTCCTTGCAAATAATTCTATAGTGGAGCAGTGGGGGCATTCCAGGTTGCTGCAGGAGGAAGGGCAGGAAATTGCAGGAGCTCTGACAAAAAATTTTAATTCCTCTCTGGCCTTAGGTGAAGTACCAGAGGACTGGAGAATGACTAATGCAAGTCAGGAAAAGGAACGACTAGCAAATGGTAGCCTCTTAAAAGTGCAATTTGAAGAGTCAAGGGACAGTATGTCCCTGTTAGGGTAAAGAGAAAAGCTGACAGGTATAAGAACCCCTCGCTGACGATGGATATTGAAGCTCTAGTCAGGAAAAAGAAGTAGCTATCGGGCTCAAGTGAATCCCTCGATGACTTTAAATAGTGTAGCAGCACACTTAGAGTCACAGAGATGTACAGCATGGAAACAGACACTTCAGTCCAACTAATCCATGCTGACCAGATATCCTAAATTAATCTAGTCCCATTTACTAGCAATTGGCCCATACCGCTCTGAGCCCTTCCTATTCATCCAGCTGCCTTTTAAATATTGTCATTGTTCCAGTCTCCAATACTTCTTCTGGCAGCTCATTCCATTTACTCACCACCCTTTGTGTGAAACAGTTGCCCCTTAGGTTATTTTTAAATCTTTCCCCTCTCATCCTGGAGATTACTTACATTGTGGAAACAGGCCCTTCGGCCCAACAAATCCACACCGACCTGCCGAAGCGCAAATCATTCAGACCCATTCGCCTACATTTACCCTTTCACCTAACACTACAGGCAATTTAGCCTCGCCAATTCACCTAATCTGCACATTTTTGGATTGGGAGGAAACCCACGCAGACACGGGGAGAATGTGCAAACTCCACACAGAGACTCGCCTGATGCGGGAATTGAACCCGGGTCTCTGGCGCTGTGAGGAAGCAGTGCTAACCACTCTCCACCGTGCCGCCCACAAGTCCCCCAACCCAGGGAAAAAACAATGACTGCAGATGCTGGAAACCAGATCCTGGATTTGTGTGGTGCTGGAAGAGCACAGCAGTTCAGGCAGCATCTGAGGAGCAGTAAAATCGTGACGTCACGGTGTGAACCCAGGGAAAAAGCCTTGTCAATTTTCCCCATCCATGCCCCTCATGATTTTATAAACCTCTATTTTATAATCCTCAGCCTCCGATGCTCCAAGGAAAACAGCCCCAACCTATTCATCTTCTGCCTATAGCTCAAACCCTCCAACCATGGCAACATCCCTGTAAATATTTTCTGAACCTTTTCAAGTTACAGAACATCCTTCCAAAGGAGGGAGACCACAATTACACACAATACTTCAAAAGTAGCCTAACCAATATTCTGTACAGCCACAGCATGACCTCTCAACTCCTATACTCAAAGCTTTGACCAATAAAGAAAGCATTTCAAACACCTTCTTCACTATCCTATCTACCTGAAACTCCACTTTTAAGGAACTATGAACCTGCACTCCAAGGTTTCTTTGTTGAACAACACTCCCCAAGACCTTACCCTTAAGTGTATAAGTCTTGCCCTGATTTGCCTTTCCAAAATTCAGCATCTCACATTTATCTAAATTTAACTCCATCTGCCACTCCTTGGCCCATCTGATCAAGATCCTGTTGTACTCTAAGCTAACTTCTTTGCTGTCCACCACTACATCTTGGTGTCACTAAATCATTTACAGGTTTACAAATGATGAAAAGTAGTGGACCCAGCACCAATAGTTTTGGCACAACATTGCTAACAGGTCTAGATGGGCTTCAGTTTGGCTTCACAGGTCAGCGTGACATCGAAGGCCGAAAGGCCTATACTGCACTGTAATGTTCTATGTGCTATAAGGTCACCGTCTCAGCGCTAGCTCCAAGATATTTGCAGAATTCACCAACTTTTATACACATGGCAGGTGACTTTGGCACTATCTGATCCATTATACAAAATGGCACAGGAACAGAGCCCACCAAGACTGCGCTGATTCCTACTCTTTTTGTTTAAGACATGCTACTTGTTGCCCTAATGTGGTTTCTGTCCTCCTGTTCCATTTCCTGTTCAGGAAATCAAGATGCACCTTAAATGTTTCTAACATGACTGCTTCCACTGTTTGGGCAAGCAATCCATTGCAGTAATCGATTTTAGTAACATTCCATACCCCAAATGGGTTCCCTTGTTCATTGATACAAGTGAGAATGTCTCTCCTGCAGAAATGATTGACCTGTTTACGTCTACCCAGCCTTCAAATCTCGACCCTCCCTTTGGTACCCTGGTTGGAGAGAAGTGGACATAGCTGAAAATGTGTTGCTGGAAAAGCGCAGCAGGTCAGGCAGCATCCAAGGAGCAGGAGAATTAACGTTTCAGGCATGAGCCCTTCTTCAGAAGGTGATGCTCCTTGGATGCTTCCTGACCTGCTGCGCTTTTCCAGCAACACATTTTCAGCTCTGATCTCTAAGCATCTACAGTCCTCACTTTCTCCTAGGAGAAGTAGACATATCCCTGTTAAGTCCATCATAATACTACTAATCTCCCTTGGTAACCCCATTCTGTCATCTTACCGGAGGCAAGTTTAGAGACACACGGTGTATCGATAGCAGAGCCGGCAATACAGAAGTACAGATTAAAGTTTTTAATCAGTCCTTCTTAGTCCTTTTCCTCTTTCTTCCCTTGGTGCATCTTCCACCGTTTACAGTCGCTCAGGTGAATCCAGCAATCTTTTCCCTTGACTTTCACTGAGGTGGGCATTCGAATCAACACCTAGAATTCAAAGTTTGTGCGAAGATTTGTAGCTCGGGTGCTCGTTGTTGTGGTTCTGTTCGCCGAGCTGGAAGTTTTTGTTGCAAACGTTTCGTCCCCTGGCTAGGCGACATCATCAGTGCTTGGGAGCCTCCTGCGAAGCGCTTCTTTGATGTTTCCTCCGGTGTTTATAGTGGTCTGTCCCTGCCGCTTCCGGTTGTCAGTTTCAGCTGTCCGCTGTAGTGGTTGGTATATTGGGTCCAGGTCGATGTGTTTGTTGATGGAGTTTGTGGATGAATGCCATGCCTCTAGGAATTCCCTGGCTGTTCTCTGTCTGGCTTGCCCTATGATAGTAGTGTTGTCCCAGTCGAATTCATGTTGCTTGTTGTCTGCGTGTGTGGCTACTAAGGATAGCTGGTCATGTCGTTTCGTGGCTAGTTGATGTTCATGTATGCGGATTGTTAGCTGTCTTCCTGTTTGTCCTGTATAGTGTTTTGTGCAGATCTTGCATGGTATTTTGTACACTACATTAGTTTTGCTCATGTTGGGTATCGGGTCCTTCGTTCTGGTGAGTTGTTGTCTGAGCGTGGCTGTTGGTTTGTGTGCCGTTATGAGTTTCCATGAATTCGACTGGGACAACAATAACTTGTTTAGTTGAGCGCTCAATCTTCGATAACTTAACCCATCATGTGGATTGTCGCAACAAATATTTCCTAACTGGTACCAAAGACCCATTTATCAAGTGTTTGTCCCATTTTGTCTAAATGTACTCTAACCATTTTAGATTTACCAACAGTACACGCAAATCAATTCCGGATAGTCATCCACATTCCTGCATGCTGTTTGTGAGACAGAATGTCGCCCCCACCCACTTCCAGAATGTTCAGCTTCTTGGAGAAAGACAGTATAGTTTAACCCTTTAACATTACATTAATATCCAGAGAGATAGTACAACTTAATCTTTTAACATTACAAAGGAAGCTCAACACCTCACAAAATGATGGCTGAGAGTTCACAAAATGGTGGCCCAGGGACAAACACCAACGCAGACATATAACTGCCACTGGTTTGGAAACACATGTCATGCAGCAATAAATTGGTGGTAGAAAGAAGCTGTGTGCAGAAACTGCAACATAATAAAGAATATATTAAGTGGGTGTGTTTGAGGAAGACAATACAAATATCATGCAGTGAAAGTACAGGAAGAAATTCTAAACACTATGAAAGGGGAAAGAGAAAAGCCCAAACTTACAATCCAGTGAGAACATAGAAAGGTACAGCACAGATCAGGCACTTTGGCCCACGATGTTGTGCCGAAGGTTAACCCTAATGTAAAATAAAATAACTTAACCTATGCACCCCTCAACTCACTGCTATCCATGTGAATGTCCAGCAGTTGCTTAAATGTCCCTAACGACTCAGCTTCCACCACCACCGCTGGCAACGCATTCCATGCATTCACAACTCTCTGCGTGAAGAAACGTCCCCTCTACACCTTTCTCCTAATATCTTAAAACTATGACTGTTCGTAGCCATCAATCCTGCCCTGGGTAAAGGTCTCTGGCTATTGACTCTATCCATTCCTCACAGTATGTTGTACACCTTGATCAGGTCTCCTCTCTTCCTCCTTCTCTCCAGAGAGAAAACTCCGAGCTTAGTCAACCTCTCTTCATTAGGACAGCCCTCCAGTCCAGGCAGTATCCTGGTAAACCTTCTTTGCACCCTCTCCAAAGCCTCTGTATTTTCCTATAGTAGGGCGACCAGAACTGGACACAATATTCCAAGTGTGGTCTCACCAGGGACTTGTAGAGCTGCAGCAAAACCTCGCGGCTCTTAAACTCAATCCCCCTGTTAATGAAAGCCAAAACACTATATGCTTTCTTAACAACCCTATCCACTTGGGTGGCAACTTTAAGGGATCTATGTACTTGCACACCCAGATCCCTCTGTTCCTCCACTCTGCCAAGAATCAAGCCTTTAATCCTATATTCAGCATTCGAGTTCTACCTTCCAAAATGCATCACTTTGCATTTATCCAGGTTGAACTCCATCTGCCATTTCTCAGCCCAGCTCTGCATCCTGTCTATGTCACGCTGCAGCCTGCAGTAGCCCTCTATACTATCGACGACACCTCCAACCTTAGTGTCATCTGCAAATTTACTCACCCACCCCTCAATCTCCTCAAACAAGTCATTTATAAAAACTCAAAAGAGCAGAGGCCCCAAGAACAGAGCCCTGCGGGAGCCCACTCAACACTCCTCCAGGCAGAATATTTTCCATCTACAACCACTTTTTGCCTTCTGTCAGCCAACCAATTCTGAATCCAGATAGCCAAATCTCCTTGTATCCCATACTTCCTGATTTTATGAATGAGCCTACCGTGGGGAACCCTATCAAATGCCTTGCTGAAATCCATATACACCACATCCACTGCTCGACCGTTGTTGACCTGTCTTGACACCTCTCAAAGAACTCAATAAGATTTGTGAGGCATGACCTGCCCCTTACAAAGCCATGCTGACTGCCTTTAATCACACTATGCTTCGCCAAATAGTCCTAAATCCTATCCCTCAGAATTCTTTCCACAACTTTGCTGACCACAGACGTAAGACTGACTGCTCTGTAATTGCAAGGGATTTCCATATTCCTCCTCTTGAAAAGTGGAACAACGTTTGCCTCCTTCCAATCCTCCGGTACAACTCCCTTGGAGAATGAGGAGGCAAATATTCTCTACAGTGGCTCAGCAACCTCTTTTCTTGCTTCCCGGAGCAGCCTAGGATAAATCTGGTCTGGCTCTGGGGACTTATCAGTCTTAATATTTTCCAAAATGTCTAGCACATCAACTTCATTAATCTTGATCTGGTCAAGACTGTATCCCAGCTCCTCTAAGTTTTCATTTATAACAAGTCCCCTTTCCTTGGTGAAAACCGAAGCAAAAATCTCATTTAGGGCTTCCCGTATCTGCTCAGACTCCACGCACATGTTCCCTCCGTTATCCCTGATTGGCCCTACCTGCTCACTGAGCATTCTCTTATTCCTCACATATGAGTTAAAACATCTTTAGGTTCTCCCTAATCCTTCTTGCCAAGCCTTTTTCATGTCCCTTCCTGGCTCTCCTCAGTCCATTTCTGAACTCCTTTCTGGCAAGTCTGTAATCCTCTAAAGCTGTGCTAGATCCTTGCTTCCTCCACCTTCCGTAAGCTGCCTTCTTCCTTTTGACGAGAAGCTCCTCTGTTCTCATCCAAGGCTCCTTAATCTTACCCCTTTTTAACCTGTCTCAGAGGAACAAATTTGTGCATCACTTGCAACAACTGCACCTTAAATAGTCTCCACATGTCTGCTGTGCCCTTTCTGTGGAACAATTGCTCCCAGTCTGTACTTCCCAACTCCTGTCTGATAGCGTCTTAATTTCCTTTTCCCCTATTAAATAACTTCCCTTTGTAACTGCTCCTTTCACTCTCCAAAGCTATTCTAAATGTGAGGCAGTTGTGATCACTTTCACCAAAGTGCTGTCCCACCACGAGATCTGACACCTGTCCTGGCTCGTTGCCGAGCACCAAATCCAAAATGGCCTCTCCCATTGACTGGACACAATATTCCAACTATGGTCTCACCAGGGACTTGTAGAGCTATAGCAACGCCTCACGGCTCTTAAACTCAATCCCCCTGTTAATGAAAGCCAAAATACCATATACATTCTTCACAGCCCTATCTACTTGGGTGGCAACCTTGAAGGATCTGTGTACTTGCACACCCAGATCCCTCTGTTCCTCCACACTGCCAAGAATCCTGTCTTTAATCCTATATGTGGCATTCGAGTTCGGCCTTCCAAAATGCATCACTTCACATTTATCCAGGTTAAACTCCATCTCCCATTTCTCAGCCCAGCTCTGCATCCTTCTATGTTGTGCTGCAGCCTCCAATAGCCCTTAATACTATCAACGACACCTCCAACCTTTGTGTCATCAGCAATTTTGCTAACCCACTCCTCAACCTCCTCATCCAGGTCATTTATAAAAACTACAAAGAGCAGAGGCCCAAGAACACAGCCCTGTGGAACCCCATAAACCACTAACCTCCAGGCAGAATACTTTCCATCTACAACCACTCTCTGCCTTCTGTCAGCCAATCAATTCTGAATTCAGATAGCTAAATCTCCCTGTTTCCCATACCTCCTGACTTTATGAATGAGCCTCCCATGGGGAACCTTCGTCGACCTGTCTTATCACCTCCACAAAGAAACTCAATAAGATTCGTGAGGCATGACCTGCCCCTCACAAAGCCATGCGGACTGCCTTTAATCATACTGTGCTTTGCCAAATAGTCATAAATCCTATTCCTCAGAATTCTTTCCAACACTTTGCTGACCACAGATGTAAGACTGACTGGTCTGTTATTGCCAGGGACTTCCCTATTATTCTTCTTGAAAAAAGGAGCATTCGCCTCCTTCCAATCCTCCGGTATGACTCCTTGGAGAGTGAGGAGGCGAAGATCTTTGCCAGCGGCTTTGCAACCTCCTTTCTCGCTTCCCGGAGTAGCCTAGGATAAATCTGGTCTGGCCCTGGGGACTTATCAATCTTAATGTTTGCCAAAATTTTCAGCACATCAATTTCATCAATCTTGATCTGGTCAAGCCTGTATCCCAGCTCCTCAAAGTTCTCATTCACAACAAGGTCCCTTTTCTTAGTGAAAACTGAAGCAAAAAACTCATTTAAGGCTTCCCCTATCTGCTTAGACTCCACGCACAAGTTCCCTATGCTATCCCTGTACGGCCCACCTTCTTCCTGACCATTCTCTGATTCCTCACATCTGAGTAAAATGCCATTGGGTTCTCCCTAATCCTTCTTGCCAAGCTTTTCTCGTGCCTCCTCTTAGCTCTCCTCAGTCCATTTAGAGTCATAGAGATGTACAGCACGGAAACAGATCCTTTGGTCCAACCCGTCCTTGCCAACCAGATATCCCAACCCATTCTAGTCCCACCTACCAACACTTGGGAGGCGGCACAGTGGTTAGCACTCTGCCTCACAACATCAGAGACCGAGGTTCAATTCCCGCCTCAGGCGACTGACTGTGTGGAGTTTGCACATTCTCCCCGTGTCTGCGTGGGTTTCCTCCGGGTGCTTCATATGCAGTTTCCTCCCACAGTCCAAAAATGTGCAGGTTAGATGAATTGGCCATGTTAAATTGCCCGTAGTGTTAGGTGAAGGGGTAAATGTAGGGGAATGAGTCTGGGTGGCTTGCTCTTCGGCGAGTCGGTGTGGACTTGTTGGGCCGAAGGGCCTGTTTCCACACTAAGTAATCTAATAAAATAAAAGTAATCTAATAAAAAACTTGGCCCATATCCCTCCAAACCCTTCCTATCCATATACCCATCCAAATGCCTCTTAAATGTTGCAATTGTACCAGCCTCCACCACTTCCTCTGGTAGCTCATTCCATACACATACCACACTCTGCATGAAAAAGTTGCCCGTTAGGTCTCTTTTATATCTTTCCCCTCTCACCCTAAACCTATGCACTCCAGTTCTGGACTCTCTGACCCCAGGGAAAAGACTTTGCCTATTTACCTTATCCATGCCCCTCATAATTTTGTAAATCTCTATAAGGTCACTCCTCAGCCTCCGACGCTCCAAGGAAAACAGCCCTAGCGTATTCCACCTCTCCTTATAGCTCAAATTCTCCAATCCTGCCAGATCCTTGTAAATCTTTTCTGAACCCTTTCAAGTTTCACAACATCTTTCTGATATTGCACGCAATATTCCAACAGTGGCCCAACCAATATCCTGTACAGCCGCAACATGACCTCCCAACTCCTGTACTCAAAACTCTGACCAATAAAGGAAAGCATACCAAACGCCTTCTTCACTATCCTTTCTACCTGCGACTCCACTTTCAGGAGCTATGAACCTGCACTCCAAGGTCTCTTTGTTGAGCAACACTCCCGAGGACCTTACCATTAAGTATATAAATCCTGATAAGATTTGCTTTCCCAAAATGCAGCACCTTGCATTTTACAGGAGTAGTGCCAGAAGATTGGAGGCTAGCAAATGTGGTTCCCTTGTTCAAGAAGGGGAGTAGGGATAACCCTAGTGACTATAGGCCGGTGAGCCTCACTTCTGTAGTGGGCAAAGTCTTAGAGAGAATTCTAAGGGATAGGATTTATGAACATCTGGATAGGAATAATGTGATCAAGGATAGTCAACATGATTTTGTGAAGGGCAGGTCGTGCCTCACAAACCTTATTGAATTCTTTGAGAAGGTGACTAAGGAAGTGGACGAGGGGAAAGCGGTAGATGTGGTGTATATGGATTTTAGTAAGGCGTTTGATAAGGTTCCCCATGGTAGACTACTGCAAAAAATACAGAGGTATGGCATTGAGGGTGAGTTGGATTAGGAGTTGGCTGGCTGGAAGAAGACAGAGGGTAGTTGATGGCAAAGGTTCATCTTGGAGTGCCGTCACTAGCGGTGTTCCGCAAGGATCTGTTTTGGGACCATTGCTGTTTGTGATTTTTATAAATGACTTGGAGGAGGAGTTAGAAGGTTGGGTGAGCAAGTTTGCGGATGATACGAAAGTCGGAGGAGTTGTAGACAGTGAGAAAGGATGTGGCAGGTTACAGCGCGATATAGATAAGCTGCAGAACTGGGCAGAAAGGTGGCAAATGGCGTTCAATATAGCTAAGTGTGAGGTGATTCACTTTGGTAAGAGTAACAAAAAGATGGGGTACTGGGCTACTGGTCGGATACTTGGTAGTGTGGATGAGCAGAGGGATCTTGGTGTCCATGTACACAGATCTCTGAAAGTTGCCACCCAGGTAAATAGTGCGGTGAAGAAGGCATATGGCGTACTGGCTTTTATTGGTAGAGGAATTGAGTTCCGGAGTACTGAGGTCATGATGCAGTTGTATAAGACTCTGGTGCGGCCGCATCTGGAGTATTGTGTGCAGTTTTGGTAGCCATACTATAGGAAGGATGTGGAGGCACTGGAACGGGTGCAGAGGAGGTTTACCAGGATGTTGCCTGGTATGGTAGGAAGATCGTATGAGGAAAGGCTGAGGCACTTGGGATTGTTTTCATTGGAGAAAAGAAGGTTTAGGGGTGACTTGATAGAGGTGTACAAGATGATTAGGGGTTTAGATAGGGTCGACAGTGAGAATCTTTTTCCACGTATGGAGTCAGCTATTACAAGGGGGCATAGCTTTAAATTAAGGGGGGGTAGGTATAGGACAGATGTTAGGGGTAGGTTCTTTACTCAGCGAGTCGTGAGTTCATGGAATGCCCTGCCAGTAGCAGTGGTGGACTCTCCCTCTTTATGGGCATTTAAATGGGCATTGGATAGGCATATGGAGGATAGTGGGCTTGTGTAGGTTAGGTGGGCTTGGATCAGCGCAACATCGAGGGCCGAAGGGCCTGTACTGCGCTGTATTCTTCTATGTTCTATGTTCTATGTTCAAACCCAAGATCACTACTCTACTCGTCCTGCTGTTCAGCTTCCAGCCTAACTCTCTGTAGTCACTTTAAACTAATCTAAGCCCATCCCTCTACACTATCCCATCATCATCTATTTGCCTATCCAAGCAGTGTTTAAATGCTGCTAAAGTGGCTGAGTTAACTGCTTTGGCAGACAGGATATTCCACACCCTTACCATTGTCTGAGTAAAGAACCTGATTAGATTACTTACAGGCCCTTCGGCCCAACAAGTCCACACCGACCCACCATAGCACAACCCACCAAGACCCATACCCCTACATTTACCCCTTCACCTAACACTACGGGCAATTTAGTGTGGCCAATTCATCTAACCTGCACATTTTTTTTTGGATTGTGGAAGGAAACCAGAGCACCCGGAGGAAACCCACGCAGACACGGGGAGAATGTGCAAACTCCACACAGAGAGTCACCTGAGGCGGGAATTGAACCCATGTCTCTGGCGCTGTGAGGCAGCAGTGCTGACCACTGTACCACCGTGCCGCCCGTAAACCTGCCTCTGACATCTGTCTTAAATCTATCACCCCTCAGCTATGCCCCCTCGTACAAGATGACGTCATCTTCCTAGGAAAAGGACTCTCACTGTCTACTCTATCTAATCCTCTGATCATCTTGTGTGCCTCTATTAAATCCCCTCTTAGCTCTCCAATGAGACCCAAGTCCCTCAGCCTTTCCTCATAAGACCTTCCCTCCAGACCAGGCAACATCCTGGTCAATCTCCTCTGAACTTTTTCCAATGCTTCCAATTCCTTCTCGAAATATGGCGACCAGAACTGCGCACAATATTTCAAGTGAGGCCCCACTAGTGTTTTGTACAGTTGCAGCATGACATCACAGCTCCGGAACTCATTCCCTCTACTAATCAAACCTATAAAGGCACCATATGCATAAACATGGAGTTTAGTAAGGAGTTGATAAATTTCCCCATGGTAAACTGATAGAGAACGTGCAGTCACATGGTGTGCAGGATGTTCTAGCGAGGTGGATAAAGAACTGGTTGAGCAACAGGAGACAGGGAGTAGTAGTTGAAGGGAGTATCTCGAAATGGAGAAAGGTGACCAGTGGTGTTCCACAGTGATCAGTGCTGGGGCTACTGTTGTTTGTAATATACATAAATGATCTGGAAGAGGGCACTGTTGGTATGAACAGTAAGTTTGCAGATGACATAAAGATTGGTGGAGTAGCAGAAAGCATAAGAGACTGTCAAAGAATACAGGAGGATATAGACAGACTGGAGAGTTGGGTGGAAAAGTGGCAGATGGAGTTCAATCCAGACAAATGTGAGGTGATGTATTTAGGAAAGTCTAATTTTCGAGTGAATTATACAATGAATGGAAGAGCCTTGGGAAAAGTTGATGAGCAGAGAGATCTGGGAGTGCAGGTCCATTGTACCCTGAAGGTTGCTGCACAGGTGGATAGAGTGGTCAAGAAGGCATATGGTATGCTTGCCTTAATTGGACGGGGTATTGAGTATAAGAGCTGGCAGGTCATGTTAAAATTGTACAAGACATTGGTTTGGCCGCATTTTGAATACTGTGTACAGTTCTGGTTGCCACATTACCAATAGGATGTGGATGCTTTGGAGAGGGTGCAGAGAAGGTTTACGAAGATGTTGCCTGGTATGGAAGGTGCTAGCTATGAAGAGAGGTTGAGTAGGTTAGGATTGTTTTCATTAGAAAAAAGGAGATTGAGGGGGGACCTGATTGAGGTTTACAAAATCACGAAGGGTATAGACAGGGTGGATAGAGATAAGCTTTTTCCCAGGGAGAAGGAATCAATAACGTGTAGGTGGGGAGGAGAGGGATACAGATGCTTAGGAATTGGGCAACAGGTTTAGACAGTAGATTTGGATCGGCTCAGGCTTGCAGGGCTGAAGGACCTGTTCCTGGGCTGTAAATTTTCTTTGTTCTTTATATGCCTTCTTAACAGCACTATCAACCTGGGTGGCAACTTTCAGGGATCTATGTACATGGACTCCAAGATTCCGCTGCACATCCACACTACCAAGCGTCTTTCCATTGACCCAGTATTCTGCCTTCCTGTTATTCTTCCCAAAGTGAATCACCTCATTTAGCTGTATTGAACTCCATTTGCCACCTCTCAGCCCAATTCTGCAGTTTATTCGTCTCCCTGCAGCATTCTTCCACGCTGTCCACCACTCCACCGACTTTAGTGTCATCAGCAAACTTATTAATCCATCCACCTATGCCTGTGTCCAAGTCATTTATAAAAATGACAAACAGCAGTGGTCCCAAAACTGATCCTTGTGGCACACTACCAGTAACTGAACTCCAGGCTGAATATTTTCCATCAACCACCACTCGCTGCCTTCTTACAGAAAGCCAATTTCTAATCCAAACAGCTAAATCACACTCAATCCCATGCCTCCGCATTTTCTCCAAAAGCCTACCATGTGGAACCTTATCAAAGGCTGTGCTGAAATCCATGTACACTATGTCTCCACTTAAAGTGTTGGGCTACGGGGTGGTTGGGTTGGTTGGTCCAAAACTGTACAACCCAGATGGCCTCCTTCTTCAAGGACCGCAATTTCCCTCCACACACATCATCTATTGCATCCGCTGCACCCGATGTGGCCTCCTCTATATTGGGGAGACAGGTCGCCTACTTGCGGAACGTTTCAGAGAACACCTCTGGGACACCCGGACCAACCAACCCAACCACCCCGTAGCCCAACACTTTAACTTCCCCTCCCACTCCACCAAGGACATGCAGGTCCTTGGACTCCTCCATCGCCAGACCATGGCAACACGATGGTTGGAGGAAGAGCGCCTCATCTTCTGCCTGGGAACCCTCCAACCACAAGGGATGAACTCAGATTTCTCCAGTTTCCCCATTTCCCCTCCCCCCACCTTGTCTCAGTCAAATCCCTCAAACTCAGCACCGCCTTCCTAACCTGCAATCATCTTCCTGACCTCTCCGCCCCCACCTCACTCCGGCCTATCACCCTCACCTTGACCTCCCTCCACCTATCGCATTTCCAAAGCCCCTCCTCCAAGTCCCTCCTCCCTACCTTTTATCTTAGCCTGCTGGACACACTTTCCTTGCAGATGACACAAAGGTTGGAGGTGTCGTTGACAGTATAGAGGGCTGTTGTAGACTGCAGCGGGACATTGACAGGATGCAGAGATGGGCTGAGAGGTGGTAGATGGAGTTCAACCTGGATAAATGCGAGGTGATGCATTTTAGAAGGTAGAATTTGAAAGCTGAGTACAGGATTAAGGATAGGATTCTTGCTGGTGTGGAGGAACAGAGGGATCTTGGGGTGCAGGTACATAGATCCCTTAAAATGGCCACCCAAGTGGACAGGGTTGTTAAGAAAGCATACGGTGTTTTGGCTTTCATTAACAGGGGGACTGAGTTTAAGAGTCGTGAGATCTTGTTGCAGCTCTATAAAACTTTGGTTAGACCGCACTTGGAATACTGCGTCCAGGTCTGGTCGCCCTATTATAAGAAAGATGTGGATGCTTTGGAGCGGGTTCAGAGGAGGTTTACCAGGATGCTGCCTGGATTGGAGGGCTTATCTTAGAAGGAGAGGTTGACAGAACTCGGACTTTTTTCATTGGAGAAAAGGAGGAGAAGAGAACCATTCTAAATTGCCCATCATGTTCAGAGATGTATAGGCTAGGTGCATTATTAAGGGGTAAATGTAGAGTAATAGCGTAGAGGAATAGGTCTGGGTGGTTTACTCTTTGGAGGGTCAAAGGTGTTTTTCTTCATAAATTTCTCCACGAAGGACAGGTGGTACGGAACGGTCCAACTACTCGGAGCGTTCCGCGGCAGCAAGGCCAGGCCCATCCTTTGCAACACCGGGGACAGGTAGAACCTCAGTACGTAGTGACACTTGTTGTTTGCGTACTGGGGATCCACTCACAGCTTGATGCAGTCACACATAAAGGTGGCCATCAGGGTGAGGGTGGCATTGGGTGTGTTTTATTCCCCCGTTGCCCAGATCTTTATACATTGAGTCCTTTTGGACCCGGTCCATCTTTGATCTCCATATAAATTGGAAGATGGCCCGGGTGACTGCAACGGCACAGGTTCTGGGAATAGGCCAGACCTGTGGCACGTATAACAGCAATGACAGTGCCTCACACCTGATGACCAGGTTTTTTCCCACGATAGAGAGCGACCGTAGCTTCCATCTGCCCAGTTTCTGCCTCACTTTGCTGATACGCTCCTCCCAAGACTTGGCACACGCCCCAACCCCGCCCCAACCCCGAACCAAATACCCAGCACCTTCAGGTGGTTGGTCCTGACGGTGAAGGGGATCGAGGATTGGTCGGTCCAGTTCCCAAAAAGCAGGGCCTCGCTCTTGCCTCGGTTTACCTTGGCCCCCAAGCCCCATTCAAATGGTCACAGATGCACATGAGTCTGTGCACGGACAGCAGATCCGAGCAGAAAACGGCGACATCATCCATGTACAGGGAGGCCTTAACCTGCAGGCCCCCACTGCCAGGAATAGTCACCCCTCTCAGACACGCATCCTTCCTGATGGGCTCGACAAATGGCTCGATGCAGCACATAAACAAGGCAGGAGAGAGAGGACAGCCCTGCCTGACTCCAGATCTGACTGGGAAGCTACCTGATTCCCACCCATTGATTGAGACTGCACTGACAATGTTGGTGTAGCGCAGTCTGATCCAATTGCAGATTCCCTCCCCAAAGCCCATTTTGGAGACAACATCTCTCATATACGTGTGTGATATCCTGTCAAAGGCTTTCTCCTTGTCCAGGCTGATCAGGCAGGTGTCCACCCCCCTGTCCTGCACGTAGGCGATCGTATCCCTGAGGAGTGCGAGACTCCCAGCAATTTTCCTGCCCGGTACAGCACAGGTTTGGTCAGGGTGAATCACTGACCCCAAAGCAGACCTGACCCGGTTGGCGATAACCTTTGACAGAATTTTGTAATCCCCAGTCAATAGTGAGATTGGTCTCCAATTTCTGAGTTCCTCCCTCTCCGCCTTCCGCTTGTAGATGAGGGTGATGATGCCTTTCCTCATGGATTCACTCATGGTACCTGCCAGAAGCATACTGACATACACCTCCAGCAGGTCCTGGCCAATCAAGTCCAGGATTTTCCTGCCCGGCAATTTTCCTGCCCGGTACAGCACAGGTTTGGTCAGGGTGAATCACTGACCCCAAAGCAGACCTGACCCGGTTGGCGATAACCTTTGACAGAATTTTGTAATCCCCAGTCAATAGTGAGATTGGTCTCCAATTTCTGAGTTCCTCCCTCTCCGCCTTCCGCTTGTAGATGAGGGTGATGATGCCTTTCCTCATGGATTCACTCATGGTACCTGCCAGAAGCATACTGACATACACCTCCAGCAGGTCCTGGCCAATCAAGTCCCACAGAGCAGAATAGAGCTCGACCAGTAAGCCGTCGCTTCCGAGAGTTTTATTCTTTTCAAAGGACTCGAGGGCCTTGGTCAGCTCATCCAGAGATAGTGGCTGGTCTGGCCTCTCCCATGTCCTGTCGTCTAAGACCTCGTGATCGAGGACAGGGACGACTGGGAGGCTGCGCTGGCGGTTGGCTTCGAGTCATACAGACTGGCATAGAAGGATTTGCTGATCCTCATGATGTCAGCCTGAGATGTTTCGTGAGCACGTTTCGTCTTGCTCCACGGAGCAGACCCTGGACCGGAAGATTATCTTGGAGGCCTCCGAGGCAAAGAGCGAGGCTTGCTAGCCCTTCACCTCCTTGAGATCCTCCGTGACATCGACCCTCATCGTCTGCAGCAGGAGCAGGTTCTGCATACTTTCCTGGAGCTGGGACTGTTTCCCCGCCTCTCTCTCGCCTCCTGAACACCTTTGAGGATGAAGAACCTCTTGATGTTCCCTTTTACTATTTCCCACCAGTCTGCTGGGGAATCAAAGAGGGGCTTCTCCAACCTGCATAATCCCTCTTGAGCTCCTCGATGTTTCCCGGGGTGAACAACTTAGTGTTCAGCTTCCACGTTCCCTTACCAGCCCGCTGCTCGTCCTGTAGATCACAGTCGGCTGGCAGGAGGCAGTGGTCAGAGAAGAACACCGGCTTGACGTCGGTGGATCTGACCAAGAGCGTTCGGGACACCAGCAGGTAATCTATCCTTGAGCAGATAGACCCGTCTGCCCATGACCAGGTGTATCTACGCTGCGCTCCGTCTGCAGGGGTGATGAAGACGTCGTGCAGCTTGAGATCTTTTACCGTGTCCATCAAGGCTCTGGACATGGCGTCCAGTTTACTGTTCCCCCTCCCCCCGCACCGGATCGTCCATCTGCATCAATGATACATTTGAAGTCTCCAGCCAGAATGACTGGCCTGGACATAGCCAGCAACAGTGGAAGCTGTTGCAGGACAGCCAGCCGTTCACTCTTACCCACTGGGGCATACACATTAATCAGTCTCAGGGGAGCATTCCTGTATGACGTCGGTGACAAGGAGGCGCCTGCTCACCACCTCCTTAACCTCGGAGATGGTGGAGTTGCCTCCTTGCAACAGGATACCCAGGCCTGAGGAGCGGTTATCGTTGCCCCCCGACCAAACTGACGGCCCATGGGCCCACAAGCTCGACCATCTCCTGTAGCTGCTGAGGTGCGTTATCCCACACTCCTGCAGAAACAGGACATCAGCTTTAACGTTGGCCAGGAAGGCCATCTTAGAAACATCGCGTAGCCGATTTGGTGCTACGCACATTGATGCTGGCAATTCTTATCCCCATTTTAACAGTTTACGAGGTTACCAGTGTCCATTTGCTGCTGGTCTTGCCTCTCTGGGGTAGCTGTGTGCATCTCCATGGTGACAGCAAACTGCTGGACCCTCCCCCGCTCTGGTGTCTTCGTGTCGGGCCCAGGGTCCACACAGTCCAGTTCACCATCTGACAGTGGGGCTGTCATAGGACCTGGATGTGTGGGCCGGTGGGTGCCTCTTGGTTCTCACCGGGTGGGGGCTAGTCTTTACCCGTCCCCTCAGAGGGATCGTCTTTCCCTGTTTGGGCGGTGCTGCCCTCCTTTTTCCCCGCGGCGCTCTATCTCTTCCTCTGGTGATGACCCTCCTTACGCCCGTCCTCATCGTCGGAAGAGCTGCCTGTATCCTCGTCGTGTAGGTGTCACTTCCCCCTTTGCTGGGTGGCTATTGGGGCCTGGTGAGGTTTCCTCTTCCTGCTTTTGACAGTAATCCAATCCTCTGCCTCCTTTGTTCCCTCCTCTTCCATTTCCTCCATCTGTTTTGAAGGGGCTTGGATCAGCTGCTGCACCTCCCCGCTGTCTGCTGTCTGATCCACTCCAGCCCAATGCATATCTTCAGTGACTGGTGTAGAAGGACACAGACAACTCATAATACAGTCCTCCCTCTCTATTTATAGTCATTCAGATAATAATGTGCCTTCCTGTTTTTGCTACTGAAGTGGATAACTTTCCTTTTGTCCACGTTATACTTCATCTGTCATGTATTTGCCCACTCGTTCAGCCTGTCTAAATCACGCTGCATTTGAATGAGTTTCCAATCAATCTAATTCTTTCTACACAGTGAAACTCAAGGAAAGGCAGCAAAATGTCCAACTCAGAATTGATTAGGAAATAAATTTCAATGAAATGAGAAATAAAACAATTAATAAAATAATGTTTTACTGTAATTTTTTCGCTTTGGTTGAGTGGTTAAGAAGTTTATGAAACATTATTCCCAGTTGCATTTGAAGTGAATGGAGAGAGATCATTTGTTTGAAGCTTGTTTCAAAATCCCTGTGCCTCAGGCAAAAGTTCTACCTGTTTTGTTATTTCTGTTGACAACAATGGACTGTGGCGGTGGAGTCAGGAGGCTATCACAAATAATTGATTCACCTCCAAGCCTCTCACAAGTGAGCAAACTTAATGCCAGAAGCATCTTCAAATTTGTGCAGGAAACGTGGATATTGAATTGAAATTAACAAAGGATTAACAGCGACAAGGATTTACCAACAACAATGATGACACACACTCAGGTACTCGTGATAACCCAAGGATTGAATCTAAATTTTTTTGACAGATGGTATTGGCTTTGGAGGTTTTACAGTTTGAATAAATTGAGCTAACATTTCTGATGGTGCAACTCACATGGAACTATTCACTTTAATAGCTTGCTGTTAGCACTCTAATCAACTTTAGGATCCAGACCTGCACAGGGAGAATGCACTTTGGAATTGACAGACGGATTGGTGACCGTCTGGTTTCATTTGAACTGGCCAGCACATTCTGATGAAGGGCTTATACACAAAACATCAATTCTCCTGGTCCTCGAATGCTGCCTGACCTGCTGTGCTTTTCCAGCACCACAGTCTCAACAGACACACACTGCTGTTCAGTTTCCATTGGGCACTACGGGGACCAGACTCCCCAGTCAAGACAGATTAGTATTTTAATTGAATGAGTTCCCAATTAACCTTGTTTCTTTTCATTTCTAAAACTTATTTCTAAAACTGATGATGCTCTGTGTTATAGGAGCAAGTGAGGACTGGAGATCAGAGTCGAGAATGTGGTGCTGGAAAAGCACAGCAGGTCAGGCAGCGTCCGAGGAGCAGGTGCATCGATATTTTGGGCATAAGGGCTTATGCCCAAATGTCGATTCTCCTGCTCCTCAGGTGCTACCTGACTGGCTGTGCTTTTCCAGTGCCAACCTCTTCGACTCTGATGCTCTGTGTTCAGAAATCAGAGTTTTAGAAGAACAAAGAAAATTTACAGCCCAGGAACAGGCCCTTCAGCCCTCCAAGCCTGAGCCAATCCAAATGTATTGTCTAAACCTGTCGGTCAATTTCTAAGCATCTGTATCCCTCTGCTCCTCACCTACGCATGCATCTGTCCAGACTCATCTTAAATGAATCTACCGTGCCTACCTCAACCACGTCTGCTGGCAATTCGTTCCAGACACCCACCACCCTCTGTGTGAAGTACTTGCCGCATGTATCTCCCTTAAACTTTCCACCTCTCACCTTGAAAGCATGACCCCTCGTTATTGATACCTTCACGCTGGGGAAATGTTTGTCTCCATCCAAAAAGATATCTTTAAAAATTATCTTTTTAAAAGATAATTTGGTCAGCTCACCATGTGAGAGAGTTGAATTGTTGTTTTTCATTTTTAATAGTTTCTGCTGAGTTTCTCAAAGAAGATGTGTTTATTTCTTTCCTACTGGATTGTGCAGAGATCTTTCATCAATTAAATAGTTTTGAAATATTCAAGTCTATTAAGATGCTGGAAATGCAGAAATTAATTTTCACACAACAAAGCTCAGTTCTCTGGAGTGATACTTGACCAGGTGACTGTTTTGCCAAACACATCACAGAGAGTCTGCAGTTTGGAGCTTTATTCATGAAAGTCATATTACTTTTGATCATGTTATTAGCTTATATCTTTAACTTACTGGATAGCCCTGGGTTGGTGTAAACATGCAGCAATCAGATGTGTGAAGTGTTTTGTGGTATTTTATGTTGGAATGTCAGACCTGATCTGCCGAATGTCTTTGTTTTCAACGGATAAACTTCACACTTCCTTCTCAGTGTTTAAACTAATCACATTGGTGTCGCATTGGTAATGTCTCCAGTTTCTTCAATGCTGCTTTTAAATGATTGTTGTAAAAGAAGCAGCTCACTCATCTACATACAAAGTTAAAAATCGCACAACACCAGGTTATAGTCCAACAGGTTTAATTGGAAGCACACTAGCTTTCGGAGCGACGCTCCTTCATCAGGTGATTGGACTGCTCACAGGCCTCCAGTCTGAAAAACAACCCTCCACCACCACTCTCTGTCTTCTACCTTTGAGCCAGTTCTGTATCCAAATGGCTAGTTCTCAGTCTCCCATGGGGAACCTTGTTGAACGCCTGACTGAAGTTCACATATCTAATCTACAAAAAAATAACCTGGTGTTGTGTGATTTTTAACTTTGTCCAGCACCAGCACCTCCACATCATAACCACTACACCGACAATGCCGCTAGTTTAAGAAGTAATGGAAAGCAATGGCAGCCAGTTGTCAAAATCTGTGTTCTTTTGTATTTTATACCTTCCTGCCCCGATTAGGAAACCTGCAACATTGTTGCCAGTCTTGCAGCACGTGGTATTAACAAGTTTGGAAGCTGTTTACCATATCAAAACATTGAAGTGGACAAGAAAGGTACTGGTGTGTAATAACGGAACTATGAAGTTCAGTATAATTTTTGTTTGCTGATTTTAGATGGGCTTTCTCACAGATAACTGGAAACCCTAATTAAAATTACTTGTTCTTTTCTAAGAATCTGTTTTCACCTATACGGCTGTGACAGCTGAGTACAGGATTCAGGATAGGATTCTTGGCAGTGTGGAGGAACAGAGGGATCTTGGGGTACAGGTACATAAATCCCTTAAAATTTAAGGGCGGCACGGTGGCACAGTGGTTAGCACTGTTGCCTCACAGCGCCAGAGACCCGGGTTCAATTCCCGCCTCAGGCGACTGACTGTGTGGAGTTTGCACGTTCTCCCCGTGTCTGCGTGGGTTTCCTCCGGGTGCTCCGGTTTCCTCCCACAATCCAAAAAAAATGTGCAGGTTAGGCAAATTGGCCATGCTAAATTTCCCGTAGTGTTAGATGAAGGGGTAAATATAGGGGAATGGGTCTGGGTGGGTTACGCTTCAGCCGGTCGGTGTGGACTTGTTGGGCCGAAGGGCCTGTTTCCACACTGTAAGTAATCTAATCTAAAAAAATGGCCAGCCAAATGGGCAGGGTTGTTAAGAAAGCATATGGTGTTTTGGCTTTCATTAGCAGGGGGATTGAGTTTAAGAGTCGTGAGATCTTGTTGCAGCTCTATAAAACTTTGGTTAGACCGCACTTGGAATACTGCGTCCAGTTCTGGTCGCCCTATTATAGGAAAGATGTGGATGCTTTGGAGAGGGTTCAGAAGAGGTTTACCAAGACGCTGCCCGGAATGGAGGGCTTATCTTATGAAGAGAGGTTGATTGAGCTCAGACCTTTTTCATTGGAGAAAAGGAGGAGGAGAGCGGACCTAATTGAGGTGTACAAGATAATGAGAGGCATAGATAGAGTCGATAGCCAGAGACTATTTCCCAGGACAGAAATGACTAACACGAGGGGTCATAGTTTTAAGATGGTTAGAGGAAAGTATAGAGGGGATGTCAGAGGCGGGTTCTTTACACAGAGTTGTGAGAGCATGGAATGCTTTGCCAGCAGCAGTTGTGGAAGCAAGGTCTTTGGGGACATTTAAGAGACTGCTGGACATGCATATGGTCACAGAAATTTCAGGGTGCAAACATGAGGATCAGTGGTCGGCACAACATGTGGGCTGAAGGGCCTGTTCTGTGCTGTACTGTTCTATGTTTTATGTTCTATATTTACAATTCTGGTCACCTTGCAATAGGAAGGATGTTATTAAACTGGAATGGGTGCAAAACAGATTTGCAAAGCTGCTACCGAGACTGGAGTGTTTGAGTTATGAGGAGAGGCTGAATCGGCAGAGACGTAGGGATGACATGGTCGAGGTTTATAAAATCATGAGGGGCAATAGATAAAGGGTGTATGTATATTGAACAGGCTGCTAGTGGAAGTAGTACAGGTGAGTACATTTACAACATTTAGAAGGAATTTTGACAGCTACATAGTTAGCATAGGCTTAGAGGAATATGGGCCAACTACAGGTAAATGGGACTAGTTTCTTTGTGAGTAGGAGATCATGCCTCACAGATTTGTTAGAGTTCTTTAATGAAGTGACCAGGAAGGTTGATGAGGGCAGGGCAGTGAACATAGTCCATATGTATTACAGTAAGGCCTTTGATAAGGTTCCACATGGTAGGCTGCCCTTGATTGCTAGATTACATGGAATCCAAGGTGAGCTGGCAAATTGGATACAAAATTGGCTTTATGATAGGACGCAGAGGGTAATAGTGGAAGGATGCTTGTCAGACTGGAGGCTTGTGAGTAGTGGAGTACCTCAGGGGTCAGTGTTGGGTCCATTGCTGTTTGTTACCTATATCAATGATTTGGATGAGAATGTCCAAGGCATTCATTATTTGCTGTTGGCACTAAACTAGGCAGCATTGTGGACAGTTAGGAAGATTATCAGAAATTGCAGCAAGACCTTGACCAGCTGGGGAGTTTATGGAGTTTAGTATGGATAAGTGTGTGGTCTTGCATTTTGGAAAGTCAAATCAAGGTAGGAATTTCACGGTGAATGGTAGGGCCTTAAGGAGTGTCATGGAACAGAGGGACCTTGGAGTTCAGGTTCACAGTTCTCTGAAAGTGGTGTCCCAGATAGACAGGGCAATGATGAAGGCTTTTGGTAGACTGGCTCTTATCAGTCAGGTCATTGAGTATAGAAGTTGGGAAGTTATGTTGCTGTTATCCAGGATGTTGGTGAGACCACGCTTGGAGTATTGCGTTCAGCTTTGGTCACCTTGTTGTAGGAAGGACGTCACTAATCTAGAAAGAACGCAGAAGAAATTTACAAGGATATTGTCTGGACTCCATGGTCTGAGTTTTAGGGAGAGGTTGAACAAGCTAGAATGTGTTTTTTTTTGAGCATAGGAGACTGAGGGGGAACTTTTTAGAGGTGTATAAGATTATGAGAGGCATGGACAGGGTAAATACACTACGTCTTTTTCCCAGGGTTGGAGAATGGAGGACAAGACGACATAAAAGGGAACCTGAGAGGCAACTTTCTTACAAAGAGGGTGATATGCATATGGAATCAGCTGCCAGCAGAAGTGGTGGAGGCATAAACATTAATAACATTTAAAAGGCATTTAGACAAATGCATGGATAGGAAAGGATTAGAAGGATATGAGCCAAGTGCAGGGAAATGGGGTTATGGAGGTCAGACATTTTGGTCAGCATAGACCAATTTGGGCCAAAAGACATGTCTCCGTGCTGTAGGACTCTATGACTCGAGTTCATTTTAAGAAACCTGGTCAGCATGGACAAGTTGGGCCGAAGGGTCTGTTTCCATGTTATGTGACTCTACGTCTCAAGGCACACTGACGTTGCCATCCAGGAAAGTGCTGTCTCCAAAGACCACCAATGACTGCACGTTGTTCAGCACCTTTCCCGAATCCTCAGGTACTGGAGTAGTGCATGTCCAAAGACAGCAAGACCTGAACGATAGCCCTAGATTTGTGATGACAAGTGACAAGTAGCATTTGTCCCACACATGTGCCAGGCCATGACCATCTTAGAACAAGAGACAATATGTGACCTTTGGCATTTGATGGTTGCATCATTAAAGGGGGTGAAAGTGAAGACTGCAGATGCTGGAGATTAGAGTCGAAGAATGTGGTGCTGGAAAAGCTGATCAGGCAGCATTCAGGGAGAAGGAGAATCAATGTTTTGAGCATAAGCTGATGAAGATTTTCCTGCTCCTTGGATGCTGCCTGACCGTCTGTGCTTTTTCAGCACCACCTTCTTTGACTCAGCATCATTGAAGCCCACCTCCCAATCACTATCTCGGGGTTACCATTGATCAGAAACGGAAGTGAACACTGCTGGCCATATAAGTACGGTGCCTCCAAGAGCAGACTCATGAGCATCTGCAACAAGTTTGAACTGGCCTCAGGATACAAGGTAACTCAAGGCAGCAGCAATGTCATATTAGCACACAGAACATAGAACAATACAGTGCAGAACAGGCCCTTTGGCTCACAATGTTGTGCTGAGAATTAATCCTAATATAAAATATAATAACTTAACCTACGCACCCCTCATTTCACTGCTATCCGTGTGCATGTCCAGCAGTTGCTTAAAT
Source organism: Chiloscyllium plagiosum (assembly GCF_037043375.1). NCBI lineage: Eukaryota > Metazoa > Chordata > Chondrichthyes > Orectolobiformes > Hemiscylliidae > Chiloscyllium > Chiloscyllium plagiosum. Next base: position 962,284 of record NW_028270150.1, on the reverse strand, counting down.
GTCCCTAATGAAATGTAGGGGGTGATGGATTCTCAGGGGAATGTAGCACGAACAGCCAAGTTTTTGGTATTGAGACTGGCTCTAATGCAACGAGAGGGGTATGTCGGCTTCCAAGAGATCAACTGTGTTAGGGGATTCTGAAGTCCAAGGGACAGACAGACGTTTCTGTGGCCAGCAGAGAAAAAGCAGAATGGTGCATTGTTTCCCTAGTGCCAGGATCAAGGATGTCTCAGAAAGGGTGCAGTATGTTCTCACGGGAGAGAGGGGCCAGCAAGAGGTCATTGTCCACATTGGAACCAACAATATACCTATCTCTCCTGGGAATATCCTCCCTCAGCACCCTGGAAAGGGTGCAGAGGAGATTTACTAGGATGTTGCCTGGTACGGAAGGAATGTCTTACGGGGAAAGGCTGAGGGCCTTGAGGCTGTTCTCGTTAGAGAGAAGAAGGTTGAGATGTGACTTAATAGAGACATACAAGATAATCAGAGGGTTAGATGGGGTGGAGAGGGAGACCCTTTTTCCAAGTATGGGGACGGCAAACACGAGGGGACACAACTTTAAAAAGTGAGGGGAGATAGGTATAAGACAGATGTCAGAGGTAGTTTATTTACTCAGAGTAGTAAGGGTATGGAATGCTTTGCCTGCATCGGTAGTAGATTCGCCAAGTTTAAGTGCATTTAAGTCGTCATTGGACAGGCATATGGACGTACATGGAATAGTGTAGGTGGGATGGGCTTCAGATTAGTATGACAGGGTGGCGCAACATCGAGGGCCGAAGGGCCTGTACTGCGCTGTAATGTTCTATGTTCTATAGGAAGGGAAAAGGTTGAGATTCTGAAGGGAGATTACAGAGAGGCAGAAATTTAAAAAGGAGGTCTTCAAGGGTAGTAATATCTGGATTTCTCCCAGTGCTACGAGCTAGTGAGGGCAGGAATAGGAGGATAGAGCAGATGAATACATGGCTGAGGAGCTGGTGTATGAGAGAAGTATTCACATTTTTAGATCATTGGAATCTCTTTTGGGGTAGAAGTGACCTGTACAAAAAGGACGGATTGCACCTAAATTGGAAGGGGACTAATATACTAGCAGGGAAATTTGCGAGAACTGCTTAGGAGGATTTAGACGAGTAAGGTGGGGGTGGTGGGACCCAGGGAGATAGTGAGATAAGAGATCAATCTGAGACTGGTACAGTTGAGAACAGAAGTGAGTCAAACAGTCAGGGCAGGCAGGGACAAGGTAGGACTCATAAATTAAACTGCATTTATTTCAATGCAAGAGGCCTAACAGGGAAGGCAGATGAACTCCGGACATGGTTAGGAACATGGAACTGGGATATCATAGCAATTACGGAAACATGGCTCAGGGATGGGCAGGACTGGCAGCTTAATGTTCCAGGATACAAATGCTACAGGAAGGATAGAAAGGGAGGCAAGAGAGGAGGGGGAGTGGCATTTTTGATGAGGGATAGCATTACAGCTGTGCTGAGGGAGGATATTCCCAGAAATACATCCAGGGAAGTTATTTGGGTGGAACTGAGAAATAAGAAAGGGATGATCACCTTATTGGGATTGTATTATAGATCCCCTAATAGTCAGAGGGAAATTGTGAAACAAACTTGTAAGGAGATCCCAACTATCTGTAAGAATAATAGGGTAGTTATTGTAGGGGATTTTAACTTTCCAAACATCGACTGGGACTGCCATAGTGTTAAAGATTTAGATGGAGAGGAATTTCTTAAGTGCATACAAGACAATTTTATGATTCTGTATGTGGATGTACCTACTAGAGAAGGTGCAAAACTTGACCTACGTTTGGGAAATAAGGCAGGGCAGGAGACTGAGATGTCAGTGGGGGAGCACTTTGGGGCCAGCGACCATAATTCTATTCGTTTTAAAATAGTGATGGAAAAGGATAGACCAGATCTAAAAGTTGAAGTTCTAAATTGGAGAAAGGCCAATTTTGACGGTATTAGGCAAGAACTTTCAAAAGCTGATTGGAGGCAGATGTTTGCAGGTAAAGGGACAGCTGGAAAATGGGAAGACTTCAGAAATGAGATAAGAAGCATCCAGAGAAAGTATATTCCTGTCAGGGTGAAAGGGAAGGCTGGTAGGTATAGGGAATGCTGGCTGACTAAAGAAATTGAGGGTTTGGTTAAGAAAAAGAAGGAAGCATATGTCAAGTGCAGACAGGATAGATTGAGTGTATCCTTCCAAGATTATAAAGGAAGTAGGAGTATACTTAAGAGGGAAATCAGGAGGGCAAAACGGGGACATGAGATAGCTTTGGCAAATAGAATTAAGGAGAATCCAAAGGGTTTTTACAAATATATTAAGGACAAAAGGGTAACTAGGGAGAGAATAGGGCCCCTCAAAGATTTCTGAAGAAGGGCTTATGCCCGAAACGTCGATTCTCCTGTTCCTTGGATGCTGCCTGACCTGCTGCGCTTTTCCAGCAACACATTTTCAGCCCCTCAAAGATCAGCAAGGCGGTCTTTGTGTGGAGCCACAGAGAATGGGGGAGATACTAAATGAATATTTTGCATCAGTATTTACTGTGGAAAAGGATATGGAAGATATAAACTGCAGGGACATAGATGGTGACATCTTGCAAAATGTCCAGATTACAGAGGAGGAAGTGCTGGATGTCTTGAAACGGTTAGAGGTGAATAAATCCCCAGGACCTGATCAGGTGTACCCGAGAACTCTGTGGGAAGCTAGAGAAGTGATTGCTGGGCCTCTTGCTGAGATATTTGTATCATCGATAGTCACAGGTGAGGTGCCGGAAGACTGGAGGTTGGCAAATGTGGTGCCACTATTTAAGAAGGGCAGTGAAGACAAGCCAGTGAACTATCGACCGGTGAGCCTGACCTCAGTGGTGGGCAAGTTGTTGGAGGGAATCCTGAGGGACAGGATGTACATGTATCTGGAAAGGCAAGGACTGATTCGGGATAGTCAACATGGCTTTGTGTGTGGGAAATCATCTGTCACAAACTTGATTGAGTTTTTTGAAGAAGTAACAAAGAAGATTGATGAGGGCAGAGCAGTAGATGTGATCTATATGGACTTAAGTAAGGGGGTCGACAAGGTTCCCCTTGGGAGACTGATTAGCAAGGTTCGATCTCATGGAATACAGGGAAAACTAGGCATTTGGATACAGAACTGGCTCAAAGGTAGAAGACAGAGGATGGTGATGGAGGGTTGTTTTTCAGACTGGAGGCCTGTGACCAGTGGAGTGCCACAAGGATCGGTGCTGAGTCCTCTACCTTTTGTCATTTACGTAAATGATTTGGATGCGAGCATAAGAGGTTCAGTTAAAGTTTGCAGATGACACCAAAATTGGAGGTGTAGTGGACAGCGAAGAAGGTTATCTCAGATTACAACAGGATCTGGACCAGATGGGCCAATGGGCTGAGAAGTGGCAGATGGAGTTTAATTCAGATAAATGTGAGGTGCTGCATTTTTGGAAAGCAAATCTTAGCAGGACTTATACACTTAATGGTAAGATCCTCGGGAGTGTTGCTCAACAAAGAGACCTTGGAGTGCAGGTTCACAGCTCCTTGAAAGTGGAGTTGCAGGTCGATAGGATAGTGAAGAAGGCGTTTGGTATGCTTTCCATTATTGGTCAGAGTGTTGAGTACAGGAGTTGGGAGGTCATGTTGCGGCTGTACAGGACATTGGTTAGGCCACTGTTGGAATATTGCGTGCAATTCTGCTTTCCTTCCTATCGGAAAGATGTTGTGAAACTTGAAAGAGTTCAGAAAAGATTTACAAGGATGTTGCCAGAGTTGGAGGATTTGAGCTATAGGGAGAGGCTGAACAGGCTGGGGCTGTTTTCCCTGGAGCATCGGAGGCTGAGGGGGGACCTTATAGAGGTTTACAAAATTATGAGGGGCATGGATAGGATAAATAGACAAAGTCTTTTCCCTGGGGTCGGGGAGTCCAGAACAAGAGGGCATAGGTTTAGGGTGAGAAGGGAAAGATATAAAAGAGACATAAAGGGCAACTTTTTCACGCAGAGGGTGGTATGTGTATGGACTGAGCTGCCAGAGGATGTGGTGGAGGCTGGTACAACTGCAACATTTAAGAGGCATTTGGATGGGTATATGAATATAAAGGGTTTGGAGGGATATGGGCCGGGTGCTGCAGGTGGGACTAGATTGGGTTGGGATATCTGGTCAGCATGGACAGGTTGGACCGAAGGGGCTGTTTCCATGTTGTACATCTCCATGACTCTGCTTCCACCACCACTGCTGCAATGCATTCCATACATTCACAACCCCCTGCGTAGAGAACCTTCCTCTGACGTCCCCTTTGTGCCATTCTCCTAATATCTTAAAACTATGTCCTCCTCATGCCAGTCAATCCTGCCCTGGGGAAAAATCTCTGGCTATTGACTCTATCCATTCCTCTCATTATCTTGTATACCTCGATCAGGTCACCTCACTTTCTCCTTCTCTGCAGAGAGAAAACTCCGAATCTCGTCAACCTGTCTTCATAAGGCAAGCCCTCCAATCCAGGCAGCATCCTGGTAAATCTTCTTTCCATGACCATATCACTCTCTGAGTAAAAAATCTGCTTCTGACATCTATCTTAAAATCTATCACACCTCAGCTATGCCCCCTCGTACAAGATGACGTCATCATCCAAAGAAAAACACTCTCACTGTCTACCATATCTAATCTTCTGATCATCTTGTATGTCTCTATTAAATCCCCTCTTAGCTATCTTCTTTGCAATGAGAACAGACCCAAGTCCTCCAGCCCTTCCTCATAAGATCTTTCCTCCAGACCAAGCAGCATCCTGGTAAATCTCCTCAGCACTTTTTCCAATGCTTCCAAATCCTTCCTATAATGGGATAATCAGAACTGTACACAATACTCCAAGTGAGGCCCCACTAGCGTTTTGTACAGTTGCAGCATGACATCACGGGTCCGGAACGCAGTCCCTCGACCAATAAAACCAATGAAGGCACCGCGTGCCACCTTAACGGTACTATTGACCTGGGCGGCAACTTTCAGGGATCTATGTACATGGACACCAAGATCTCGCTGCTCATCTACGCTATCAAGAATCTTTCCATTGACCCAGTATTCTGCCATCCTGTTATTCTTCCCAAAGTGAATCACTTCACATTTCTGCATTGAACTCCATTTGCCACCTCTCAGCCCAATTCTGCAGTTTATCCGAGTGCCCTTGCAACATTCTTCCGCATTGTCCATTACCCACTGACTTTAGTGTCGTCTGCAAATTTATTAACCCATCCACCTATGCCTGCATCCAAATCATTTATCATTGGATAAATCCCATCCGTCCCAGCGGATTATCTTCCTTGGGGACTGGGCTGATCAATCAGTTCTTCCTTGACCAACAGCTCAGGTGACCTGAACATGCTGGTATGTGGTATGGAGTGGCCAGGGAATGTCCATCGAAACATGAGAGGAGCATTTGTCAAGGTGAGGCAGAAAGTGGGCAGATGGAAACACTGCTCTACCTCCATCATGAGTGAAAACATGGTGATCAAGTGTTAGGTACTCTCAATATTGTTGGGCATGTTGCAAATCACATTCCCAGACATCGCCTGAGGTCAAAGTTCAACTGTGTCTGCAGGGACACCACGTATAAAGCTCTAGATAAATCATACAATCCCTACAGTGTCAAAACAGACCATTGGCCTGACACTCCAAAGAGTAACCCACGCAGATCCATTCCCCTACCCTATTTATGCACCTAACCTACAAATCCCTGAACATTATGGGCAATTTAGCATGGCCAATTCACCTAACCTGCACATCTTTGGATTGTGGGAGGAAACTGGAGTACCCAGAGGAAACCCAGCAGACATGGGTCCCTGGTGCTGTGAGGCAGCAGAGCTAACCACTGAGCCACTGTACCACCCCAAATGGGGAAGCACATATCCTCCTCCCAATGGCCACCTTTGTGTGTGTCTGCATCAAGCTGTGTGCAGACCTTTGGTTCACAAACACTAAATGTCACAAGGTACTGAAGTTCCTTTCACCCTGGTGCAGAGCTGGTACTGTGGTTATCGCTGCTGTCTGACAACACCAGGGACCTGTGTTTGATTCCAGCCTTGGTTGACTGGCTGTGTAGAGTTTGCAGATTTCCCCTATGTCTGTGTGGGTTCTACACAGTAAAAAGATGTGCAGATTAGGTGGATTGGCTATCCAGGGATGCGAAGGCTATGTGGATTAGCCATGGTTAATAACTGGGATACGGAGATAATGTGGGGTACTGGGTTTGGATGGGATGCCCTTTGAGGTGTCAGTGCAGAATTAACTGGCTGAGAGGCCTCTATCCGCACTGTAAAGAATTTATGTTGTGAAGGATAAGTCTGATCTTGTTTCTGCAGAACACTCCAAGTAGTTGGACAAATTGTATCAGCTGTTCCTCCAGCGAAGGCTTTTAAGAAAAACAGTCTTGAACACAAGTCCATCAGGCAGGGGTCAGCATGTAGAATGTTGAGAGAGTTGATCCTGTGGATAGTTTCCTGAGCAGACAGTTAAAAAGTCATTTAGCAGTACACCTATGCAGCAAGGCACAGTTTGGCTGGTGGTAGGAAGGGCACTCTGCATTAGATCCTTCATGTACACGTGGAATATCTGCACCATTGTACACTGCCCTCAAAGTGGCTGCCAGCGATGGGGGTGGGAGGCTGGGGTGAAGGGATCTCCTCAAATGTGCCTTTGCAAAGATGATCTGGAGAGAGATGTCAAGATTTGTCCCAAACAATTCCTTGACGCAGGACTCTGCGCTCCACGGGCTGGTGCCCAGGACACACTTTGAGACAAATATAACTGCCTGGCAAACCATCGACTTGCTTTGTAGTCTCTCTGAAGCTTGTTGGTTTTCCAGTGATAAGGAGCTGACCTTGACCGAGTGTTGCAGACTGGTGCTTTCCAAAGTTCAAAACAACATCAAGACGGACAAACTAAAGCTTGGGACAAGGGCAGCTACTGACAAGATGCAGTGGGGAAAAACCGCCGTCTAAGGGCTTTATGAGGGTTGTTGGGCGTGGTGCTATGTTAGATGTTTTCCTAATCTTCCGCTGTCAGCCTTTGTGTCAAGATTAGAGCAGTGGTGGAGGAGAACAGTAGGTCAGGCAGCCTCCGAGGAGCAGGAAAACTAACGTTTCGGGCATAAACCCTAAAGTGACCTCAATGATGAAGATTTTACACCCTGGGGTGCTGTGCTTTTCCAGCATCACACTCTCGACTGTGACCTCCGACCTGCTGTTTCAGAGTAAATGCTCTGAGGGATCGGGTCAGACTATGGGGTGCCGGATCTCAGTGTCATCCTGGCAGCTGTTAGTGTTGGTGTCTGCTGGGCTTCCCCAGGCACAGCTCTCTCTGGATTAACCTCTGGACCCTGTGTGAGCCACAATGATGGATCCACTCGATGGAGCATCAGCCTCCGAATGGTCCTGTCTCCTGGGCCTACACTCCTGGAATCACGGGTTCTTCTGTTCAGGTAAAAACCTCCTGTTGTGTTTGCAGAAAGATCTTAAACAGGTACTGTCGAAATTCAGAAAGGGATGCAATAATAATCTTACAATAATTCATTAATTATTTACAGCATATTAATATTCCTTCCTTTCTAACTTGTCCAGGATCCCGGAGTTTTAAGCTCAATTAAACTGTTGCATTGCGTTAACAACGGGTCTGAGACTTTATTATCAACCACGACCCTGAGAGGCTGGATTCACCCAGGTAAGAACGCAGGTTCCCAGTCCTCGGGGACATCAGTGAATCAAACGGGACTTCAGGGTGGGATTTGAAGGTATTAACCCAAGAGCACCTAGTCTGTTTAACACTTCTGTTTGTTTCCTTTTCCTGATCCAGTTTAAAATCATGTGACCACTCTGTTTGATTCCGTAAGTTTGGAGATTTCTGATGTTCAAATTGTCAGTCATTATGAAATCCATAAAAGTATAAAAGCAAATTACTGCGGATGCTGGAATCTGGAATTATGAAATCCATGTTCACTCATCAACTACACTAACCTGATGTACTCTCCCTCCTTATCATTGAAAATTTAAACAAAATCAATTTGTTTTTCATCATGAGATGAAGGCACAGGCCAGCATTTATTTCCCATTCCTAATTGCCCAGAGGCAGTTAAAAGCCAAGCAGCTTGTTGTGGGTCTGGAGTCACATGGAGACCAGGCCAGGTCAGGATGGCAGTTGCCTCCCCTGAAGGACATTAGTGAATAAAATATGTTTTTTCCAACAATGGATTCATGATCATTGACAGACTCTTACTTGTAGATTTTCTCTTAATTCTGCATTTTGGGAAAACGAATCTTAGCAGGACTTATACACTTAATGATAAGGTCCTAGGGAGTGTTGCTCAACAAAGAGACCTTGGCGTGCAGGTTCATAGCTCCTTGAAAGTGGAGTCGCAGTTAGATAGAATAGTGAAGAAAGCGTTTGGTATGCTTTCCTTTATTGGTCAGAGTATTGGTATAGGAGTTGGGAGGTCATGTTGCGGCTGTACAGGACATTGGTTAGGCCACTGTTGGAATATTGCATGCAATTTTGGTCTCCTTCGTATCAGAAAAATGTTGTGAAACTTGAAAGGGTTCAGAAAAGATTTACAAGGATGCTGCCAGGGTTGGAGGATTTGAGCTACAAGGAGAGATTGAATAGGCTAGGTATGTTTTCCCTGGAGCGTCGGAGGCTGAGGGGTGATCTTATAGAGGTTTATAAAATCATGAGGGGCATGAGGGATAAATTCATCAAGTCTTTTCCCTGGGGTCGGGGAGTCCAGAACTAGAGAGCATAGGTTTAGGGTGAGAGGGTGAGAGGTTAGCAGCTTCCAGGGTTTAAATGGTTTAGTAGGGTCAGAGGTAGGGGTAAAAGAGGGGGAGGTGTGGCATTGCTTGTCAAAGATAGTATTACAGCGGTGGAAAGGACGATGGATGAAGACTCGCCATCTGAGGTAGTTTGGGCTGAGGTTAGGAATAGGAAAGGTGAGCTCACCCTGGTAGGAGTTTTCTACAGGCCTCCTAATAGTCCTAGAGACGTAGAAGAAAGGATTGCGAGGATGATTCAGGAGAAGAGTGAAAGTAATAGGGTGGTTGTTATGGGGACTTTAACTTTCCTGATATTGACTGGGAAAGCTATAGCTTGAGTTCGTTAGATGGGTTGGTGTGCAGGAGGGTTTCCTGACACAATATGTAGACAGGCCAACAAGAGGTGAGGCCATACTGGATTTGGTTCTGGGTAACGAACCAGGCCAGGTGTTAGAATTGGAGGTAGGTGAGCACTTTGGGGACAGGTCGTACCTCACAAACCTTATTGAATTCTTTGAGAAGGTGACTAAGGAAGTGGACGAGGGTTAAGCAGTAGATGTGGTGTATATGGATTTTAGCAAGGTGTTTGATAAGGTTCCCCATGGTAGGCTACTGCAAAAAATACGGAGGTATGGCATTGAGGGTGAGTTGGAGGTTTGGATTAGGAATTGGCTGGCTGGAAGAAGACAGAGGGTAGTAGTTGATGGTAAAGGTTCATCTTGGAGTGCAGTTACTAGCAGTGTTCCACAAGGTCTGTTTTTGGACCATTGCTGTTTGTCATTTTTATAAATGACCTGGAGGAGGGGCTAGAAGGTTGGGTGAGCAAGTTTGCAGATGATACGAAAGTCGGTGGAGTTGTTGACAGTGAGGAAGGATGTGTCAGGTTACAGTGGGATATAGATAAGCTACAGGGCTGGGCAGAAAGGTGGCAAATGGAGTTCAACGTAGGTAAGTGTGAGGTGATTCACTTTGGTAAGAGTAACAAAAAGATGGGGTACAGGGCTAATGGTCGGATACTTGGTAGTGTGGATGAGCAGAGGGATCTTGGTGTCCATGTACACAGATCTCTGAAAGTTGCCACCCAGGTAAATAGTGCGGTGAAAAAGGCATATGGCGTTCTGGCTTTTATTGGTCGAGGAATTGAGTTCCGGAGCCCTGAGGTCATGTTGCAGTTGTATAAGACTCTGGTGCGGCTGCATCTGGAGTATTGTGTGCAGTTTTGGTCGCCATACTATAGGAAGGATGTGGAGGCACTGGAACGGGTGCAGAGGAGGTTTACCAGGATGTTGCCTGGTATGGTGGGAAGATCGTATGAGGAAAGGCTGAGGCAATTGGGGCTGTTTTCATTGGAGAAAAGAAGGTTTAGGGGTGACTTGATAGAGGTGTACAAGATGATTAGGGGTTTAGATAGGGTTGACCATGAGAACCTTTTTCCATGTATGGAGTCAGCTATTATGAGGGGGCATAGCTTTAAATTAAGGGGGGGTAGGTATAGGACAGATGTTAGGGGTAGGTTCTTTACTCAGCGAGTCGTGAGTTCATGGAATGCCCTGCCAGTAGCAGTGGTGGACTCTCCCTCTTTATGGGCATTTAAGCGGGCATTGGATAGGCATATGGAGGATAGTGAGCTAGTGTAGGTTAGGTGGGCTTGGATCGGCACAACATCGAGGGCCAAAGGGCCTGTACTGCGCTGTATTTTTCTATGTTCTTTATAAAAGAGACCTAAGGGGCAACTTTTTCACACTGAAGGTGGTATGTGTATGGAATGAGCTATCAGAGGAAGTGGTGGAGGCTAGTACAATTGCTGGTACAATTGCAACATTTAAAATGCATCTGGATGGGTATATGAATAGGGAGGGTTTGGAGGGATAAGGGGTGGGTGCTGGCAATGGGACTAGATTGGGTTAGGATATCTGGTGGGCATGGACAGGTTGGGCCAAAGGGTCTGTTTCCATGCTGTACATCTCTCTGACTCTATTTTCATTGGATTCAAATTCCACCATCTGCCATGGTCGGATTCAAGTCAGGTCCCTGGGATATTACCTGGGTATCTGGATTAACAGTCTAGCAATAGTTAAAAATCACACAACACCAGGTTATAGTCCAACAGGTTTAATTGGAAGCACATTAGCTTTTGCAGCGTCGCTCCTTCATCCGGTGGTTCATGTACTCCCCAGCCCAACACTGGCATCTCCAAATCAGTCTAGTAATAATATCACTAGGGCATCACCTCCCCAATATCGTGTACTAATTGCCATAAGACATTCATGCTGGTTTTTCTGAATTATGTCACATTCAGACAGAATAATGAATGACTACGTTTGACAGTGTGTTGGCTGGTGGAAGCACTTTGTGTCATTTGGCTGCAGGCTGTAGGTCACTCTCTCCAGGACCAGGTCAGGGTCAAGATTCTGGGGGTAGCTATAAATGAGGATTTAATGGGCCGATTTATATGTGGGTATGCCAGATGTGCAATTAATTAGATGAATACTCATCAGTAAACAATGTGAGTTATTGCTGTGATTTGTTATGATTCAATGCTTATTTTTTCAGAGCACAGAACTCCTCTGTTAGTACCTAGAAATTCTCAAAGCTCTGGCAGACAGGAGACAGTTCAGTGACAGCTGGAAAACAGTGTATGGTCTTCACTAGGATTTGGAAAACACCAACGTGGTCCGTGCTCAGCTCCACTGTGGAGTCACAGTGCCTGTGTCAAGGCAGGAGTGTGTTCATGGGGACTGGGGTCTCAGAATGGACGGACAATGCGACACTTCTGTAAGACTGCCCTCGATCTTCAGCCACTCGCCAAAATTGCACCAAACTCAACAATGTTGGTCTGACATAATCTGGTGAGTACAGAATTACTGAAAAATAGACACATTTCACTTTAGTATTTGTAAAAGTAACGGTGTTGACATTTGCATGCGTCAGTCTAACAGTGTCAAATCTAAACTTGTCAGAGAGTCACAATGTTCTCCTGCACAGAGAAGAGGTCTCTTTGGCGATAGTGACTACAGTTCAGTTACGTTCACAATAGCAATGGGCACGATAAGTATATACTGCAGGGAAGGAGGTATAATTGGAGGAAAGGCAATTATGACGTGATTCAGCAAGATTTAGGATGCATCGGATGGGGAAGGAAACTGCAGGGGATGGACACACTTGAAATGTGGAGCTTATTCAAGGAACAGCTACTGTGGGTCCTTGATAAGTATATACCTATCAGGCAGGGAGGTAGTTGTCGAGAGAGAGAACCATGGTTTGCCAATGAAGTTTAGCTCTTGTCAAGAGGAAGAAGAAGGCTTATGTGAGGATGATTCGGAGATTCCGGTGTACAAAGTTAAAAATCACACAACACCAGGTTATAGTCCAACATGTTTAATTGGAAGCACACTAGCTTTCGGAGCGACGCTCCTTCATCAGGATGAGGTGTGAAGGCTCAGTTCGGGAGATTGGGAGTCATAAGTTAACCAGAAAAGATCAAAGGAGAGGGTAAGAGGAGCCAGGAGGGGTCATGAGAAGTTGTTCGCAGATCGGATCAAGGAAAATCCTATGGCTTTCCATAGGTAGATCAGGAAGAAAAGAATGACTAGACTAAGATTAGGGCCCATCAAAAATAGTAGTGGGAAGTTGTTTGTGGAATCTGAGGACATGTGGAAAGCGCTTTTTTTCAGTATTTACAATGGAAAAATGTAATGTTAGTGAGAATACGGAGATACAAGCTACTCGATTAGATAGGATTGAGGTCAACAAAGAGGAGGTTTTAACAATTTTGGAAAATCTGTAAACAGATAAGACCCCCCCTGGCCTGGATGGGATTTATCCTGAGATTCTCTGGGAAGCCAGTGAGGAGATGCAGAACCTTTTGCTTCGATTTTTATTGTCATCATTGTTGACTGGAGTAGTGCCAGAAGACTGGAGGATAGCCAATGTTGTTCCCTTCTTCAAGAAGGGGAGCCTGGACAACCCTGGTATTTATAGGACAGTGAGCCTGACTTCAGTTGTGGATAAGATGTTGGAAAAGGTTGTAAATGATAGGATTTATAATCATCTGGAAAGGAATAATTTGATTAGAGATAGTCAACATGGTTTTGTGAAGGGCAGGTCGTGCCTCACTAACCTTATTGAGTTCTTTCAGAAGGTGACAAAACAGGTGGATGGAGGTAAAGCCGTTGATGTGGTGTATTTGGACTTCAGTAAGGCATTTGATAAGGTTCCACATGATAGGCTATTGCACAACATAAGGAGTTTCGGGATTGAAGCGGCTTTAACAGTTTGGATCAGAAATTGGCGAGCTGAAAGAAGTCAGAGGGTGGTAGCTGATAGGAAATGTTCGTCCTGGAGCTCAATTACCAGTGGTGTACCACAAGGATCTGCTTTGGGGCCACTGCTGTTAGCCATTTTTATAAATGATCCGGATGTGGGTGAAGAAGGATGGGTTAGTAAATTTGTGGATGACACAAAGGTAGGCAGAATTGTGGATAGTGCCGAAGGATGTTGTGGGTTACAGAGGGACATAAATAAGCTGCAGAGCTGGGCTGAGAGGTGGCAAATGGAGTTCAATGTAGAAGGTTCACTTCGGAAGAAGCAACAGGAATGCAGAGTACTGGGCTAATGGTAAAAATGTTGAAAGTGTCGATGAACAGAGAGAACTCAGTGTCCAGGTGTGTAAATCCCTGAAAGTTGTGACCCAGTTTGATAGGGTTGTTAAGAAGGCATATGGTGTGTTGGCGTTTATTGGTAGGGAGATTGAGTTTCGGAGCCACGAGGTCAAGCATCAGCTGTACAAGACACTGATAAGGGTTTGGAGGAGGGTTCAGAGGAGATTTACTAGGATGTTGCCTCATATGGAAGGAAGGTCTTACAAGGAAAGGCTGAGGGAACTGAGGTTGTTTTTGTTAGAGAGAAGAAGGTTGAGAGGTGACTTAATTGAGACATAGAAGATAATCAGCGGGTTAGATAGGGTGGACAGTGAGAGCCTTTTTCGTCAGATGGTGAAGGCTAACACGAGGGGACATAGCTTTAAATTGAGGGGTGATAGATTTAGGACAGATATCAGCAGTAGTTTCTTTACTCAGAGAGTAGTAAGGGTGTGGAATGGTCTGCCTGCAACAGTAGTAGACTCAGTGACGTTAAGGGCATTTAGATGAGCATTGCACATATATATGGATAGTAATGGAACGGTATAGGTAAGGTGGGCATCAGATTAATTTCACAGGACGGTGCAACATTGAGGACTGAAGGGCCTGTACTGTGCTGCAAAGATCTGAGTTCTATGTTCTATGTATGTCTCTTCAGCCCATTGAGTCTGTGCTCTTGAAAAGAAAACACCTAACTATTCTAATCTCATTTTCCAGCACTTGGCCCATTGCCTCATTTGGCTTGGCAATGCAAGTGTACATCTCGATAATTCTGAAAAATTATACGGGTTTCTGTCTGTACCATCCTGCTAGGTAGTGAGTCCCTGATTCCTACTGCAATCTGAGTGAAAAATATTCCTCACATCCCCACTAAACATACTGCCCCTTATCTAAGGCCACTTTTGGAATATTGTGCACAATTCTGGTCTCCCTCCTATTGGAAAGATGTTATGAAATTTGAAAGGGTTCAGAAAAGATTTACAAGGATATTGCCAGAGTTGGAGGATTTGAACTATAGGGAGAGGCTGTTTCCCTGGAGCGTTGGAGGCTGAAGGGTGACCTTACAGAGGTTTATAAAATCATGAGGGGCATGGATAGGGTTAATAGATAAAGTATTTTCCCTGGGATCGGGGAGTCCAGAACTCGAGGGCATAGGTTTAGGGTGAGGGGTGAAAGATATAAAAGGGACTTAACGGGCAACGTTTTCATGCAGAGGGTGGTGCATGTGTGGAATGAGCTGCCAGAGTAAGTACTGGAGGCTGGTACAATTACAGCATGTAAAAGGCATCTGGATGGGTATATGAATAGGAAGGGTTCAGAGGAATATGGGCCCAGTTCTGTCAAATGGGACTTGATTGATTTAGGATATCTGGTCAGCATGGGCGAGTTGGACCGAAAGGTTACTGCTTTTAGTCATTTTTATAAATGACCTGGATGAGTGAGGAGAAGGATGGGTTAGTAAATTTGTGGATGACACTAACCCCGGTGGAGTTGTGGACAGTGTGGAAGGATGTTGCAGGCTATAGAGGGACATAGCTCAGCTGCAGAGTTGGGTGGAGAGGTGACAAATGGAGTTTAATGCGGAAAAGTGTGAAGTGATTTACTTTGGAAGGAGTAACGAATGCAGAGCACTGGGCTAATGGTAAGATTCCTGGTCGTGTGGATTTGTAGAGAGATCTTGGTGTCCATGTGCATAGATCCCTGAAAGTTGCCATCCAGGTTGATAGGATTGTTAAGGTGTACAGTGTGTTAGCTTTTATTGGTAGAGGGATTGAGTTTTGGAGTTGTGAGGTCATGCTGCAGCTGTACAAAACTCTAGTGTAGCTGCACTTGAAGTATTGCACTCAGCTCTGGTTGCCGTATTATAGGAAGGATATGGAAGCTTTGGAAAGGGCACAGAGGAGATTTCCCAGGATTTTGCCTGGGATGAAGGGAAGGTCTTTTGAGGAAAGGTGAGGGGCTTGTGGTTGTATTTGTTTGAGAGAAGAAGATTAAAAGATGACTTAATAGAGATATACAAGATGATCAGAGGATTAGACAGGGTGGACAGTGAGAGCCTTTTTCCTTTGATGGTGATGGTTAGCACAAGGCAACATAGCTTTAAATTGAGGGGTGATAGATATAGGGCAGATGTCAGAGGTAGTTTCTTTACTCAGAGAGTAGTAGGGGCGTGGGACACACTGCCTGCAGCAGTAGTAGACTCGCCAACTTTAAGGGCATTTAAATGGTCATTGGATAAATATATGAATGATGATGAAATAGTGGAGGTGAGATGGGCTTCAGGTCGGTACCTCAGGTTGGCACAACATCGTGGGCCAAATGGCCTGTACTGCCCTGTATTGTTCTGTGTTCTATGTTTTATGTTGTTTCCATGCTGTACATCTCTGTGACTCTAAGGTCGATGCCCCCTGGTTATTGATCCTTTCATCAAGGGAAAAGTTCCTTTGTGTCTCCTCTGTATATGCCTCTCTTAATTTTATGTACCTCAATGTAAGGCTTTTGATAAGGTTCCCCATGGTGGGCTTATGCGGAAAGTCAGGAGGCATGGCATAGTGGGAAGTTTGGCCAGTTGGATAGAGAACTGGCTAACCGGTCGAAGTCAGAGAGTGGTAGTAGATGGTAAATATTCAACCTGGAGCCCAGTTACAAGTGGAGTTCTGCAGGGATCAGTTCTGGGTCCTCTGCTGTTTGTAATTTTTATTAATGACTTGGAAGAGGGAGTCGAAGGGTGGGTCAGTAAATTTGCAGACGATACGAAGATTGGTGGAGTTGTGGATAGTGAGGAGGGCTGTTGTCGGCTGCAAAGAGACTTAGATATGATGCAGAGCTGGGCTGAGGAGTGGTAGATGGAGTTCAACCCTGTCAAGTGTTAGGTTGTCCATTTTGGAAGAACAAATAAGAATGCGGAATATAGGGTTAACGGTATAGGAGCAGAGGGATCTTGGGGTCTATGTTCATAGCTCTTTGAAAGTTGCCACTCAGGTGGATGGAGCTTGTAAGAGGGCCTATGGTGTATTAGCGTTCATTAGCAGAGGGATTGAATTCAAGAGTGGTGAGGTGATGTTGCAGCTGTATAGGACCTTGGTAAGGCCACATTTGGAGTACTGTGTGCAGTTCTGGTCGCCTCATTTTGGGAAAGATGTGGAATCTTTGGAGAGGGTGCAGAAGAGATTTACCAGGATGTTGCCTGGAATGGAGAATAGGTCGTACGAGGATAGGTTGAGCGTGCTAGGCCTTTTCTCATTGGAACGGCGAAGGATGAGGGATGACTTGATAGAGGTTTATAAGATGATCAGGGGAATAGATAGGGTAGACAGTCAGAGGCTTTTTTCCCCTGGTGCAACAGAGTGTTACAAGGGGACATAAATTTAAGGTGAAGGGTGGAAGGTATAGGGGGGATGTCGGGGGGTAGGTTCTTTACCCAGAGAGTGGTGGGACATGGAATGCGCTGCCTGTGGGAGTGGCAGAGTCAGAATCATTGGTGACCTTTAAGCGGCAATTGGATAGGTACATGGATAGGTGCTTAAACTAGGACAAATGTTCGGCACAACATCGTGGGCCGAAGGGCCTGTTCTGTGCTGTATTGTTCTATGTTCTATGTTCTATGTCTCCTTTCAGTCCCCTCTCCAAGGAAAATGAGCTCAGCCCATCCAATCACTGTTCATCGCTTGTATTGGAACATAGGAAAAGGAGTCAGCCACTCAGCTCCTTGAACCTATTATTGCATTCAAAGAGGTGCCTTTGGTCTGATCGCTTAATAACTTTGCTTAACAATAAAACATCTCAGATTTAAGATTAACAACTGATCCAGCATCCACTGCTGTTTGTGGAAGAGAGTTCCCAAGCCCTGCCACCCTTGCACATAGAAGCGCTTCTGAACATCTCTCCTAAACGGTGTGGCCCTGATTCTTAGACTACGCCCCCGGCTCTGGAATCAGGGGTGATGTAGGCTTTGTGACATTGTTGCTAGGTAATTAAACCAGAAGGGCAGGCAATGTTCCCACCCAGACAGATGGTGAAATGTGACTTCAGTCAAAATCTGCAATCAAGAGTCTAATGGTGCATGTGAAACCTTTGTTAATTGTCAGGAAAAGTTCACCTGGTTCAGTAACTTCCTTTAGGAAAGGAAATTGACATCTTTACATGGTCTAGCCTACATGTGCCCTGGTTCCCTCCCACAGATATGTAGGTTAGGTGAATTGGCCATGCTAAATTGCCCATATTGCCCAGGGATGTGTGGGTTGGTCATGGGAAATGCATGGTGATCGGGTGTGGATGTGGGTGGGATGCTCTTTGGAGGGGCAGTGTGACCTCGATGGGCTGAATGGCCTGCTTCCACATTGCAGGTTTTGTATTCTATTCTATGAGACTCCATACCTACAGCATTATGGTTGACCCTAACTGCCCTCTTGGCAATTGTAGATGGACATGAAATGCTGACTGGGCCAGTAACAACAATGTCCCATGAACAAATTAAAAAATCTCCAGCAAATGGAAATAGTTTATTCTTATCTACACTGTCTTTCTCTGTTAATACCTGAAACACTTCCAATTGATCAGTTCTAACCTCATAAATTTAGAGAATACAGACCTAATTTAGATAATCTCACCTCATAATTTGTCACCTGATACTATGGTATCATTCTTTAAACCTACATTGTGTTCCCTCCTAGGCCTTCCTATCCTTACTAAGGATCTAAATAATTCTTAAACTTTTGCTCACAATCCTCCAAGTCGGGTCTAACCAGGGTTTTGTACAGTTGCAGCATAACTTTTGCATTGTTCTACTCTGGTCTTCTAGATATAAAGGCCAGCAATCTGCTAACTTTCTTGATTATTCTTTGCTAAAACTGTTCAGGCTACAGTTGTAAACTTTTCAATGCCGTAGTGTCATACAGCACGGAAACAGACCCTTTGGTGCAACTCATCTATGCTGACCAGATATCCCAATCTAATCTAGTTTCATTTATCAGCACTTGGCCCATAACTTTCCAAACCCTTCCTATTCATATACCCATCCAGATGCCTTTTAATTGTTCCAATTGTACTAGCCTCCACCACTTCCTCTGGCAGCTCATTCCATACACACACCCTCCTCTGCCCACGGAAGTTGGCCCTTAGGTCTCTTTTATATCTTACCCCTCTCACCTCAAAAGTATGCCCTCTAGTTTTGGACTCCCCCACCCCAGGGAAAGGACCTTGTCTATTTATGCTATCCATGCCCCTCAAGATTTTATAGACATCTATAAGGTCACCCCTCAGTCTTCGACGCTCCAGGGAAAACAGCCCCAGCGTATTCAACCTCTCCCTCTAGCTTAAATCCTCTAACCCTGGAAACAACTTTGTAAAAATTTTCTGAACCCTTTCAAGTTTCACAACATCCTTCCGATAGGAAGGAACCCAAAATGGCCTAAAGTGGCCTAACTCACGACCTTTACAACCGCAACATGCCCTCCCAACACCTATACTCCAAGCTCTGACGATTAATGGAATGCATACCAAACACCTTCTTCACTATCCTATCTACCAGCAACTCTACTTTCAAGGAGCTATGAACCTGCACTTCAAGGTCTCTTTGTTCAACAACACTCCTGAGGACCTTATCATTAAGTGTATACATCCTGCTAAGATTTGCTTTCCCAAAATGCAGCACCTCACATTTATCTAAATTAAACTCAATCTGCCACTTCTCAGCCCATTGGCCCATCTGATCAAGATCCCATTGTAATCTGAGGTGTTGCTGTCCACCACAACTCCAATTTTGATGTCATCTGCAAACTTACTAACTATACCTCTTATGATCACATCCAAATCATTTATGTAAATGATGAAAAGTAGTGGACCCAGCACCCATCCTTGTGGCACTCCACTAGTCACTAAACAAGGAGGTTAAGGATAATATAAACACAACAGCTAAAGCAGACCATATTGCAAATGTGAGTGGCATACCGGAAGATTGGGAAACTTTCAAAGATCACAAAAGAGTTACTTAAAAAGATGTAAAAAGAGCAAAAATAAATTACAAAATAAAACAAAGCAAGTATAAAAGCAGGTAGTGAAAGCTTCTATAAGTGTATAAAAAAATGAAGAGAATTGTTTGTTAGAATTAGCTTTATTCTCACGTGTACTCAAGTGAGTGCGGTGACAAGTTTACAAGTCACCACTTACAGTGCCATCTTCGGTACAAAGGAACCTATCTACAGATTTATAAACACATATTTTTTAGGCAAACCAAAGTTAGAAAAATGAAGAAATATAAGTTCAGAATAACAGTCCTTCCAACCCAGTCCATGCCAGCACCTAGTCTCCAGACCGTGTCGGCCTTCAACTCATGGCCAGAAGAGCAGCCTGAGGTCATGCTGACCGCCACGCCGGGCCGAGAGACCGCCACGCCAGGCCGAGAGACCACCACGCCAGGCCGAGAGACCGCCACGCCGGGCCGAGAGACCGCCACGCCAGGCCGAGAGACCGCCACGCCAGGCCGAGAGACCGCCACACCGGGCCGAGAGACCACCACACCGGGCCGAGAGACCACCACACCGGGCCGAGAGACCGCCACGCCGGGCCGAGAGACCGCCACACCGGGCCGAGAGACCACCACGCCGGGCCGAGAGACCGCCACGCCGGGCCGAGAGACCGCCACGCCAGGCCGAGAGACCACCACACCGGGCCGAGAGACCACCACACCGGGCCGAGAGACCGCCACGCCGGGCCGAGAGACCGCCACGCCAGGCCGAGAGACCGCCACACCGGGCCGAGAGACCACCACGCCAGGCCGAGAGACGACCACACCGGGCCGAGAGACCACCACACCGGGCCGAGAGACCACCACACCGGGCCGAGAGACCGCCACACCGGGCCGAGAGACCACCACACCGGGCCGAGAGACCACCACACCGGGCCGAGAGACCACCACACCGGGCCGAGAGACCGCCACACCGGGCCGAGAGACCACCACACCGGGCCGAGAGACCGCCACACCGGGCCGAGAGACCACCACACCGGGCCGAGAGACCGCCACACCGGGCCGAGAGACCGCCACGCCGGGCCGAGAGACCACCACGCCGGGCCGAGAGACCGCCACGCCGGGCCGAGAGGCTGCCACACCGGGCCGAGAGGCTGCCACACCGGGCCGAGAGACAGGCACACCGGGCCGAGAGACCGCCACGCCAGGCCGAGAGACAGACTCACCGGGCCGAGAGACCGCCACACCGGGCCGAGAGACCACCACGCCGGGCCGAGAGGCTGCCACACCGGGCCGAGAGACCACCACGCCGGGCCGAGAGGCTGCCACACCGGGCCGAGAGACAGGCACACCGGGCCGAGAGGCTGCCACACCGGGCCGAGAGACCACCACGCCGGGCCGAGAGGCTGCCACGCCAGGCCGAGAGACAGACTCACCGGGCCGAGAGACCGCCACACCGGGCCGAGAGACCGCCACGCTGGACCGAGAGACCGCCACACCGGGCCGAGAGGCTGCCACACCGGGCCGAGAGACAGGCACACCGGGCCGAGAGACCACCACGCCGGGCCGAGAGACCGCCACCCCAGACCGAGAGACCGCCACGCCGCACCGAGAGACTGCCACACCGGGCTGAGAGACCGCCACACTTGGCCGAGAGGCTGCCACGCCAGGGCGAGAGGCTGCCACGCCAGGACGAGAGACCGCCATGCCAGGACGAGAGACCGCCACACCGGGCCGAGAGACAGGCACACCGGGCCGAGAGACAAGCATGCTGGGTTGGGAGGATGCCACGCAAAGTCTGCGCTGGGGCCGGGAGTTCAGGACATCACTAAAGGTAAATTAAGGAAGCACAAATGGGAAACAAAACGAAACGGATGGAGCAGACGTGTTGACCTGCTTGAAGCAGTTTTCCTCCACCCAGGGTGAAATTGTCTGCATAGCCATCTAAAATAAATACTGGTCCCTTGCAGGATGAGACCGGGGAGTTAATAGTGGGAACACAGAAATGACAGAGACACAAAGTTAATATTTGCCTCAGCTTTCACTGCAGAATATCCAAATAGTAATAGGTAATGCTGAGATTATAGAAAAAGAGGAACTTTGAACAATCATCATAATTAGGGAAAACATACTGAACAAATGGTTGTAATTTATAGCAGAAAAGTCCCCATAGCCTTAGTCACCCATCATAGGGTCTTAGAGTCATAGTCATAGAGATGTAAAGCACAGAAACAGACCCTTTGGTCCAACTCGTCCATGTCAACCAGATATCCCAATTCAATCACAATTCACTTACCAGCACCTGGCCCGTATCCCTCCAGCAATTGTACCAGCCTCCATCACTTCCTCTGGCAGCTCATTCCATACACGTACCACCCTGTGAATGAAAACGTTGCCCCTTAGGTCTCTTCTATATCTTTCCCTTCTCACCCTAAACCTATGCCCTCTAGTTCTGGACTCCCCCACCCCAGGGAAAAAAACTTGGTCGATTTATCCTATTCATGCCCCTCATGATTGTACAAGGTCATCCCTCAGCATCCAATGCTCCAGGGAAAACAGCCCCAGCCTCTCCCTATCGCTCAAATCCTCCAATCCTGGCAACATCATTGTAAATCTTTTCTGAACCCTTTCAACTTTCACAACATCTGTGCTGTACTTTTCTATGTTTTATGTTTTACTGGTCCATGCTCGAAGTTCGTCACTCTTATTCCGGACACTCCTTGCATTAAAGCAGACACACTTTAACGATCCCTTTGTTTCATTGCGTGAGAAACTTTCCTGATAGATTCAATATATCCTGTCACCGTCCTGTCTGCAACTGACCCCCTCTCAGACATGTGGCTCCGATTCCCACCCCCCTGCCAAACTAGTTTAAACCCTTCCGAATTGCATGAGCAAATCTCCCACCCAGGACATTTGTGCCCCTCCAGTTCAGGTGCAACCTGTCCTTCATGTACAGGTCCCACCTTCCCCAAAAGGTATCCCAATGGTCTAGGTATCTGAAGCCCTCCCTCCTGCACCAGCCTCACAGCCACGTGTTAAGCTGCATTTGCTGACTGTTCCTCATCTCACTATCTCGTGGCACTGGTAGCAATCCTGAGATCACTACTCTACTCGTCCTGCTCTTCAGCTTCCAACCTAACAGGAATAAAAGAATGACTAGGGTAGGAATAGGTCCAGTCAAGGATAGTAGTGGGAAGTTGCGTGTGGACGCTGAAGAGATTGGGGAGACACTGAATGAATACTTTTCGTCAGTATTCAATCAGGAACAGGACATTGTTGTCAATGGGAGTACTGAGTCACAATTAAGTAGAATGGATGACTTTGAGGTATGTAGGGAAGAGGTGTTGGAAATTCTGGAAAGGGTGAAAATAGATAAGTCCCCTGGGCCTGATGGCATTTATCCTAGGATTCTCTGGGAAGCAAGGGAGGAGATTGCAGAGCCATTGGCCTTGATTTTTATGTCCTCGTTGTCTACAGGAGTAGTGCCAGAAGATTGGAGGCTAGCAAATGTGGTTCCCTTGTTCAAGAAGGGGAGTAGGGATAACCCTAGTAATTATAGGCTGGTGAGTCTCACTTCTGTTGTGGGCAAAGTCTTAGAGAGAATTGTAAGGGATAGGATTTATGAACATCTGGATAGGAATAATGTGATCAAGGATAGTCAGCATGGTTTTGTGAAGGGCAGGTCGTGCCTCACAAACCTTATTGAATTCTTTGAGAAGGTGACTAAGGAGGTGGACGAGGGGAAATCAGTAGATGTGGTGTATATGGATTTTAGTAAGGCGTTTGATAAGATTCCCCATGGTAGACTACACAAAAAATACGGAGGTATGGGATTGAGGGTGAGTTGGAGGTTTGGATTAGGAGTTGGTTGGCTGGAAGAAGACAGAGGGTAGTAGTTGATGGCAAAGGTTCATCTTTGAGTGCAGTTACTAGCGGTGTTCCGCAAGGATCTGTTTTGGGACCATTGCTGTTTGTCATTTTTATAAATGACCTGGAGGAGGGGTTAGAAGGTTGGGTGAGCAAGTTTGCGGATGATACAAAAGTCGGAGGAGTTGTAGACAGTGAGGAAGGATGTGGCAGGTTACAGCGGGATATAGATAAGCTGCAGAACTGGGCAGAAAGGTGGCAAATGGAGTTCAATGTAGCTAAGTGTGAGGTGATTCACTTTGGTAAGAGTAATAAAAAGATGGGGTACTGGGCTAACGGTCGGATACTTGGTAGTGTGGATGAGCAGAGGGATCTTGGTGTCCATGTACACAGATCTTTGAAAGTTGCCACCCAGGTAAATAGTGCGGTGAAGAAGGCATATGGCGTACTGGCTTTTATTGGTAGAGGAATTGAGTTCCGGAGTACTGAGGTCATGTTGCAGTTGTATAAGACTCATCTCCTGAATCACCTTCCCTATCCTTTCTTCAATGATTCTAGGACTATTAGGAGGCCTGTAAAAGACTCCTAACAGGGTGACCTCACCTTTCCTATTCCTAACCTCAGCCCAAACTACCTCAGATGGCAAGTCCTCATCCATCGTCCTTTCCACCACTGTAATACTATCTTTGACAAGCAATGCCACACCTCCCCCTCTTTTACCCCCACCTCTGACCCTACTAAAACATTTAAATCCTGGAACCTGCAACAGCCAATCCTGTCCCTGTTCTAGCCATGCCTCTGTAATAGCCACAACATCGAAGTCCCAGGTACCAACCCACGCTGCAAGTTCACCTACCTTATTTCGTATACTTCTTGCATTGAAGTATACACACTTCAAGCCACTTTCCTGTTTACAGGCACCCTCCTTTGAAATTGATGCCATGTTCCTAACCTCCCTACACTCCAGGCCCTGCACCCTGAAGCTACAATCTGGGTTCCCATGCCCCTGCAGAGTTAGTTTAAACCCCCCCCAAGAGCACTAGCAAACCTCCCCCCAAGGATACTGGTGCCCCTCAGGTTCAGGTGTAGACCATCCTGTTTATAGAGGTCCCACCGTCCCCAGAAAGAACCCCAGTTATCCAAAAACCGGAATCCCTCCCTCCTGCACCATCCCTGTAGCCACGCATTTAACTGTTCTCTTTCCCTATTCCTCGAATCTCTATCACGTGGCACGGGTAACAAACCAGAGACAACAACTCTGTTCGTTCTAACTCTGAGCTTCCAACCTAGCTCCCTGAAAGCCTGTCTAACATCCTCGGCACTCCTCCTACCTATGTCGTTGGTGCCAATATGGACCACGACTTCGGGCTGCTCCCCCTCCCCCTCCAGGACCCGGAAAACACGATCAGAGACATCACGTACCCTTGCACCTGGGAGGCAACATACCAAACGTGAGTCTCTCTCGTTCCCACAAAACCGCCTATCTATTCACTCTTTCCACGTCCCTCATGATTTTAAAAGAGCATGCCTCAGCCTCCAACACTCCAGGGAAAACAGTACCAGCCTATTCAGCCTTTCCCTGTAGCTCAAACCCTGCAATCCTAGCAACAACCTTGTAAATGTTTTCTGAATCCTTACAACTTTCACAACATCCTTCTGATCGGAGGGAGACCAGAATTGTACACAATGATAGATAGGGCCAAGTGATTTCGCAACCAACAGTTCAGACCTAAGCTCTACAATTTGCTGTGTCTGGTCGTGAATAGAGGCAGACAATTAAACAACTCCCTGGAGGAGAAGACGATATAAATGTCTCCATCCTCAATTATGGAGGACCCGAGCACATCAGTGCAAATTAAGGCATTTATGACAGTCTGCAGTCGGAAGTACCAAGTGAAAGAGTTTAGACTGGGTGGATTTCTTGGAATGTAATCCAGGAGAGCTTTTTGTGTGGAGAAAGTGAGGACTGCAGATGCTGGAGATCAGACCTGAAAATGTGTTGCTGGAAAAGCGCAGCAGGTCAGGCAGCATCCAAGGAGCAGGAGAATCGACGTTTCGGGCATGAGTCCTTCTTCAGGAATGAGGAAAGTGTGTCCAGCAGGCTAAGATAAAAGGTAGGGAGGAGGGACTTGGGGGAGGGGCGTTGGAAATGCGATAGGTGGAAGGAGGTTAAGGTGAGCGTGATAGGCCGGAGTGGGGGCAGAGAGGTCAGGAAGAAGATTGCAGGAAGGTAGTGCTGAGTTCGAGAATTGGGACTGAGACAAGGTGGGGGGAGGGGAAATGAGGAAACTGGAGAAATCTGAGTTCATCCCTTGTGGTTGAAGGGTTCCTAGGCGGCATCCCTTGTGGTTGGAGGGTTCCTAGCCCTAACCCTAACCCTATCGCAGGTGCAACATAGGACAGCATAGTGCTGGAACTGATTCTGGGGAAAGAAGCTGGATGAGTAAAAGCAAATTACTGCGGATGCTGGAATCTGAAACCAAAAGAGAAAATACTGGAAAATCTCAGCAGGTCTGGCAGCATCTGTAAGGAGAGAAAAGAGCTGACGTACAAGTCTAACTGACCCTTTGTCAAAGTGTTTGATGTAGCATTGGGGGAACATTTTCGTGATAGTGAAAACAACATGGTTCAGAATACTTAAGGACAAGTGAAAAGATGGCTTGCAAAAGGTGTTTTGGATAGGGGGGAAAGGCATATTTTATTAAAATAAAGCAGAAACTGGCCAAAGTGGACTGGGAACAGTTCCTTGCAAATAATTCTAATACTGGAGCAGTGGGAGGCATCATCAGAAATCCCTCCCACCCCGGTAACACTCTCTTCATCATCATCAGAGACCCGTCACAGACCAGTAACATTCTCTTCCAACACCATCAGAGACCCCTTCTACCCCGGTAACACACTTTTCATCATAATTAGAGACCCATCCCACCCCAGTAACACTCACTTCATCATCAGAGACCCCTCTCACTCCGGTAACAATCTCTTCAACATCATTAGAGATCCCTCACTCCCCGGTAACACTGTCTTCATCATCATCATCAGAGACCCCTCCCACACCAGTAAGATTCTCTTCCAACACCATCAGAGACCCCTCCTACCCTGGTAACACTCTTCAGCATCATCAGAGATCCCTCCCATTCCAGTAACACTCTCTTCATCATCGTCAGAGACCCCTCTCACCCTGGTAACACTCTCTACAACACCATCAGAGACCCCTCTCACTCCGGTAACACTCTCTCCAACACCATCAGAGACCCCTCTCACTCCGGTAACACTCTTCATCATCGTCAGAGACCCCCCCCCATACCCCTGTAACACTGTCTTCATCATCATCAGAGAACCCTCCCACCCCAGTAACACTCTCTTCATCATCGTCAGAGACCCCCCAATACCCCTGTAACACTGTCTTCATCATCATCAGATTCCCCTCACACCCTGGTAACACGCTCTTCATCATCATCAGACACCCCTCCTACCCCGGTAACACTCTCATCATCATCATCATCATCAGACACCCCTCCTACCCCGGTAACACTCTCATCATCATCATCATCATCAGACACCCCTCACACCCCGGTAACATTCTCTCCAACACCATCAGAGACCCCTCACACCCTGGTAACACTCTCTTCATCATCATCAGAGACCCCTCACACCCCGGTAACACTCTCTTCATCATCATCAGAGACCCCTCCTACCCCGGTAACACTCTCTTCATCATCATCAGAGTCTCCTCCTACCCCGGAAATACTCTCATCTAACATCAGACACGCCTCCCAACCCAGAAACCACTCTTCATCATCATCAGAGACTCCTCACACCCCGGTAACTCTCTTCATCATCATCAGAGACCCCTCTCACCTGATAACACTGTCTTAATCATCATCAGAGACTCCTCATACCCCGGTAACACACTCTTCATTATCATCATCAGAGACCCCTCTCACCCTGGTAACACTCTCTTCCAACACCATCAGAGACACCTCCTACCCCGGTAACACTCTCTTCATCATCATTAGAGACCCCTCCCAACCTGGTAACACTCTCTTCATCATCATCAGAGACTCCTCACACCCCGGTAACAATCGCATCATCATCATCAGAGAACTCTCGCACCTGGCAACACTGTCTTAATCATCATTAGAGACCCCTCTCACCCAGTAACACTGTTTAATCATCATCAGACACTCCTCACACCCCGGTAACACTCTCTCCAACACCATCAGAGACCCCTCTCACTCCGGTAACACTCTTCATCATCGTCAGAGACCCACCCCATACCCCTGTAACACTGTCTTCATCATCATCAGAGACCCCTCACACCCTGGTAACACTCTCTTCATCATCATCAGAGACCCGTCTCGCCCCGGTAACACTGTCTTCCAACACCATCAGAGACACCTCCCATCCCTGTAACACTCTCTTCCAACACCATCAGAGACCCCCCCTACCCGGGCAACACTCTCTTCATCATCGTCAGAGACCCCTCCTACCCCGGTAACAATCTCTTCCAACACCATCAGAGTCTCCTCCTATCCCGGAACCACTCACATCTAACACCAGACACGCCTCCCAACCCAGAAACTCTCTCTTCCTCATCATCAGAGGCCCCTCCCAACCTGGTAACACTCTCTTCATCATCATTAGAGATCCCTCTCACCCGGTAATACTCTTAAACATCATCAGAGACTCCTCACACCCCGGTAGCACTCTCTTCATCATCATCAGAGACCCCAATCACCTGGTAACACTCGGTTCATCATCATCAGAGACCCCTCGCACCTGGTAACACTCTCTTAATCATCATCAGACACTCCTCACACCCCGGTAACACTCTCTCCAACACCATCAGAGACCCCTCTCACTCCAGTAACACTCTTCATCATCATCAGAGACCCCCCATACCTCTGTAACACTGTCTTCATCATCATCAGAGACCCCTCACACCCTGGTAACACTCTCTTCATCATCATCAGAGACCCCTCACACCCTGGTAACACTCTCTTCATCACCATCAGAGACTCCTCACACTCCGGTAATACTCTCTCTAACACCATCAGAGACCCCTCTCACTCCGGTAACACTCTTCATCATCGTCAGAGACCCCCCCCCATTCCCCTGTAACACTGTCTTCATCATCATCAGAGACCCCTCACACCCTGGTAACACTCTCTTCATCATCATCAGAGACCCGTCTCAACCTGGTAACACTCTCTTCATCATCATTAGAGACTCCTCATACCCCGGTAACACTCTCTCCAACACCATCAGAGACCCCTCTCACTCCAGTAACACTCTTCATCATCATCAGAGACCCCCCCATACCTCTGTAACACTGTCTTCATCATCATCAGAGACCCCTCACACCCTGGTAACACTCTCTTCATCATCATCAGAGACCCCTCACACCCTGGTAACACTCTCTTCATCACCATCAGAGACTCCTCACACTCCGGTAATACTCTCTCCAACACCATCAGAGACCCCTCTCACTCCGGTAACACTCTTCATCATCGTCAGAGACCCCCCCCCATTCCCCTGTAACACTGTCTTCATCATCATCAGAGACCCCTCACACCCTGGTAACACTCTCTTCATCATCATCAGAGACCCCTCTCATCCTGGTAACACTCTCTTCATCATCATTAGAGACTCCTCATACCCCGGTAACACTCTCTCCAACACCATCAGAGACCCCTCTCACTCCAGTAACACTCTTCATCATCATCAGAGACCCACCCCATACCCCTGTAACACTGTCTTCATCATCATCAGAGAACTCTCGCACCTGGCAACACTGTCTTAATCATCATTAGAGACCCCTCTCACCCGGTAACACTGTTTAATCATCATCAGACACTCCTCACATCCCGGTAACACTCTCTCCAACACCATCAGAGACCCCTCTCACTCCGGTAACACTCTTCATCATCGTCAGAGACCCACCCCATACCCCTGTAACACTGTTTTCATCATCATCAGAGACCCCTCACACCCTGGTAACACTCTCTTCATCATCATCAGAGACCCCTCTCACCCCGGTAACACTGTCTTCCAACACCATCAGAGACACCTCCCATCCCAGTAACACTCTCTTCCAACACCATCAGAGACCCCTCCTACCCGGGCAACACTCTCTTCATCATCGTCAGAGACCCCTCCTACCCCGGTAACAATCTCTTCCAACACCATCAGAGTCTCCTCCTATCCCGGAACCACTCACATCTAACACCAGACACGCCTCCCAACCCAGAAACTCTCTCTTCCTCATCATCAGAGGCCCCTCCCAACCTGGTAACACTCTCTTCATCATCATTAGAGATCCCTCTCACCCGGTAATACTCTTAAACATCATCAGAGACTCCTCACACCCCGGTAGCACTCTCTTCATCATCATCAGAGACCCCAATCACCTGGTAACACTTGGTTCATCATCATCAGAGACCCCTCGCACCTGGTAACACTGTCTTAATCATCATCAGACACTCCTCACACCCCGGTAACACTCTCTCCAACACCATCAGAGACCCCTCTCACTCCGGTAACACTCTTCATCATCGTCAGAAACCCCCCCCCATTCCCCTGTAACACTGTCTTCATCATCATCAGAGACCCCTTACACCCTGGTAACACTCCCTTCATCATCATCAGAGACCCCTCCTACCCCGGTAACATCTCTTCATCATCATCAGAGACACCTCCCACCCGGTAACACTCTCTTCATCATCATCAGAGAAACTTCCCACCCGGGTAACATTCTCTTCCAACACCATCAGAGACCCCTCATACCCGGGCAACACTTCCTTCATCATCGTCAGAGACCCCTCACACCCCGGTAACAATCTCTTCCAACACCATCAGAGTCTCCTCCTATCCTGAAAACACTCTCATCTAACATCAGACACGCCTCCCAACCCAGAAACTCTCACTTCATCATCATCACAGACCCTCCCAACCTGGTAACACTCTCTTCCAACACCATCAGAGACCCCTCATACCCCGGTAACACTCTCATCATAATCATCAGAGACTCCTCCCACCCTGGTAACATTCTCTTCATCATCTTCAGAGACCCCTCCCACCCTGGTAACACTCTCTTCATCATCTTCAGAGACCCCTCCCACCCTGGTAACACTCTCTTCATTATCATCATCAGAGACCCCTCTCACCCCGGTAACACTCTCTTCCAACACCATCAGAGACCCCTCCTATCCGGGCAACACTCTCTTCATCATCATCAGAGACCGCTCTCACCCGGTAACACTGTCTTAATCATCATCAGAGACTCCTCACACCCCGGTAACACCCTCTCCAACACCATCAGAGACCCCTCTCACCCCGGTAACACTCTGTTCATCATCATCAGAGACCCCTCCTACCCCGGTAACACTCTCTTCATCATCATCAGAGATCCCTCCCACCCCGGTAACAATCTCATAATCATCGTCAGAGATCAGTCCCACCCCAGTAACACTCTCCTCATCATCGTCAGAGACCAGTCCCACCCCAGTAACACTCTCCTCATCATCGTCAGAGACCAGTCCCATCCTGGCAACACTGTCTTAATCATCATCAGAGACCCCTCTCACCCCGGTAACACTCTCTTCACCATCATCAGAGACCCCTCACACCCCGGTAACAATCTCTTCCAACACCATCAGAGTCTCCTTCTACCCCGGAAACACTCTCATCTAACATCAGACAAGCCTCCCAACCCAGAAACCCTCTCTTTATCATCATCAGAGACACCTCCCACCCCAGTAACACTCTCTTCCAACACCATCAGAGACACCTCTCACCCCGGTAACGCTCTCTTCATCATCATCAGTGACCCCTCCCACCCCGGTAACACTCGCTTCCAACACCATCAGAGACTCCTCCTACCTCGGTAACAATCTCTTCATCGTCATCAGAGACCAATCCCACCCCAGTAACACTCGCTTTCAACACTATCAGAGACCCCTCACACCCCGGTAACACTCTCTTCATCATCATCAGAGACCCCTCACACCCCGGTAACACTGTCTTAATCATCATCAGAGATCCCTCCTACCCTGGTAACACTCTCATCTAACAACATCAGAGACCCCTCCCACCCAGATAACAATCTCTTCCAACACCATCAGAGACCCCTCACACCCCGGTAACACTCTCTTCATCAACATCAGAGACCCCTCACACCCCGGTAACACTGTCTTAATCATCATCAGAGACCCCTCACACCCCGGTAACACTGTCTTAATCATCATCAGAGACCCCTCACACCCCGGTAACACTCTCTTCATCATCATCTGAGACCCCTCCCACCAAGGTAACACTCTCTTCATCATCATCGTAGACCCATCCTACCCTGGTAACAATCTCTTTCAAATTCATCAGAGACCCCTCCCACCCCAGTAACACTCTCTTCATCATCATCAGAGACCGCTCCCAACCTGCTAACACTGTCTTCATCATCATCTGAGACCCCTCCCACCAAGGTAACACTCTCTTCATCATCATCGTAGACCCATCCTACCCTGGTAACAATCTCTTTCAAATTCATCAGAGTACCCTCCCACCCCA
Source organism: Chiloscyllium plagiosum (assembly GCF_037043375.1). Classification (NCBI taxonomy): domain Eukaryota; kingdom Metazoa; phylum Chordata; class Chondrichthyes; order Orectolobiformes; family Hemiscylliidae; genus Chiloscyllium; species Chiloscyllium plagiosum. Next base: position 930,435 of record NW_028270150.1, on the reverse strand, counting down.
GTTACACTCTCTTCATCATCATCAGAGACCCCTCCCACCCCGGTAACACTCTCTTCATCATCATCAGAGACCCCTCCCACCCCGGTAACACTCTCTTCCTACACCATCAGAGACCCCTCCCACCCCGGTAACACTCTCTTAAGCACTTGTACCAACAAGTTGAAGAACAGCTTCTTCCCTGCTGTTATTAGATTGCTGAATGGACCTCACTCTAATTCCAAACCAAATATTGATCATCGAACCCGGGTGTCTCTGCAGAAGGAGCACGTGGTGTCTACCGATACCCTTAAGCTGTTCAGGGAGCGGTGGGCACCGCAGGGAGTGGTGTTTTATTTCCCCCTCCAACTCTATTTTGATTTAATCCCTGCCTTCGCCTTCACTTGTTTGATGTGAAGGGCACTGCTTGTCACTGGCCATGTGGGTTTTTTCTTTCTTCCTGGTGGTGGGAAGTGAATAAAGATTTATACACCTGTTGTCTTTCACTGCACACACACATCATGGGTCCTGGGGAAAATATAAGCACTACTGCTGTTAGGTGGTAGTGTGGAGGTACAAAAAACCAAATATTGATCTTGCTTTTGTGCACCTCCTGTGCAGCTGTAACCTTGTATGCCTCACTGTCTAATAACCCTATGATCTGTATGTCCTTCTATGTTATGACCTGTCTGTGCTGCTTGAAAAACAAATCCTTTCACTGTACTTAGGTACATGTGACAAAAATAATCAAATCAAATGAAAATCTTGTTAGCTTTCTGCATGGTCTGTTCCCTCTGGCTCACCTTGGTCCACTCATCCTTCACTCCTGACACCACCTTGTTCCCTGGCCAACTTCTCTGTCTCGGGTTTGCTGCAGAAGCAGCAGAAGCAGGAAGAACAGCACCTCATTATCTACCTGTTAACTCTACAACCTTCTGGATTCAATATTGCGGTTCAACAACTTTGGATCCTGAGGCACCTTTTCCCATGTCCTTAGCCCAGCATTCTTATCACATGCACTGCTATTACACCCATCCCATTGTCAGTCATTGATTGTCCCCATTAGCAGCTATTCACTCTCCTAGGCTGACTGTTTTTCCTTCCTTTGTCTGTCCAACTGATCTTATCTCTCTTTGACCTCTATCTCCACCTATTATTTACTCCTTACCAACTCCCCCATCATAACTTCTGCACAAAAAACAATTTTTACCTAGCTACCATCAGTTCTGAAGAAGGACCCGATATGTTAACTTTGATTTCTCTCCACACGTGCTCCAGACCTGCCCAGATTTTCCAGCAAATTCTGTTTTAGATTAGATTAGATTACTTACAGTGTGGAAACAGGCCCTTCGGCCCAACAAGCCCACACCGACCCGCCGAAGCGTAACCCACCCTGACCCATTCCCCTACATTTACCCCTTCACCGAACACTACGGGCAATTTAGCCTGGCCAATTCACCTAACCTGCACATTTTTGGACTGTGGGAGGAAACCAGAGCACCCAGAGAAAACCCACGCAGACACGGGGAGAATGTTCAAACTCCACACAGGCAGTTGCTTGAGACGGGAATTGAACCTGGGTCTCTGGTGCTGTGAGACAGCAGTGCTAACCACTGTGCCACCGTGCCACCCAGAATTCTTGTTTCTGACTTCCAGCGTCCACAGTTTTTTCCTTTTTTTTATCAGGAGTTGGGACGTCATGTTGAGGTTGTAGAGGACATTGGTGTGGTCACTTTTGAAGTTTTGTGCACAGTTCAAGTCACACTGCTAAAAGAAGGATAAACCACCAGGTCATCAACTCCCTCTTGTGTTACTGTTGATTCTTTTGATAGTCACCTGAAATTGTTGTCCTGGTTCTCGATGTTTGCATTAATTGGAACAGTTCACCTCTCGCTTTCGAGGTCAAGATTCCATGGTTTTAAATATCCCTGTCAAATAGAATCTCCGAGGAGAAAGTGAGGACTGCAGATGCTGGAGATCAGAGCTGAAAAATGTGTTGCTGGAAAAGTGCAGCAGGTCAGGCAGCATCCAAGGAACAGGAGAATCGACGTTTCGGGCATAATCCCCTCTTCAGGAATGAGGAAGGTATGCCAAACAGGCTAAGATAAAAAGGTAGGGAGGAGGGACTTGGGGGAGGGGCGTTGGGAATGCGATAGGTGGGAGGAGGTTAATGTGAGGGTGATAGGCCGGTGAGGGTGATAGGCCGGAGAGGGGGTGGGGTCCGAAGAAGATTGCAGGTTAAGAAGGCGGTGCTGAGTCCGAGGGTTGGGACTGAGATAAGGTGGGGGGAGGGGAAATGAGGAAGCTGGAGAAATCTGCATTCATCCCTTGTAGTTGGAGGGTTCCTAGGCGGAAGATGAGGCGCTCTTCCTCCAGGCGTCGTGTTGCCATGGTCTGGCGATGGAGGAGGCCAAGGACCTGCTTGTCCTTGGCGGAGTGGGAGGGGGAGTTAAAGTGTTCACCCATGGGGCGGTTGGGTTGGTTGGTGCTTGTTGGTCTGAACATAGTCCCGCGTCCATTCAGGGTCAGTAGGTTCCGTAGACAGGTGCTGAGGAAGGAGATGTGGCTGAGGTAGCGAGTCTGTTTGAGGACGTGGCTGAAGAGCTTCAGGGCAGAGGAGATGACCCCCAAGTCCCTCCTCCCTACCTTTTTATCTTAGCTGAAAATGTGTTGCTGGAAAAGCGCAGCAGGTCAGGCAGCATCCAGGGAACAGGAGAATCGACGTTTCGGGCATAAGCTCTTCTTCAGGAATCCTTTTTATCTTAGCCTGTTTGGCATACCTTCCTCATTCCTGAAGAAGTGTTATGCCCGAAACGTCGATTCTCCTGCTCCTTGGATGCTGTCTGACCTGCTGCGCTTTTCCAGCAACACATTTTTCAGCTCTGATCTCCAGCATCTGCAGTCCACACTTTCTCCTAGTTGATTTTAACCTACTGTGAATCGTCTTGCAAGGATGCCTTCCTTGAAGAAGTTTTCTTCCTCCCTCTACAAGGATTTCAGTGAGTCCTTCCTCACTGCACCCCCAAGACATCTCCTCTGCCCTGAAGCTCTTCAACCACGTCCTCAAACAGACTCGCTACCACAGCCCATCTCCTTCCTCAGCATCTGTCTACAGGATCGACTGACCCCGCATGGACTCCAGACTATGTTCAGACCAACAACTCCACCGCATCTCCTCCACTTCCTGCTCCTCCGCCCTTTGACCCCGCCCCTCCAATCGCCACCAGGACAGAACACCACTGGTCCTCACCAACCACCCCACCAACCTCCAGAGGCATCGTATCATCCTTCGTCATTTCCGCCACCTCCAAACAGACCCCACCACCAGGGATATATTTCCCTCCCCTCCCCTATCAGCATTCCGGAAAGACCACTCCCTCCGCAACTCCCTCGTCAGGTCCACACCCCCCACCAACCCAACCTCCTCTCCCAGCACCTTCCCCTGCAACCGCAAGAAATGCAAAACTTGCACCCACACCGCCCCCCTCACCTCCATCCAAGGCCCCAAGGGATCCTTCCATATCCGTCACAAATTCACCTGCACCTCCACACACATCATGTACTGCATCCGCTGCACCCGATGTGGCCTCCTCTACATTGGGGAGACAGGCCGCCTACTTGCGGAACGTTTCAGGGAACACCTCTGGGATACCAGCACCAACCAACCCAACCACCCCGTGACTGAACACTTTAACTCCCCCTCCCACTCCGCCAAGGACATGCAGGTCCTTGGACTCCTCCATCGCCAGACCATGGCAACACGACGCCTGGAGGAAGAGCGCCTCATCTTCCGCCTAGGAACCCTCCAACTACAAGGGATGAATGCAGATTTCTCCAGCTTCCTCATTTCCCCTCCCCCCACCTTACCTGAGTCCCAACCCTCGGACTCAGCACCGCCTTCTTGACCTGCAATCTTCTTCCCGACCTCTCCGCCCCCATCCCCTCTCCAGCCTATCACCTGCACCTTAACCTCCTTCCACCTATTACATTCCCAACGCCCCTTCCCCAAGTCCCTCCTCCCTACCTTTTATCTTAGCCTGCTTGGCACACCTTCCTCATTTCTGAAGAAGGGCTCATGCCCAAAACGTCGATTCTCCTGCTCCTTGGATGCTGTCTGACCTGCTGAGCTTTTCCAGCAAGACATTTTTCAGCTCGAATGGAATCTCCTCTTAGCCATCCCAACATCTGTCTATCCATGTAACAGAAGTCCATCATTCCGGGAGCCATTCCCTTAAAGCTTTGTGTCACCCTCTCCAAATCCCATTGTATTTTATTTCCTCCATAACATTTTCTCCTTCGTATATTCCCCCCTACTGTAGTACTCAGAAAGTTGCACTGATCGGCCCTAGGCAAGGTTGATGGATATGAAGCCTCCTTCATTGTTCTCTGACTATGTCACTGAGGTTATGGCGAAATGAGAGTTTAGATTAGAGTGGTGCTGGAAAAGCACAGCAATTCAGGCAGCATGTGAGAAGCAGGAAAATCGACGTTTCGGGCAAAAGCTCTTCATCAGGAATAGAGCTCTATTCTATAGAGCACCTTAATAGATGGGGGACCAGCATTCTGGCAGGCAGGTTTGCCACTGCAACACAGCTGCGTTTAAACTAAATAGCGGCGGGGAGGGGACAAACTGGAAGTTTAAGAAGGAAATTGCAGGGAAAGTTAGAACAAGAGAAGTCAAGAAAGACAACGGTATCAATGGAGCAGAAATCTCAAAAAGGGATCATGCCATAAGGTTGAGTGAAATAGGGATTGATAGGAAGGTTGAGGGCAGTAACAAATTAAAAATACTATATATGAATGCACGAAGCGTTAGAAATAAGATGGATGAGCTTGAGGCTCATTTGGAAATTGGCAGTTACGATGTTGTGGGGATAACGGAGACGTGGCTTCAAATGGACAGGGCCTGGGAAATGAATATTCAAGGCTATACGTGCTATCGTAAGGACAGACTGACTGGCAGAGGGGGTGGGATGGCCCTGTTGGTAAGGAATGATATTCAGTCCCTTGTGCGGGAGGACCTACACCAGCAACCATCCCAACACACACAAACAAAGCTGTATCAGAACACTATTCCAACGGGCCACCACACACTGCAGCACAGACGAACTTTGGAAAACAGAGGAGAACCACCTATACTATGTATTCAAGAAGAACGGATACTCAATAAATACAGTGCGCAGATTCCTCAAGAACAAACCACGACAAGCAGACCAAACATAGCCAGAAACCCTAACCACCTTACCATACATCAAAGAAGTTTCAGAAATGACAGCCAGACTACTAAGACCCCTTGGAATCCTAGTAGCACACAAACCTACCAACATTCTCAAACAAAAACTAACAAACTTAAAAGACCCAGTACAACCCATGGACAAAACCAACATCATCTACAAAATTCCATGCAAGGACTGCCACAAACACTACGTAGGACAAACAGGAAGAAAGTTAGCCACCAGGATACATGAACACCAGCTAGCCACAAAAAGACATGACCCTCTCTCCCTCGTAGCCCTATACACAGATGAAAAAAACCACCATTTCGACTGGGACCACACATCTATCCTGGGACAGGCTAAGCAAAGACATGCCAGAGAATTCCTAGAGGCCTGGCACTCCAACCACAACGCCATAAACAAGCACATACATCTAGATGCCATCTATCAACCCCTCAGAAAACGAACAGGAAATGACATTATCACAAACTCCAGGAACCTCTTCCAGGAGGAAGATATAAATAGAAAGCAGGAGACATCAGCTTCGCTTCACTTGGAGGTCGCCACTGATGATGTTACCTAACCAGGTAATGAAACGTCTGGATATCAAACCTACAGCTAAGCGAGCAAACCTACACCCTTTCTACAGGTATATCAGGAATAAAAGAATGACGAGAGTAAGATTAGGGGCAATCAAGCAGAGTAGTGGGAAGTTGTGCGTGGAGTCAGAGGAGATAGGGGAAGCGCTAAATGACTACTTTTCACCAGAATTCAAATGAGAAAAAGACAATATGGTCAAGGAGAATACTGAGATACAGGCTACTAGACTAGACGGGATTGAGGTTCATAAGCAGGAAGCGTTAGCAATTCTGGAAAGTGTAAAAATAGATGGCTGCATGGGATTCATCCTATGATTCTCTGGGAAGCCAGGGAGGAGATTGCTGAGCCTTTGGCTTTGATCTTTATGTTGTCATTGTCTACAGGAATAGTGCCAGAAGACTGGAGGGTAGCAAATGTTGTCCCCTTGTTCACGAAGGGGAGTTGAGAAAACCCTGGAAATTATAGACCTGTGAGTCTTATTTCAGTTGTGGATGAAGTGTTATAACAGATAGGATTTATAATCATCTGGAAAGGAATATGTTCATTAGGGATCGTCAACACGGATTGTGAAGGGTAGGTTCTGCCTCACGAATCTTATTGAGTTCTTTGTGAAGGTGACCAAACAGATGGATGAGGGTAAAGCGGTTGATGTGGTGTATATGGATTTCAGTAAGGCATTTGATAGGGTTCCCCATGGTAGGCTACTGCACAAAATACAGAGGCATGGGATTGAGGGTGATTTAGTGGCTTGGATCACAAATTGGCTCGCTGAAAAAAGACAGAAGGTGATGGTTGATGGGAAATGTTCATCCTTGGAGTTCAGGTGCACATGGGGTTCCGCAAGGATCTGTTTTGGGCCCACGGTTGTTTGTCATTTTTATAAATGACCTGGATGTGGGCATAGAAGGATGGGTTAGTAAATTTGCAGATGACACTAAGCTCAGTAGAGTTGTGGATAGCGACGAAAGATGTTGTAGGTTACAGAGAGACATCGATAAGCTGGGCAGAGTTGGAGTTTAATGTAGAAAAGTAAGAGGAGATTCACTTTGGAAGGAATAACAGGAATGCAGAATTTAGCATTAGCAGGAATACTGGGCTAATGGTAAGATTCTTGATAGTGTAAATGAGCAGAGAGATCTCGGAGTCCAGGTAAATAGATCCCTGAAAATTGCCACCCAGGTGGATAGGGTTGTTAAGGATGGAAATGTGTTGCTGGAAAAGCGCAGCAGGTCAGGCAGCATCTAGGGAACAGGAGAATTGACGTTTCGGGCATTAGCCCTTCTTCAGGAATGAGGTAAGGAGGCATACAGTGTGTTAGCTTTTATTGGTAGAGGGATTGAGTTTTGGAGCCACAAGGTCATGCTGCAGCTGTACAAAACTCTGGTATGGCCGCACCTGGAGTAATGTGGACAGTTCTGGACACCGCATTATAGGAAGGATGTGGAAGCTTTGGAAAGGGTTCAGAGGAGATTTACTAGGATGTTGCCTGCTATGGAGGCAAAGTCTTACGAGGAAAGGCTGCAGGAAATGAGGCTGTTTTAGTTAGAGAGAAGAAGGTTGAGAGGTGACTTCATTGAGACATATAAGATAATCAGAGAGTTACATAGGCAGGATAGTGAGAGCCTTTTTCGTCAGATGGTGATGGCTAGCATGAGGGGACACAGTATTAAATTGAGGGGTGATAGATATAGGTCAGATGTCAGAGAGTGGTAGGGATGTGGAATGCACTGCCTGCAATAGTAGTAGACTCGCCAACTTTAAGAGCATTTAAATGGTCATTGGACAGGCAGTTGGACGAGAATAGAATAGTGTAGGTGAGATGAGCTTCAGATTGGTTCCATAGGTCGGTGCAACATCGAAGGCCGAAGGGCCTGTACTGAGCTGCAATGTTCTATGCTTTCTAAAGGTCTTTGTTGAATCTCTGCTTAGCTTTTTAACTTTATTTCTTTCTTTTACTACATTGTATCTAATTTTCTTCTACCTAGATATCTTTGTACCTAAGATGGCTTAATGTATGGCGATTTTGTACACTTTTCATTGTACTTCTGTACTTGAGTACATGTGACAATAAAATCTAAATCTAAATCTAAATTGTTGCATCTCATTGATGGTAAATACTACTACTGTTAAGTGTTGGTGGTGCAGCTGTCATGGATTTAGTGCCAATCAATTGGGCTCCTTTGGTCTGGATGGTGTCAAGCTTCTTGAGCATTGTCTGAAACAAACACAGAAATTGCTGGAAAGATTCAGCAGCTCAGGCAGCATCTGTGCAGAGAAAGAGTCAAAACGTGTGGCGCTGGAAAAGCACAGCCGGTCAGGCAGCTTCCAAGGAGCAGGAGAGTCAACATTTCGAGCATTAACTCTTCATCAGCATCAGAATAGTTCCATGTGAGTTGCACCATCAGAAATATTAGCTCAATATATTCAAACTGTAAAACCTCCAAAGCTCCAACCGTCTGTCAAAAAAATTTAGATCCAATCCATAAGTTATCACGCTTACCTGAGTGTGTTTCATCATCTTTGAACCCCACTCCTTCAACCACAACAAGGACAGAACCCCGTGGTCCTCACCTTCCGCTTCACCAGCATCATCCTCTGCCATTTCCGCCACCTACAAATGGACCCCACCGTCAGAGATATATTTCTTTCCCAGCATCTTCAGTCTTCACTTTCTCTTCCCTTTCTGTGCAGAACAAGCAGAGTTAACATTTTGGGTCAAGTGACACATAAGAGTCATAGAGGAGAAAGTGAGGACTGCAGATGCTGGAGATCAGAGTTGAAAGTGTGGTGCTAGAAAAGCACAAAAGCACAGCAGGTCAGGCAGCATCCGAACAGCAGGAGAATAGACATTTTGGGCATAAGCCCTTCATCAGGAATGAGGCTTGTAGGCCAAGGGGGCTGAGAGATAAATGGGAGCAAAGTGGGGCTGGGGGGAAGGTAGTTAGGAACGCGATAGTAAGATGAAGTTGGGTGAAGGTGATAGATCAGAGAAGAGGGTGGAGCAGATAGGTGGGAAGGAAGATGGACAGGTAGGACAGCTCAAGAGGGCGGTGCCGAGTTGGAAAGTTGTATCTGGGATAAAGTGAGGGGAGGGAAATTAGGAAACTGGTGAAATCCACATTGATGCCGTGTGGTTGGAGGGTCCCAAGACAGAAGATGAGGCGTTCTTCCTCCAAACATCGGATGGTCAGGGTTTGGCTGCATGTATTTGGGGGAGTGGGAGGGGGAGTTAAAGTGTTCGACCACAGGGCAGTGGGATTGCTTTGTGCGGGTGTCCCAGAGATGTTCTCTGAAGTGTTCTGCGAGTAGGCATCCTGTCTCCCCAATGTAGAGAATACCACACCGAGAGCAATGGATACAGTAGATGACGTGTGGAAGTACAGGTAAATCTCTGATGGATGTGGAAGACTCTTTTGGGGCCTTGGACGGAGGTGAGGGGGGAGAAGTGGGTGCAGGATTTGCAATTCTTGTGGTGGCAGGGGAAGGTGCCGGGGGGGGGGGGGATAATAGGTTGGTGGAGGACATGGACCTGACAAGAAACTCGTGGAGGGAATGGTCTTTGTGGAAAGTAGATAGGGGAGGGGAAAGAAATATATCTCTGACAGGGGGGTCCATTTGTAGGTGGCGGAAATGGCAGAGGATGATGCTGGTGAAGCGGAAGGTGAGGACCACGGGGTTCTGTCCTTGTTGTGGTTGGAGGAGTGGAGTTCAAAGATGATGACACACACTCAGGTAAGCGTGATAACTTATGGATTGAATCTAAATTTTTTTGACAGATGGGTTGGAGCTTTGGAGATTTTACAGTTTGAATATATTGAGCTAACATTTCTGATGGTGCAACTCACATGGAACTATTCATTTTAATAGCTTACTGTTAGTACTCCAATCAACTTTAGGATCCAGACCTGTACAGGGAAGGATGCACTTTGCTATTGACAGACAGTGGAACAGATTGGTGATCTGTCTGGTTTCACTTGAACTGGCCAACACATCCTGATGAAGGGCTTATGCCCAAAACATCAATTCTCCTGCTCCTCGGATGCTGCCTGACCTGCTGTGCTTTTCCAGCATCACAGTCTCAACAGACACACACTGCTGTTCAGTTTCCATTGGGCACCACGGGGATCAGACTCCCCAGTCAAGACAGATTAGTGCTGTCTTTGAATGAGTTCCCAATCAACCTCTCGTTTCTTTTTATTCCTAAAACTTATTCAGGGTTTCCTGACGATGTTCTGTGTTCTATGAGAAAGTGAGGACTGCAGATGCTGGAGATCAGAGTCGAGAGTGTGGTGCTGGAAAAGCACAGCCGGTCAGGCAGCATCCAAGGAGCAGGAGAATCAACATTTCGGACACAAAGGGCTTATGCCTAAATGCCGATTCTCCTGCTCCTTGGATGCTGCCTGACCGGCTGTGCTTTTCCAGCACCACCCTCTTTGACTCCGATGCTCTGTGTCCAGAAATCAGAGTTTTTGAAAGATAGTTTAGTCAGTTCACCATGTGAGAGAGTTGAATTCTTATTTTTCATTTTTTAATAGTTTCTGCTGGGTTTCTCAAAAAAGATGTGTTTATTTCTTTCCTACTGGATTGTGCAGAGATTTTTCATCAATTAAATAGTTTTGAAATATTCAAGTCTATTAAGATGCTGGAAATACAGAAATTACACACAATAAAGCTGTCAGCTTCCTGCTGAAGGGCATTTGCCTGAAACGTCGATTTTCCTGCTCCTCGGATGCTGACTGGCCTGTTGTGCTTTGCCAGCACCACTCTAATCTAAACTCTGGTTTCCAGCATCTGCAGTCCTCACTTTTGCCTAGCTGGAATATGTGCTCAGTTCGCTGGAGTGATACTTGACCAGGTGACTGTTTTGCCAAATACATCACAGAGAGTCTGCAGTTTGGAGCTTTATTCATGAAAGTCATATTACTTTTGATCATGTTATTAGCTTATATCTTTAAGTTACTGGACAGCCCTGGGTTGGTGTAAACATGCAGCAATCAGATGTGTGAAATGTTTTGTGGTATTTTATGTTGGAATGTCAGACCTGATCTGCCGAATGTTTTTGTTTTCAATGAATAAGCTTCACACTTCCTTGCATGGACTTCTCAGTGTTTAAACTAATCACATTGGTGTTGCATTGGTAATGTCTCCAGTTTCTTCAATGTTGCTTTTAAATGATTGTTGTAAAAGAAGCAGCTCACTCATCTACATACAGGTTAACATCAAAGAAACTGGTTGAGATAATGCCACTTTGGATACAGTCAGGACATTGCACCAACATACTGTTTGAAGTTGTGTTTCGAGTCCTGGAGAGGTACAGCACGGAAACAGATCCTTCGGTCCAACTTGTCCATGCTGACCAGATACCCCAACCCAATATAGTCCCACCTGCCAGCACTTGGCCCATATCCCTCCAAACCCTTCCTATTCATATACCCATTCAGGTGCCTTTTAAATGTGGCAATTGTACTAGCCTCCACCACTTCCTCTGGCAGCCCGGCTTCCAAATAAACCTGCCAGACTATAACTTGGTGTTGTGTGATTTTTAACTTTGTACACAACACCAAGTTATAGACCAACAGGTTTATTTGGAAGCACGAGTTTTCAGAGTGCTGCTCCTTCATTACACTGGCACGTTGAAATCAAGTTGTGCTTGTTCGGCTTGGCTTTTAGCTTCCAATTTGCTAATATGAAACAACCTAAACCATTGCAAATCAGCCAGAAGAACAGAACGTAATTGTTCCTTTTCTCTCCTGGAATGGATTCCTTGGTTGATATTTGAATGATCAGTAACAGATAATGTCACAGCCGTATAGGTGAAAACAGATTCTTAGAAAAGAACAAGTAATTTTAATTAGGGTTTCCAGTTATCTGTGAGAAAGCCCATCTAAAATCAGCAAACAAAAATTATACTGAACTTCATAGTTCCGTTATTACACACCAGTACCTTTCTTGTCCACTTCAATGTTTTGATATGGTAAACAGCTTCCAAACTTGTTAATACCACGTGCTGCAAGACTGGCAACAATGTTGCAGGTTTCCTAATCGGGGCAGGAAGGTATAAAATACAAAAGAACACAGATTTTGACAACTGGCTGCCATTGCTTTCCATTACTTCTTAAACTAGCGGCATTGTTGGTGTAGTGGTTATGATGTGGAGGTGCTGGTGCTGGACAAAGTTAAAAATCACACAACACCAGGTTATTTTTAGATTAGATTACTTACGGTGTGGAAACAGGCCCTTTGGCCCAACAAGTCCACACCAACCCGCCAAAGTGCAACCCCCCAGACCCATTCCCCACTTCACTTAATACTACAGGGAACTTGGCATGGCTAATTCATCTAACCTGCACACTTTTTGGACTGTGGGGGGAAACCAGAGCACCCAGAGGAAACGCCACACAGACATGGGGAGAATGTGCAAACTCCACACAGACAGTCATCTGAGGTGGGACTTGAACCCAGGTCTCTGGCGGTGTGAGGCAGCAGTGCTAACCACTGAGCCACCGTGCCACCAGCTACAGTCCCAACAGGTTTATTTGAAGCACTAGCTTTCAGAGTACTGCTCCTTCATCAGGTAACTAGTAGCACTACTGCCTGACAGCACCAGGGACCCAAGCTCATTTTCAGCCTTGGGCTAGTGTGGAGTTTGCATGTTCTCCCCATGTCTGAGTGCGTTTCTGGTGGTTGCTTGGGATTTCCCCCATAGTTCAGGGACATGCAGGTTGGGTGAATACGCTGTACTAAATTCCCCTGCAGTGTGCAGGTTAGAGTGATTAACCATAACAAATGTGGAGTTGGAGGGAAAAGGAGCATTTTTTTGGAGAGTCAAAGCACGCCAGTGCTGTCTGACCCACTCTGACCTCCAGCATTTGTTGTTTTCAGTACACATTCCAGCTTTTGCATTAATTTGCTCTTTCCAGTTAGCCTACTGTTGCTCGTTAGGGATTCAATGCTGTTCCGCAAAAGTTGCTTTCCTCAATTTCAATGCATTGTGTCATGTATGCACTTATTCAGATTCAGATTCTGTTATTTCAAATTTTCTCCTATCTCAGACTTTGTCCCCTGTTGATTCCCATGCAATAGCAGACACATTTATGTTGCCATGGACTTTAGCACAGCCTTCAGAAGGTTCCGCATGGAAGATGGTTAAGTCGGGTTAGATCACAAGGAATTCAGGGAGGGCTAGCCAGTTAGATACAAAATTGTCTTGACAGTGCGAGAAAGAGAATGGTGGTAGAGAGTTGTTCCAACTGGAGGCCTGTGACCAGCGGTGTGCTGCAAAGATCGGTGCTGGGTCCACTGTTGTTCATTATTTATATAAATTATTTGGATAAAAATAAAGGAGGCACGATTGGTAAGTTTGCGGGTGACAGCAAAATTGGAGTATAGTGGACAGTGAAGATATTTATCTAAGAGTACAACAGGTTCTTATTCAACTGGGCCAGTGGGCTGAGGAATGGCAGATGGAATTTAATTCAGATAAATGCGAGGTATTGCATTGTGGTAAGACAACCAGGGCAGGACTTACACAGTTAATGGAAGGGCTCTTGGGAAGTGTTCTCAAACAGGGAGACCAAAGGGTCTGGGTACATAATTGTTTGAAAGTGGCGTCAGGGAGACAGGGTGGTGCATTTGGTATACTTGTGTTCATCGGTGAGAGCATTGAGTACAGGAGTTGGGAAGTCATGTTTGGTGAGGCCACATTTGGAATACTATTTACAATTCTGGTCACCTTGCAATAGGAAGGATGTTATTAAATTGGAAAGGGTGCAAAACAGATTTGCAAAGGTGCTACCGAGACTGGAGTGTTTGAGTTATAAGGAGAGGCTGAATCGGCAGAGATGTAGGGGTGACATGGTCGAGGTTTATAAAATCATGAGGGGCAATAGGTAAAGGGTGTATGTATATTGAGCAAACTGCTAGAGGAAGTAATACAGGTGAGTACAATTACAACATTTAGAAGGAATTTCGACAGCTACATAGTTAGCATAGGCTTAGAGGAATATGGGCCAACTACAGGCAAATGGGACTAGTTTCTTTGTGAGTGGGAGATCATGCCTCACAGATTTGATGAAGTGACCAGCAAGGTTGAAGAGGGCAGGGCAGTGAACATAGTCTATATGTATTACAGTAAGGCCTTTGATAAGGTTCCACATGGTAGGCTGCCCTTGAAGGCTAGATTACATGGAATCCAAGGTGAGCTGGCAAATTGGATACAAAATTGGCTTGATAATAGGACGCAGAGGGTAATAGTGGAAGGATGCTTGTCAGACTGGAGGCTTGTGAGTAGTGGAGTACCTCAGGGGTCAGTGTTGGGTCCATTGCTGTTTGTTACCTATATCAATGATTTGGATGAGAATGTCCAAGGCATTCATTAATTTGCTGTTGGCACTAAACTAGGCAGCATTGTGGACAGTTAGGAAGATTATCAGAAATTGCAGCAAGACCTTGACCAGCTGGGGAGTTTATGGAGTTTAGTATGGATAAGTGTGTGGTCTTGCATTTTGGAAAGTCAAATCAAGGTAGGAATTTCACGGTGAATGGTAGGGCCTTAAGGAGTGTCATGGAACAGAGGGACCTTGGAGTTCAGGTTCACAGTTCTCTGAAAGTGGTGTCCCAGATAGACAGGGCAATGATGAAGGCTTTTGGTAGACTGGGTCTTATCAATCAGGTCGTTGAGTATAGAAGTTGGGAAGTTATGTTGCTGTTATCCAGGATGTTGGTGAGACCACGCTTGGAGTATTGCGTTCAGTTTTGGTCACCTTGTTGTAGGAAGGACGTCACTAATCTAGAAAGAACGCAGAAGAAATTTACAACGATATTGTCTGGACTCCATGGTCTGAGTTTTAGGGAGAGGTTGAACAAGCTAGAATGTGTTTTTTTTTAGCATAGGAGACTGAGGGGGAACTTTTTAGAGGTGTATAAGATTATGAGAGGCATGGACAGGGTAAATGCACTAAGTCTTTTTCCCAGGGTTGGAGAATGGAGGACAAGATGGCATAAAAGGGAACCTGAGAGGCAACTTTCTTACACAGAGGGTGATATGCATATGGAATGAGCTGCCAACAGAAGTGGTGGAGGCATAAACATTAATAACATTTAAAAGGCATTTAGACAAATACATGGATAGGAAAGGATTAGAAGGATATGAGCCAAGTGCAGGGAAATGGGGTTATGGAGGTCAGACATTTTGGTCAGCATAGACCAATTTGGGCCAAAAGACATGTCTCCGTGCTGTAGGACTCTATGACTCAAGTTCATTTTAAGAAACCTGGTCAGCATGGACAAGGTGGGCCGAAGGGTCTGTTTCCATGTTATGTGACTCTACGTCTCAAGGCACACTGACGTTGCCATCCAGGAAAGTGCTGTCTCCAAAGACCACCAATGACTGCACGTTGTTCAGCACCTTTCCCGAATCCTCAGGTACTGGAGTAGTGCATGTCCAAAGACAGCAAGACCTGAACGATAGCCCTAGATTTGTGATGACAAGTGACAAGTAGCATTTGTCCCACACATGTGCCAGGCCATGACCATCTTAGAACAAGAGACAATATGTGACCTTTGGCATTTGATGGTTGCATCATTAAAGGGGGTGAAAGTGAAGACTGCAGATGCTGGAGATTAGAGTCGAAGAATGTGGTGCTGGAAAAGCTGATCAGGCAGCATTCAGGGAGTAAGAGAATCAATGTTTTGAGCATAAGCTGATGAAGATTCTCCTGCTCCTTGGATGCTGCCTGACCGTCTGTGCTTTTTCAGCACCACCTTCTTTGACTCAGCATCATTGAAGCCCACCTCCCAATCACTATCCCGGGGTTACCATTTATCAGAAATGGAAGTGAACACTGCTGGCCATATAAGTACTGTGCCTCCAAGAGCAGACTCATGAGCATCTGCAACAAGTTTGAACTGGCCTCAGGATACAAGGTAACTCAAGGCAGCAGCAATGTCATATTAGCACACAGAACATAGAACAATACAGTGCAGAACAGGCCCTTTGGCTCACAATGTTGTGCTGAGGATTAATCCTAATATAAAATATAATAACTTAACCTACGCACCCCTCATTTCAGTGCTATCCATGTGCATGTCCAGCAGTAGCTTAAATGTCCCCAATGACTCTGCTTCTACCACCACCGCTGGCAACGCATTCCATGCATTCACAACTCTCTGCGTTAAGAACCCTTCTCTGGCGTCCCCTCTGTACATAGAACATAGGACATTACAGCGCAGAACAGGCCCTTCGGCCCTCGATGTTGCGCCGCCCTGTCATACTAATCTGAAGCCCATCCCACCTACACTATTCATGTATGTCCATATGCCTGTCCAATGACGACTTAAGTGCACTTAAAGTTGGCGAATCTACTACCGATGCAGGCAAAGCATTGCATACCCTTACTACCCTCTGAGTAAAGAAACTACCTCTGACATCTGTCTTATACCTATCTCCCCTCACTTTAAAGTTGTGTCCCCTCATGTTTGCCGTCCCCATACTTGGAAAAAGGCTTTCCCTGTCCACCCTATCTAACTCTTTGATTATTTTGTATGTCTCTATTAAGTCACCTCTCAATCTTCTCTCTAACGAGAACAGCCTCAAGGCCCTTAGCCTTTCCTCATAAGACATTCCTTCCATACCAGGCAACATCCTAGTAAATCTCTGCATCCTTTCCAAAGTTTCCATATCCTTCTTATAATGCGGTTACCAGAACTGTACACAATACTCCAAGTGTGGCCGTACCAGAGCTTTATACAGCTGCAGCAAAACCTCCTGGTTCGGAACTCAATCCCTCTATTAATAAAGGCCAAAACACTGTATGCCTTCTTAACAACCTGATGAAGGGCTTTTGCCCGAAACGTCGATTTTGCCTGTCCTCGGATTTTGCCTGTCCTCAGATGCTGCCTGAACTGCTGTCCTCTTCCAGCACCACTAATCCAGAATCTGGTTTCCAGCATCTGCAGTCATTGTTTTTACCTTCTTAACAACCCTATCAATCTGGGTGACAACTTTCAGGGATCTGTGTACATGGACACCGAGATCTCTCTGCTCATCTGCACTCCCAAGAATCTTACCATTAGCCCAGTACTTTGCATTCCGATTACTCCGTCCAGAGTGTATCACCTCACACTTGGAGAAATTGAGGACTTCAGACGCTGGAGATCAGAGCTGAAAAATGTGTTGCTAGAAAAGCGCAGCAGGTCAGGCAGCATCCAAGGAGCAGGAGAATCGACGTTTCGGGCATAAGCCCTTCTTCACCTCACACTTGTCCACATTAAACTCCATTTGCCACCTCTCAGCCCAGCTCTGTATCCTATCTATGTCTCTCTGCAACCTACTACATCCTTCGTCACTATCCACAACTCCACCGACCTTAGTGTCGTCTGCAAATTTACTAACCCACCCTTCTAAGACCTCATCCAGGTCATTTATAAAAATGATGAACAGCAGGGGACCCAACACCAACCCTTGCAAAATGCCGCTAGTAACTGGACACCAAGATGAACATGTTCCATCAACTACAACCCTCTGTTTTCTTTCAGCAAGCCAATTCCTGATCCAAACTGCTATGTCTCCCACAGTCCCATTCCTCCGCATTTTGTATTATAATAGCCTACTGTGGGGAATCTTATCGAACGCCTTGCTGAAATCCATATACACCACATCAACTGGTTTACTCTCATCTACCTGTTTGGTCACTTTGTCAAGAAAGTCAATAAGATTTGTTAGGCACAACCTACCCTTCACAAAACCGTGCTGACTATCCCTGATCAAATTATTCTTTTCTAGATGGTTATAAATTCTATCTCTTTTATAACCTTTTCCAACACTTTACCAACAACTGAAGTGAGACTCACTAGTCTGTAATTACCAGGGTTGTCTCTACTACCCTTTTTGAACAAGGGAACCACATTTGTTATCCTCCAGTCCTCAAGCACTATTCCTGTAGACAATGATGATCTGAAGATCAATGCCAAAGGCTCGGCAATCTCTTCCCTTGCTTCCCAGAGGATCCCAGGATAGATCCCATCTGGCCCAGGGGACTTGTCTATTTTCACACTCTGCAATATTTCTAATACCTCTTCCTTGTGAACCTCAATCTCTTCTAGTGTAGATGCAAGTATCTCTGTATCTTCCTCGCCAATATTTTTATTTTCTATAGTGAACACTGTTGAAAAATATTTATTTAGTGCTTCCCCTATCTCCTCCGGCTCCACACACAGTTTTTCCACTATTATCCTTGATTTGTCCTAATTTAACTCTCATCATTCTTTAATTCCTGACATACCTATGGAAAGCCTTAGGGTTTACCCTGATCCTATCCGCCAACAACTTCTCATGTCTCCTCCTGGCTCTTATGAGCTCTCTTTTTCGGTCTTTCCTGATTTCCTTGTAACCTTCAAGCGCCCTGACTGAGTTTTCACATTTTGTCCTAACATAAGCCTTCTTCTTCTTGACCAGGGATTCCACTTCCTTAGTAAACGGCTCACGCGTTCTATGTCTTCCTCTCTGCCTGACAGGTACATACTTATTTAGGACACACAGGTTAGAGGAGGACACCCGAGTAGTGTCTCGGGTAATGCAATCACACAAATATAAACTGTTCTACTTACCCTTCCCAGAAGTCATTTGCTCGCTCCTCCCTCGCTGGCCTGAAGGTAAGAAGTTTAAATATATTTACTGGCCTTCCCGACAATCACCTGCACCAATTGTGTGCAGTTTTGGTCGCCATACTATAGGAAGGATGTGGAGGCATTGGAACGGGTGCAGAGGAGGTTTACCAGGATGTTGCCTGGCATGGTAGAAAGATCGTATGAAGAAAGGCTGAGGCACTTGGGGTTGTTTTCATTGGAGAAAAGAAGGTTTAGGGGTGACTTGATAGAGGTGTATAAGATGATTAGGGGTTTAGATAGGGTCAACAGTGAGAATCTTTTTCCACGTATGGAGTCAACTATTACAAGGGGGCATAGCTTTAAATTAAGGGGGGGGGGTAGGTATAGGACAGATGTTAGGGGTAGGTTCTTTACTCAGCGAGTCGTGAGTTCATGGAATGCCCTGCCAGTAGCAGTGGTGGACTCTCCCTCATTATGGGCATTTAAGCGGGCATTGGATAGGAATATGGAGGATAGTGGGCTAGTGTAGGTTAGGTGGGCTTGGATCGGCGCAACGTCGAGGGCCGAAGGGCCTGTACTGCGCTGTATTCTTCTATGTTCTATGTTCTATGTCACCTCCTCCCGGCTCCAGCCTCTCGCTGCTCCGAAGTGTACCATTCTCCTAGTATCTTAAAACTGTGACCCCTCGTGCCAGTCAATCCTTCCCTGGAGAAAAATCTCTGGCTATTGACCCTATCCATTCCTCTCATTATCGTGTATACCTTGATCAGGTGACCTCTCTTCCTCCTTCGCTCCAGAGCGAAAAGTCCGAGCTTAGTCAATCTCTCTTCATAAGGCAAGCCCTCCAGTCCAGGCAGCATCCTGGTAAACCTTCTTTCCACTACCATACCACTCTCTGAGTAAAAAATCTGCTTCTGACATCTATCTTAAATCTATCACCCCTCAGCTATGTCTCCTCATACAAGACAACATCATCATCCTAGGAAAAAGACTCTCATTGTCCACTCTATCTAATCTTCTGATCATCTTGTATGTCTCTATTAAATCCCCTCTTAGCTATCTTCTTTGCAATGAGGACAGATCCAAGTCCCTCAGCCTTTCCTCATAAGACCTTCCCTCCAGACCAGGCAACATCCTGGTAAATCTCCTCTGCATCTTTTCCAATGCTTCCAAATCCTTCCTGTAGTGGGGTAACCAGAACTGTACACAATACTCCAAGTGAGGCCCCACTAGTGTTTTGTACAGTGCAGCATGACATCATGGGCCCGGAATGCAATCCCTCGACCAATAAAACCAATAAAGGCACCGTATGCCGCCTTAAAGATACTAGGTAAAAATAATGACTGCAGATGCTGGAAACCAGATTCTGGATCAATGGTGCTGGAAGAGCACAGCAGTTCAGGCAGCATCCGAGGAGCTTCAGCAAAATCGACGTTTCGGGCAAATGCCCTTCATCAGGAATAAAGCCTTAAAGATACTATCAACCTGGGCGGCAACTTTCAGGGATCTTTGTACATGGACACCGAGATCTCGCTGCTCATCTACACTATCAAGAATCTTTCCATTTACCCAGTATTCTGCCTTCCTGTTTTTCTTCCCAAAGTGAATCACTTCACATTTCTGCATTGAACTCCATTTACCACCTCTCAGCCCAATTCTGCAGTTTATCCGAGTGCCTCTGCAACATTCTTCCGCACTGTCCATTACTCCACTGACTTTAGTGTCATCTGCAAACTTATTAACCTATCCACCTATGCCTGCCTCCAAAGCATTTATCATTGGATAAATCCCATCCGTCCCAATGGACTATCTTCCTTGGGAACTGGGCTGATCAATAATTTCTCAGCTATTACAAGGGGGCATAGCTTTAAATTAAGGGGGGGTAGGTATAGGACTGATGTTTGGGGTAGGTTCTTTACTCAGCGAGTCGTGAGTTCATGGAATGCCCTGCCAGTAGCAGTGGTGGACTCTCCCTCATTATGGGCATTTAAGCGGGCATTGGATAGGCATATGGAGGATAGTGGGCTAGTGTAGGTTAGGTGGGCTTGGATCGGCGCTACATCGAGGGCCGAAGGGCCTGTACTGCACTGTATTCTTCTATGTTCTATGTTCTCCCTTGACTAACAGCACATTCCTGAACACAATGGGCAATTTAGCATGGCCAGTTCACCTAACCTGCGCATCTTTGGATTGTGGGAGGAAACTGGAGCACCCGGAGGAAGCCCAGCAGACATGGGTCCCTGGTGCTGTGAGGCAGCAGTGCTAACCACGGAGCCACTGTACCACCCCAAATGGGGAAGCACATATCCTCCTCCCAATGGCCACCTTTGTGTGTGTCTGCATCAAGCTGTGTGCAGACCTTTGGTTCACAAACACTAAATGTCACAAGGTACTGAAGTTCCTTTCACCCTGGTGCAGAGCTGGTACTGTGGTTATCGCTGCTGTCTGACAACACCAGGGACCTGTGTTTGATTCCAGCCTTGGTTGACTGGCTGTGTAGAGTTTGCAGATTTCCCCTATGTCTGTGTGGGTTCTACACAGTAAAAAGATGTGCAGGCTAGGTGGATTGGCTATCCAGGGATGCGAAGGCTATGTGGATTAGCCATGGTTAACAGCTGGGATACGGAGATAATGTGGGGTACTGGGTTTGGATGGGATGCCCTTTGAGGTGTCAGTGCAGAATTAACTGGCTGAGAGGCCTCTATCCGCACTGTAAAGAATTTATGTTGTGAAGGATAAGTCTGATCTTGTTTCTGCAGAACACTCCAAGTAGTTGGACAATTTGTATCAGCTGTTTCTCCAGCGAAGGCTTTTAAGAAAAACAGTCTTGAACACAAGTCCATCAGGCAGGGGTCAGCATGTAACATCTTGAGAGGGTTGATCCTGTGGATAGTTTTCTGAGCAGACAGTTAGAAATCATAGCAGTTCAGGCAGCATCCAAGGAGCTTTGAAATCGACGTTTCGGGCAAAAGCCCTTCAGCAGGAAGCTCCTTGGATGCTGCCTGAACTGTTGTGCTCTTCCAGCACCACTAATCCAGAATCTGGTTTCCAGCATCTGCAGTCATTGTTTTTACCTAGTTAAAAAAACATTTAGCAGAACACCTATGCACTGCCTGGCAAACCATAGATTTGCTTTGTGGTCTATCTGAAACTTGTTGGTTTTCCAGTGACAAGGAGCTGACCTTGACCGAGTGTTGCAGACTGGTGCTTTCCAAAGTTCAAAACAACATCAAGACGGACAAACTGAAGCTTGGGACAAGGGCAGCTACTGACAAGATGCAGTGGGGAAAAACCGCCGTCTAAGGGCTTTATGAGGGTCTGTTCAGTTAGCAGACTCTTGTTGCATTGAAATGAACATAAATTGTTTCCTGTATGAGTCGGAAATACCTTTGTTTTTGCAACAGCACGGATGCTTTGAGGAATGCATCATTTGTTTTTCTCTGCAAAGAACGTGCAGAACAAATTTAGAACCTCTGTATGTACTTAGAAATGATTTTATGAACAAAGTGGATTTTTGAGATAAATGAATTCCATTATCAGTTTAATATCTGATAGGTCCCTTATCTGGGGACCATCTATTAAATTGATTTGTGGAGCAGGGAGATGGAATAGGGGCTTGCTCCGTCCATTCCACGCATCGACCTGGTATTGCAGTACCTCTGGGAACGGTGCACCCCTCATCTATAAATCTCAGAACATGTATATGGCTCAGGTTTTTGGTGCTTTGCCTGCGCGTGTGAACCACACTTTCTTTTTAAAGTTTGTAAGCTGCTTCATTTCTCTTTGCGTCGGTCTGCAACTCAAACCCCAAATTTTGCACAAAACATACCTACCACGTGCGCACACAAAACCACAAATTGCTGGAGAAACTCAGCAGATCTGGCAGCATCTGCACAAACAAAGCAGTGTTTCAAACCCAGTGACCGTTATTCAGAATCCAGCTTGGTGCTGGTGCAAGTCTATCCGTCTCCCCACCCCCTCCCCCAAGGACATTATGCTAACAACTTGTTAATATTTTGAAACAAAGCCAAGTCGGGGGGAGGTTTATTCAGTTGTTGGGCGTGGTGCTCTATTGGATGTTTCTATTGTCAGCCTTTGTGTCAAGGTTAGAGTGGCGCTGGAAAAGAACAGTAGGTCAGGCAGCCTCCGAGGAGCAGGAAAACTAACGTTTCGGGCATAAACCCTAAAGTGACCTCAATGATGAAGATTTTACACCCTGGGGTGCTGTGCTTTTCCAGCATCACACTCTCGACTGTGACTTCCGACCTGCTGTTTCAGAGTAAATGCTCTGAGGGATCGGGTCAGACTATGGGGCGCCGGATCTCAGTGTCATCCTGGCAGCTGTTAAGTGTTGGTGTCTGCTGGGCTTCCCCGGGCACAGCTCACTCTGGCTTAATCTCGGGACTCTGTGGATGGATCCACTCGGTGGAGCATCAGCCTCCGAATGGTCCTGTCTCCTGGGCCGACACTCCTGGAATCACGGGTTCTTCTGTTCAGGTAAAAACCTCCTGTTGTGTTTGCAGAAAGATCTTAAACAGGTACTGTCGAAATTCAGAAAGGGATGCAATAAGAATCTTACAATAATTCATTAATTATTTACAGCATATTAATATTCCTTCCTTTCTAACTTGTCCAGGATCCTGGAGTTTTAAACACAAATAAACTGTTGCACTGCGTTAACAACGGGTCTGAGACTTTATTATCAACCACGACCCTGAGAGGCTGGATTCACCCAGGTAAGAACGCAGGTTCCCAGTCCTCGGGGACATCAGTGAATCAAACGGGACTTCAGGGTGGGATTTGAAGGTATTAACCCAAGAGCACCTAGTCTGTTTAACACTTCTGTTTGTTTCCTTTTCCTGATCCAGTTTAAAATCATGTGACCACTGTTTGATTCCGTAAGTTTGGAGATTTCTGATGTTCAAATTGTCAGTCATTATGAAATCCATAAAAGTATAAAAGCAAATTACTGCGGATGCTGGAATCTGGAATTATGAAATCCATGTTCACTCATCAACTACACTAACCTGATGTACTCTCCCTCCTTATCATTGAAAATTTAAACAAAATCAATTTGTTTTTCATCATGAGATGAAGGCACAAGCCAGCATTTATTTCCCATTCCTAATTGCCCAGAGGCAGTTAAAAACCAAGCAGCTTGTTGTGGGTCTGGAGTCACATGTAGACCAGGCCAGGTCAGGATGGCAGTTGCCTCCCCTGAAGGACATTAGTGAATAAAATATGTTTTTTTCAACAATGGATTCATGATCATTGACAGACTCTTACTTGTAGATTTTTTCTTAATTCTGCATTTTGGGAAAACAAATCTTAGCAGGACTTATACACTTAATGGTAAGGTCCTAGGGAGTGTTGCTCAACAAAGAGACCTTGGCGTGCAGGTTCATAGCTCCTTGAAAGTGGAGTCACAGGTAGATAGGATAGTAAAGAAGGCGTTTGGTATGCTTTCCTTTATTAGTCAGAGTACTGAGTAAAGGAGTTGGGAGGTCATGTTGCAGCTGTACAGGATATTGGTTAGGCCACTGTTGGAATATTGCGTGCAATTCTGGTCTCCTTCCTATCGGAAAGATGTTGTGAAACTTGAAAGGGTTCAGAAAAGATTTACAAGGATGTTGCCAGGGTTGGAGGATCTGAGCTACAGGGAGAGGCTGAACAGGCTGGGGCTGTATTCCCTGGAGCGTCGGAGGCTGAGTGGCATGGATAGGATAAATAGGCAAAGTCTTTTCCCTGGGGTCGGGGAGTCCAGAACTAGAGGGCATGGGTTTAGGGTGAGAGTGGAAAGATATAAAAGAGACCTAAGAGGCAACGTTTTCACGCAGAGGGTGGTACATGTACGGAATGAGCTGCCAGAGGATGTGGTGAAAGCTGGTACAATTGCGACATTTAAGAGGCATTTGGATGGGTATATGAATAGGAAGGGTTTGGAGGGACATGGGCCGGGTGCTGGCAGGTGGGACTAGATTGGGTTGGGATATTTGGTCGGCGTGGACGGGTTGGACCGAAGGGTCTGTTTCCATGCTGTACATCTCTATGACTCTATTTTCATTGGATTCAAATTCCACCATCTGCCATGGTCGGATTAAAGTCAGGTCCCTGGGATATTACCTGGGTATCTGGATTAACAGTCTAGCAATAGTTAAAAATCACACAACACCAGGTTATAGTCCAACAGGTTTAATTGGAAGCACATTAGCTTTTGGAGCGTTGCTCCTTCATCCGGTGGTTCATGTACTCCCCAGCCCAACACTGGCATCTCCAAATCAGTCTAGTAATAATATCACTAGGGCATCACCTCCCCAATATCGAGTACTAATTGCCATAAGACATTCATGCTGGTTTTTCTGAATTATGTCACATTCAGACAGAATAATGAATGACTACGTTTGACAGTGTGTTGGCTGGTGGAAGCACTTTGTGTCATTTGGCTGCAGGCTGTAGGTCACTCTCTCCAGGACCAGGTCAGGGTCAAGATTCTGGGGGTAGCTATAAATGAGGATTTAATGGGCTGATTTATATGTGGGTATGCCAGATGTGCAATTAATTAGATGAATACTCATCAGTAAACAATGTGAGTTATTGCTGTGATTTGTTATGATTCAATGCTTATTTTTTCAGAGCACAGAACTTCTCTGTTAGTACCTAGAAATTCTCAAAGCTCTGGCAGACAGGAGACAGTTCAGTGACAGCTGGAAAACAGTGTATGGTCTTCACTAGGATTTGGAAAACACCAACGTGGTCCGTGCTCAGCTCCACTGTGGAGTCACAGTGCCTGTGTCAAGGCAGGAGTGTGTTCATGGGGACTGGGGTCTCAGAATGGACGGACAATGCGACACTTCTGTAAGACTGCCCTCGATCTTCAGCCACTCGCCAAAATTGCACCAAACTCAACAATGTTGGTCTGACATAATCTGGTGAGTACAGAATTACTGAAAAATAGACACATTTCACTTTAGTATTTGTAAAAGTAACAGTGTTGACATTTGCATGCGTCAGTCTAACAGTGTCAAATCTAAACTTGTCAGAGAGTCACAATGTTCTCCTGCACAGAGAAGAGGTCTCTTTGGCGATAGTGACTACAGTTCAGTTACGTTCACAATAGGGCATGATAGGTATATACTGCAGGGAAGGTGGTATAATTGGAGGAAAGGCAATTATGATGTGATTCAGCAAGATTTAGGATGCATCGGATGGGGAAGGAAACTGCAGGGGCTGGACACACTTGAAATGTGGAGCTTATTCAAGGAACAGCTACTGTGGGTCCTTGATAAGTATATACCTATCAGGCAGGGAGGTAGTTGTCGAGAGAGAGAACCATGGTTTACTAAAGAAGTTGTAGCTCTTGTCAAGAGGAAGAAGAAGGCTTATGTGATGATGAGGTGTGAAGGCTCAGTTTCGGGGATTGGGAGTCATAAGTTAGACAGAAAAGATCAAAGGATAGGGTTAGAGGAGCCAGGAGGGGTCATGAGAAGCTGTTCGCGGATCAGATCAAAGAAAATCCTATGGCTTTCCATAGGTATATCAGGAAGAAAAGAATGACTGGACTAAGATTAGGGCCCATCAAAGATAGTAGTGGGAAGTTGTGTGTGGAATCTGAGGACACAGGGAAGCGCTTTTTGTCAGTATTCACAATGGAAAAGGGCAACAGTTTGGATCAGAAATTGGCGAACTGAAAGAAATCAGAGGGTGGTGGCTGATGTGAAATGTTCGTCCTGGAGGTCAATTACCAGTGGTGTGCCACAAGGATCTGTTTTGGGGCCACTGCTGTTCGTCATTTTTATAAATGATCCGGATGTGGGTGGAGAACGATGGGTTAGTAAATTTGTGGATGACACAAAGGTAGGCAGAATTGTGGATAGTGCCGAAGGATGTTGTGGGTTACAGAGGGACATCGATAAGCTGCAGAGCTGGGCTGAGAGGTGGCAAATGGAGTTTAATGTGGAAGGTTCACTTCAGAAGAAGCAACAGGAATGAAGAGTACTGGGCTATTGGTAAAAATGTTGAAAGTGTCGATGAACAGAGAGAACTCAGTGTCCAGGTGTGTAAATCCCTTAAAGTTGTGACCCAGTTTGATAGGGTTGTTAAGAAGGCATATGGTGTGTTGGCGTTTATTGGTAGGGGGATTGCGTTTTGGAGCCACGAGGTCATGCATCAGCTGTACAAGACACTGATAAGGGTTTGGACGAGGTTTCAGAGAAGATTTACTAGGATGTTGCCTCATATGGAAGGAAGGTCTTACAAGGAAAGGTTGAGGGAACTGAGGCTGTTTTTGTTAGAGAGAAGAAAGTTGAGAGGTGACTTAATTGAGACATAGAAGATAATCAGCGGGTTAGATAGGGTGGACAGTGAGAGCCTTTTTCCTCAGATGGTGAATGCTAACACGAGGGGACATAGCTTTAAATTGAGGGGTGATAAGAATAATAGGGTAGTTTAGGGTGTAGATTTGCTCACTAAGCTGTAGGTTTGATATCCAGGCGTTTCATTACCTGGCTAGGTAACATCATCAGTGGCGACCTCCAAGTGAAGCGAAGCTGTTGTCTCCTGCTTTCTATTTGTATCTTTCTCCTGGATGGGGTTCCTGGGGTTTGTGGTGATGTCATTTCCTGTTTGTTTTCTGAGGGGTTGATAGATGGCATCTAGATCTATGTGTTTGTTTATGGCGTTGTGGTTGGAGTGCCAGGCCTCTAGGAATTCTCTGGCATGTCTTTGCTTCGCCTGTCCCAGGATAGATGTGTTGTCCCAGTCGAAATGGTGGTTTTTTTCATCCTCGTAGGGCTACGAGGGAGAGAGGGTCGTGTCTTTTTGTGGCTAGCTGGTGTTCGTGTATCCTGGTGGCTAACTTTCTTCCTGTTTGTCCTACGTAGTGTTTGTGGCAGTCCTTGCATGGAATTTTGTAGAGTAGGGTAGTTATGGTAGGGGATTTTAACTTTCCAAACATCGACTGGGACTGCGATAGTGTTAAAGGTTTAGATGGAGAGGAATTTCTCAAATGTGTACGAGACAATTTTCTGATTCAGTATGTGGATGTACTTACTAGGGAAGGTGACAACCTCTTGGGAAATAAGCAGGGCAGGTGACTGGGGAGCACTTTGGGGCCAGTGACCATAATTCTATTCGTTTTAAAATAGTGATGGAAAGGATAGACCAGATCTAAAAGTTGAAGTTCTAAATTGGAGAAAGGCCAATTTTCATGGTATTAGACAACAACTTTCAAAAGCTGATTGGAGGCAGATGTTCACAGGTAAAGGGACGGCTGGAAAATGGGAAGCCTTCAGAAATGAGATAACAAGAATCCAGAGAAAGGATATTCCTCTCAAGGTGAAAGGGAAGGCTGGTAACTATAGGGAATGCTGGATGACTAAAGAAATTGAGGGTTTGGTTAAGAAAAAGAAGGAAGCATATGTCAGGATAGGTCGAGTGAATCCTTAAAAGAGTATAAAGGAAGTAGGAGTATACTTAAGAGGGAAATCAGGAGGGCAAAAAGGGGACATGAGATAGCTTTGGCAAATAGAATTAAGGAGAATCCAAAGAGTTTTTACAAATATATTAAGGACAAAAGGGTAACTAGGGAGATCAGCAATGCGGCCTTTGTGTGGAGCCACAGAAAATGGGGGAGATACTAAATGGATATTTTGCATCAGTATTTACTGTGGAAAAGGATATGGAAGATATAGACTGTAGGGAAATAGATGGTGACATCTTGCAAAACGTCCAGATTACAAAGGAGGAAGTGCTGGATGTCTTGAAACGGTTAAAAGTGGATAAACCCCCAGGACCTGATCAGGTGTACCCAAGAACTCTGTGGGAAGCTAGAGAAGTGATTGCTGGGCCTCTTGCTGAGATATTTGTATCAGCGATAGTCACAGGTGAGATGCTGGAAGACTGGAGGTTGGCAAACATGGTGCCACTGTTTAAGAAGGGCAGTGAAGACAAGCCAGGGAACTATAGACCAGTGAGCCTGACCTCGGTGGTGGGCAAGTTGTTGTTGGGAATCCTGAGGGACAGGATGTACATGTATTGAGGGCAGAGCAGTAGATGTGATCTATATGGACTCCAGTAAGGCGTTCGACAAGGTTCCCAACGGGAGAATGATTAACAAGGTTAGATCTCATGGAATACAGGGGGAACTAGCCATTTGGATACAGAACTGGCTCAAAGGTAGAAGTCAGAGGATGGTGGTGGAGGGTTGTTTTTCAGACTGGAGGCCTGTGAGCAGTGGAGTGCCACAAGGATCGGTGCTGGGCCCTCTACTTTTTGTCATTTACATAAATGATTTGGATGCAAGCATAAGAGGTACAGTTAGTAAGTTTGCAGATGACACCAAAATTGGAGGTGTAGTGGACAGCGAAGAGGGTTATCTTAGATTACAACAGGATCTGGACCAGATGGGCCAATGGGCTGAGAAGTGGCAGATGAAGTTTAATTCAGATAAATGTGAGGTGCTGCATTTTGGGAAAGCGAATGCTAGCAGGACTTATACACTTAATGGTAAGGTCCTAGGGTGTGTTGCTGAACAAAGAGACCTTAGAGTGCAGATTCATATCTCCTTGAAAGTGGAGTCGCAGGTAGATAGGATAGTGAAGAAGGCGTTTGGTATGCTTTCCTTTATTGGTCAGAGTACTGAGTATAGGAGTTGGGAGCTCATGTTGTGGCTGTACAGGACATTGGTCAGGCCACTGTTGGAATATTGCGTGCAATTCTGGTCTCCTTCCTATCGGAAAGATGTTGTAAAACTTGAAAGGGTTCAGAAAAGATTTACAAGAATGTTGCCAGGGTTGGAGGATTTGAGCTGCAGGGAAAGGCTGAACAGGCTGGGGCTGTTTTCTCTGGAGGCTGAGGAGTGACCTTATAGAGGTATACAAAATTATGAGGGGCATGGATAGGATAAATAGACAAAGTACTTTCCCTGGGGTCGGGGAGTCCAGAACGAGAGGGCATAGATTTAGGGTGAGAGGGAAAAGATATAAAAGAGACCTAAGGGGCAACTTTTTCACGCAGAGGGTGGTGCGTGTATAGAATGAGCTGCCAGAGGATGTGATGGAGGCTGGTACAATTGCAACATTTAAGAGGCATTTGGATGTGTATATGAATAGGAAGGATTTGGAGAGATATGGGCCAGGTGCTGGCAGGTGGGACTAGATTGGGTTGTGATATCTGGTTGCATGGACGGGTTGGACCGAATGGTCTGTTTCCATGCTGTACATCTCTATGATTCTTTGACTCTAGTAATTTCTTTACTCAGAGAGTAGTAAGGGTGTGGAATGGTCTGCCTGCAACAGTAGTAGACTCAGTGACGTTAAGGGCATTTAGATGAGCATTGCACATATATATGGATAGTAATGGAACGGTATAGGTAAGGTGGGCATCAGATTAATTTCACAGGACGGTGCAACATTGAGGACTGAAGGGCCTGTACTGTGCTGCAAAGATCTGAGTTCTATGTTCTATGTATGTCTCTTCAGCCCATTGAGTCTGTGCTCTTGAAAAGAAAACACCTAATTATTCTAATCTCATTTTCCAGCACTTGGCCCATTGCCTCATTTGGCTTGGCAATGCAAGTGTACATCTAGATAATTCTGAAAAATTATACGGGTTTCTGTCTGTACCATCCTGCTAGGTAGTGAGTCCCTGATTCCTACTGCAATCTGAGTGAAAAATATTCCTCACATCCCCACTAAACATACTGCCCCTTACCTAAGGCCACTTTTGGAATATTGTGCACAATTCAGGTCTCCCTCCTATCGGAAAGATGTTATGAAATTTGAAAGGGTTCAGAAAAGATTTACAAGGATATTGCCGGAGTTGGAGGATTTGAGCTATAGGGAGAGGCTGAATAGGCTGGGGCTGTTTTCTCTCGAGCGTCGGAGGCTGAAGGGTGACCTTATAGAGGTTTATAAAATCATGAGGGGCATGGATAGGGTAAATAGATAAAAGTATTTTCCCTGGGGATGGGGGAGTCCAGAACTAGAGGGCATAGGTTTAGGGTGAGGGGTGAAAGATATAAAAGGGACTTAACGGGCAACGTTTTCATGCAGAGGGTGGTGCATGTGTGGAATGAGCTGCCAGAGTAAGTACTGGAGGCTGGTACAATTACAGCATGTAAAAGGCATCTGGATGGGTATATGAATAGGAAGGGTTCAGAGGAATATGGGCCCAGTTCTGTCAAATGGGACTTGATTAATTTAGGATATCTGGTCAGCGTGGGCGAGTTGGACCGAAAGGTTACTGCTTTTAGTCATTTTTATAAATAACCTGGATGAGTGAGTAGAAGGATGGGTTAGTAAATTTGTGGATGACACTAAACCCTGTGGAGTTGTGGACAGTGTGGAAGGATGTTGCAGGCTATAGAACGACATAGCTAAGCTGCAGAGCTGGGCGGAGAGGTGACAAATGGAGTTTAATGCGGAAATGTGTGAAGTGATTCACTTTGGAAGGAGTAACGAATGCAGAGCACTGGGCTAATGGTAAGATTCCTGGATTTGTAGAGAGATCTTGGTGTCCATGTGCATAGATCCCTGAAAGTTGCCATCCAGGTTCTTAGGATTGTTAAGGTGTACAGTGTGTTAGCTTTTATTGGTAGAGGGATTGAGTTTTGGAGCTGTGAGGTCATGCTGCAGCTGTACAAAACTCTAGTGTAGCTGCACTTGAAGTATTGCACTCAGCTCTGGTTGCCGCATTATAGGAAGGATGTGGAAGCTTTGGAAAGAGGAGATTTCCCAGGATTTTGCCTAGGATGAAGGGAAGGTCTCATGAGGAAAGGTGAGGGGCTTGAGGTTGTATTTGTTTGAGAGAAGAAGATAAAAGATGACTTAATAGAGATATACAAGATGATCAGAGGATTAGACAGGGTGGACAGTGAGAGCCTTTTTCCTTTGATGGTGATGGCTAGCACAAGGCGACATAGCTTTAAATTGAGGGGTGATAGATATAGGGCAGATGTCAGAGGTAGTTTCTTTACTCAGAGAGTAGTAGAGGCATGGGACACACTGCCTGCAGCAGTAGTAGACTCGCCAACTTTAAGGGCATTTAAATGGTCATTGGATAAATATATGAATGATGATGAAATAGTGGAGGTGAGATGGGCTTCAGGTCGGTACCTCAGGTTGGCACAACATCGTGGGCCAAATAGCCTGTACTGCCCCGTATTGTTCTGTGTTCTATGTTTTATGTTGTTTCCATGCTGTACATCTCTGTGACTCTAAGGTCGATGCCCCCTGGTTATTGATCCTTTCATCTCCTCTGTATATGCCTCTCTTAAGTTTATGTACCTCAATGTCTCCTCTCAGTCCCCTCTCCAAGGAAAATGAGCTCAACCCATCCAATCACTGTTCATCGCTTGTATTGGAACATAGGAAAAGGAGTCAGCCACTCAGCTCCTTGAACCTATTATTGCATTCAAAGAGGTGCCTTTGGTCTGATCTCTTAATAACTTTGCTTAACAATAAAACATCTCAGATTTAAGATTAACAACTGATCCAGCATCCACTGCTGTTTGTGGAAGAGAGTTCCCAAGCCCTGCCACCCTTGCACATAGAAGCGCTTCTGAACATCTCTCCTAAACGGTGTGGCCCTGATTCTTAGACTACGCCCCCGGCTCTGGAATCAGGGGTGATGTAGGCTTTGTGACATTGTTGCTAGGTAATTAAACCAGAAGGGCAGGCAATGTTCCCACCCAGACAGATGGTGAAATGTGACTTCAGTCAAAATCTGCAATCAAGAGTCTAATGGTGCATGTGAAACCTTTGTTAATTGTCAGGAAAAGTCCACCTGGTTCAGTAACTTCCTTTAGGAAAGGAAATTGACATCTTTACATGGTTTAGCCTACATGTGCCCTGGTTCCCTCCCACAGATATGTAGGTTAGGTGAATTGGCCATGCTAAATTGCCCATATTGCCCAGGGATGTGTGGGTTGGTCATGGGAAATGCATGGTGATCGGGTGTGGGTGTGGGTGGGATGCTCTTTGGAGGGGCAGTGTGACCTCGATGGGCTGAATGGCCTGCTTCCACATTGCAGGTTTTGTATTCTATTCTATGAGACTCCATACCTACAGCATTATGGTTGACCCTAACTGCCCTCTTGGCAATTGTAGATGGACATGAAATGCTGACTGGGCCAGTAACAACAATGTCCCATGAACAAATTAAAAAATCTCCAGCAAATGGAAATAGTTTATTCTTATCTACACTGTCTTTCTCTGTTAATACCTGAAACACTTCCAACTGATCAGTTCTAACCTCATAAATTTAGAGAATACAGACCTAATTTAGATAATCTCACCTCATAATTTGTCACCTGAAACTATGGTATCATTCTTTAAACCTACATTGTGTTCCCTCCTAGGCCTTCCTATCCTTACTAAGGATCTAAATAATTCTTAAACTTTTGCTCACAATCCTCCAAGTCGGGTCTAACCAGGGTTTTGTACAGTTGCAGCATAACTTTTGCATTGCTCTACTCTGGTCTTCTAGATATAAAGGCCAGCAATCTGCTAACTTTCTTGATTATTCTTTGCTAAAACTGTTCAGGCTACAGTTGTAAACTTTTCAATGCCGTAGTGTCATACAGCACGGAAACAGACCCTTTGGTGCAACTCATCTATGCTGACCAGATATCCCAGCATGGTTAGCACTGCTGCCACACAGCGCCAGAGACCCGGGTTCAATTCCCAACTCAGGCGACTGACTGTGTGGAGTTTGCACGTTCTCCCCGTGTCTGCGTGGGTTTCCTCCGGGTGCTCCGGTTTCCTCCCACAGTCACAAAGATGTGTGGGTTAGGTGAATTGGCCATGCTAAAATTGCCCGTAGTGTTACGTTAAAAGGGGTAAATGTATGGGCGCTTCGGCGGGTCGGTGTGGACTTGTTGGGCCGAAGGGCCTGTTTCCACACTATAAGTAATCTAATCTAGTTTCATTTATCAGCACTTGGCCCATAACTTTCCAAACCCTTCCTATTCCTATACCCATCCAGATGCCTTTTAATTGTTCCAATTGTACTAGCCTCCACCACTTCTTCTGGCAGCTCAATCCATACACATACCCTCCTCTGCATGATAAAGTTGGCCCTTTGGTCTCTTTTATATCTTTCCCCTCTCACCTTAAAAGTATGCCCTCCAGTTTTGGACTCCCCCACCTCAGGGAAAGGACCTTGTCTATTTACGCTATCCATGCCCCTCAAGATTTTATAGACCTCTATAAGGTCACCCCTCAATCTTCGACGCTTCAGGGAAAACAGCCCCAGCCTATTCAACCTCTCCCTCTAGCTTAAATCCTCTAACCCTGGCAACATCTTTGTAAATATTTTCTGATCCCTTTCAAGTTTCACAACATCCTTCTGACAGGAAGGAGCCCAAAATGGCACGCAATATTCCTAAAGTGGCCTAACTCACGACCTTTACAACCGCAACATGCCCTCCCAACTCCTATACTCCAAGCTCTGACGATTAATGGAATGCATACCAAACACCTTCTTCACTATCCTATCTACCAGCAACTCTACTTTCAAGGAGCTATGAACCTGCACTTCAAGGTCTCTTTGTTCAACAACACTCCTGAGGACCTTATCATTAAGTGTATACATCCTGCTAAGATTTGCTTTCCCAAAATGCAGCACCTTACATTTATCTAAATTAAACTCAATCTGCCACTTCTCAGCCCATTGGCCCATCTGATCGAGATCCCATTGTAATCTGAGGTGTTGCTGTCCACCACAATTCCAATTTTGATGTCATCTGCAAACTTACTAACTATACCTCTTATGATCACATCCAAATCATTTATGTAAATGATGAAAAGTAGTGGACCCAGCACCCATCCTTGTGGCACTCCACTAGTCACTAAACAAGGAGGTTAAGGATAATATAAACACAACAGCTAAAGCAGACCATATTGCAAATGTGAGTGGCATACCGGAAGATTGGGAAACTTTCAAAGATCACAAAAGAGTTACTTAAAAAGATGTAAAAAGAGCAAAAATAAATTACAAAATAAAACAAAGCAAGTATAAAAGCAGGTAGTGAAAGCTTCTATAAGTGTATAAAAAAATGAAGAGAATTGTTTGTTAGAATTAGCTTTATTCTCACGTGTACTCAAGTGAGTGCGGTGACAAGTTTACAAGTCACCACTTACAGTGCCATCTTCGGTACAAAGGAACCTATCTACAGATTTATAAACACATATTTTTTAGGCAAACCAAAGTTAGAAAAATGAAGAAATATAAGTTCAGAATAACAGTCCTTCCAACACAGTCCATGCCAGCACCTAGTCTCCAGACCGTGTCGGCCTTCAACTCAAGGCCAGAAGAGCAGCCTGAGGTCATGCTGACCGCCACGCCGGGCCGAGAGACCGCCATGCCAGGCCGAGAGACCGCCACGCCGGGCCGAGAGACCGCCACGCCAGGCCGAGAGACCGCCACACCGGGCCGAGAGACCACCACACTGGACCGAGAGACCACCACGCCAGGCCGAGAGACCGCCACACCGGGCCGAGAGACCACCACACCGGGCCGAGAGACCGCCACGCCAGGCCGAGAGACCGCCACGCCAGGCCGAGAGACCGCCACACCGGGCCGAGAGACCACCACACTGGACCGAGAGACCACCACGCCGGGCCGAGAGACCGCCACGCCAGGCCGAGAGACCGCCACACCGGGCCGAGAGACCACCACACCGGGCCGAGAGACCACCACGCCGGGCCGAGAGACCACCACACCGGGCCGAGAGACCGCCACGCCGGGCCGAGAGACCACCACACCGGGCCGAGAGACCACCACGCCGGGCCGAGAGACCACCACACCGGGCCGAGAGACCGCCACGCCGGGCTGAGAGACCGCCACACCGGGCCGAGAGACCACCACACCGGGCCGAGAGACCGCCACGCCGGGCCGAGAGACCACCACACCGGGCCGAGAGACCACCACGCCAGGCCGAGAGACCACCACGCCAGGCCGAGAGACCGCCACACTGGGCCGAGAGACCGCCACACCGGGCCGAGAGACCACCACACCGGGCCGAGAGACCACCACGCCAGGCCGAGAGACCACCACGCCAGGCCGAGAGACCACCACGCCGGGCCGAGAGACAGGCACACCGGGCCGAGAGGACACCGCGTCGGGCCGAGAGGACACCGCGCCAGGCCGAGGAACTGCCACGCCAGTCTGAGAGACCGCCACACCGGGCCGAGAGACCGCCACACCAGGCCAAGAGGACACCGCGTCGGGCCGAGAGGACACCGCGCCAGGCCGAGGAACTGCCACGCCAGTCTGAGAGACCACCACACCAGGCCGAGAGGACACCATGCCAGGCCGAGAGACTGCCACACCGGGCCAAGAGACCACCACACCAGGCCGAGAGGACACCACGCCAGGCCGAGAGGACACCGCGCCAGGCCGAGGAACTGCCACGCCAGTCTGAGAGACCACCACACTGGGCCGAGAGACCACCACACCAGGCCAAGAGACCGCCACACCGGACCGAGAGGACACCGAGCCGGGCCAAGAGACCGCCACCCCAGACCGAGAGGACACCGAGCCGGGCCAAGAGACCGCCACCCCAGACCGAGAGACCGCCACGCCGCACCGAGAGACTGCCACACCGGGCTGAGAGACCGCCACACTTGGCCGAGAGGCTGCCACGCCAGGGCGAGAGGCTGCCACGCCAGGACGAGAGACCGCCATGCCAGGACGAGAGACCGCCACACCGGGCCGAGAGACAGGCACACCGGGCCGAGAGACAAGCATGCTGGGTTGGGAGGATGCCACGCAAAGTCTGCGCTGGGGCCGGGAGTTCAGGACATCACTAAAGGTAAATTAAGGAAGCACAAATGGGAAACAAAACGAAACGGATGGAGCAGACGTGTTGACCTGCTTGAAGCAGTTTTCCTCCACCCAGGGTGAAATTGTCTGCATAGCCATCTAAAATAAATACTGGTCCCTTGCAGGATGAGACCGGGGAGTTAATAGTGGGAACACAGAAATGACAGAGACACAAAGTTAATATTTGCCTCAGCTTTCACTGCAGAATATCCAAATAGTAATAGGTAATGCTGAGATTATAGAAAAAGAGGAACTTTGAACAATCATCATAATTAGGGAAAACATACTGAGCAAATGGTTGTAATTTATAGCAGAAAAGTCCCCATAGCCTTAGTCACCCATCATAGCGTCTTGGAATCATAGTCATAGAGATGTAAAGCACAGAAACAGACCCTTTGGTCCAACTCGTCCATGTCAACCAGATATCCCAATTCAATCACGATTCACTTACCAGTACCTGGCCCGTATCCCTCCAGCAATTGTACCAGCCTCCACCACTTCCTCTGGCAGCTCATTCCATACACGTACCACCCTGTGAGTGAAAAAGTTGCCCCTTAGATCTCTTCTGTATCTTTCCCTTCTCACCCTAAACCTATGCCCTCTAGTTCTGGACTCCCCCACCCCAGGGAAAAAAACTTGGTCGATTTATCCTATCCATGCCCCTCATGATTGTATAACGTCACCCCTCAGCCTCTGACGCTCCAGGGAAAACAGTCCTAGCCAATTCAACCTCTCCCTATAACTCAAATCCTCCAACCATGGCAACATCCTTGTAAGTTTTTTCTGAACCCTTTCAAGTTTCACAACATCTGTGCTGTACTTTTCTATGTTTTATGTTTTACTGGTCCATGCTCTAAGTTCTTCACTCTTATTCCGGACACTCCTTGCATTAAAGCAGACACACTTTAACGATCCCTTTGTTTCATCGCATGAGAAACCTTCCCGATAGATTCACTACATCCTACCACTGTCCTGTCTGCAACTGACCCCCTCTCAGACATGTGGCTCCAATTCCCACCCCGCTGCCAAACTAGTTTAAACCCTCCCGAATTGCATGAGCAAATCTCCCACCCAGGATATTTGTACCCCTCCAGTTCAGGTGCAACCCGTCCTTCATGTACAGGTCCCACCTTCCCCAGAAGGTATCCCAATGGTCTAGGTATCTGAAGCCCTCCCTCCTGCACCAGCCTCACAGCCACGTGTTAAGCTACATTTGCTGACTGTTCCTCATCTCACTATCTCGTGGCACCGGTAGCAAACCCGAGATCACTACTCTACTCGTCCTGCTCTTCAGCTTCCAACCTAACGCTCTGTAGTCACTTTTCAGATCCTCAATCCCTTTCCTGGCTGTATCATTGGTGCCGATATGTACCACGATTTCTGGCTGGTCCCCCTCCCCCTTTAGAATCTTGTAGACCCGATCGGCGACATCCCGGACCCTGGCACCAGGGAGGCAACGTACCTTCCGGGAGTCCCGTTCCTGACCACAAAATCTCCTGTCAATCCGTCTAACTATTGAGTCCCCTATTACTAGCGCTTTTCTATTTCCCACCCTTCCCTTCTGAGCCACAGTGCCAGGCTCAGTGCCAGAGACCTGACAACCATGGCTTACCCCTGGCAGGCTGACTCCACCAGCAGTATCCAAAACGGTATACTTATTGCTGAGGGGAACGGCCACAGGGGATCTCTGCTCTGACCATCGGTTCCCTTTCGTCCCCGTGACAGTAATCCAGCTGTCCTTATCTTGTATCTGGGGAGTGATCACTTCCCTGTCCATCCTCTCAATTTCCCCCTCAGACTCCCGGATGATCCATAGTTCATCCAGCTCCAGCTCCAGTTCCCCAACTCAGTTTTCGAGGAGCTGGAGTTGGGCGCACTTCCCGCAAATGTCCCTCACCTGCCACATTCTGCAGGAGGAGCACGCAACTACCCTGAGCGAAGGACTTCTGGGGAGTTTTTAAGTTGGTTAGATCTCACCCACTTAAAAACTCCCCAGACGTTCTTCGCTCATCCCTCGCACCTCTCGGCAAATGGAGGCCCGACACCTGAACTAAGGTTTTTAAGCCGTTAGACTCACTGTAGTTCTCCCTGTATTCCATGAGATCTAACCTTGCTCACCAGTCTCCCATGGGGAACCTTGTCGAACGCCTTACTGAAGTCCATATAGATCACATCTACTGCACATTAGGTTATGATACTGCGAAATTCGCTAATTCCACAGAAAAGGTTCCAGCATATAACATTCTTATTTAAAAAGGAAGGAGGCAGAAAGTGGGAAACTGTAGACCAAAGTTTGTGCGCAGATTTGTAGCTCAGGTGCTCGTTGTTGTGGTTCTGTTCGCCGAGCTGGAAGTTTTTGTTGCAAACGTTTCGTCCCCTGGCTAGGCGACATCATCAGTGCTTGGGAGCCTCCTGCGAAGCGCTTCTTTGATGTTTCCTCCAGTGTTTATAGTGGTCTGTCCCTGCTGCTTCCGGTTAGATTAACGTGTGATGTTAGGAAATTGTTGGAATCGATAAGACCATAAGAAATAAAAACAGAAATAGGCTGTTCAACTCGTTGAGCTTGCTCCACCATTCAATAGAATCAGGGCTAATCTGACATTCCTCATGCCCACATGCCTGCCTTTTCCCCCAAACCCACAATTCCCCTACAACCAACAATCTATCTGTCTCAGCCTCAAATGTACACAAGGGGATCAACCCCATAGCTCTTTGTGGCAAAAAGTTCCAAAGACGAAGAAATTCCTCCTTATGTCAGTTTTAAATTATCACCCCTTTATGCGGAGATTCTGCCCTCTTGTGTTAGACTCTCCCCTGAGGGGAAACATACTCTCATTATTTACCCTGTCAAGCCCCTTAAGAAAAAAAAAGTGAGGACTGCTGACGCTGGAGATCAGAGTCTAGAGTGAGGTGCTGGAAAAGCACAGCAGGTCAGGCAGAATCCGAGGAGCAGGAGAAACAACGTTTCAGGCATAAGCCTCATTCCTGATGAAGGATTTATGCCTGAAACATTGATTCTCCTGCTCCTCGGATGCTGCCTGACCTGCTGTGCTTTTCCAGCATCACAGACCCTTTAAGAATCCTACATGTTTCCAGGAGATCACCTCTCACTCCTCTAAACTCCAGTGAGTAGAGTCCCACATTGTTTAACCTTGCTCATAACACAATCCTTCCATACCTCGTGAACCTTCTTTGAACTACCTCCAATGAAAGAATATCATTCTTTAAATTTGGGGGCCAAAACTGCTCATATACTGCAGATGTGGTACAGGTGCTGTCAGACTTCCCAACTCTTATACTCTAACACCCTTGAAATAAGAGTAAACATTTTATTGTGGTAGATTATTTTACAGGAGAGAGTGAGGACTGCTGGAGATCAGAGCTGAAAATGTGTTGCTGGAAAAGCGCAGCAGGTCAGGCAGCATCCAAGGAGCAGGAGAATCGACATTTCCGGCATGAGCACTTCTTCAGGAAGGGCTCATTATTTTACAAATAATCTCAGGAGCCTTGAAGTACAACAATTATTTATTGAACCAGCACTGGGAGAGTCTCCCCTAGAAAAGGTTCCAAAGTTGCACTCTAACTCAAACATGCTTCATCAGGTATTTTTACATTGTAAGTCACCTGAACCAAACATTAGTCCAATTCCACAATTGTCTGTTTAAGACAAACACCTTGTTTTACACACTTTCCAAAAGTGGCAAGGCACTTGTTCCCTTGGTCTCCCCACTCCCTATCCTCCGAGGTGCAAACCTATCTCCTCCCCAAAGCCTTGCTTCATTCCCTGCCTCAACTAAACCCCATTGCTTTGTCTTTCTTGGTGTGGTATGGAGGTTATCCTCATTTCTATTTCCAGATAAGGCCTCAGGGTGAATGTTGGTTCAGCCTTGTTGCATTTTGACGGAACTCTATCAGCCTGCTACATCATCATCTGTGCATTTTTATGGAGCCTAACTAACTAATGCTGATAGAGTCTTCAAGTCATACAGCACAGAAACAGACCCTTCAGTCCAACTCCAGTTTCCGAAACAAAACTAATCTCATTTGCATGCAGCTGGCTCATATTCCTCTAACCTTTTCCAGTTCATGTAACTACCCAAAGGTCTTTTAAATGTTGTAACTGTACTTGCATTCACCACTTTCTGAATTAGTTCACTCCACATACAAATCATCCTCTGTGCAAAAAGGTTACCAGTCAAGATTAGAGTGATGCTGCTGGAAAAGCACAGCAGGTCAGGCAGCATCCGAGGAGCAGGAGAATCAACATTTCTGATGAAGTGATCCTGCCTGAAACGTTGATTTTCCAGATCCTCTGATGCTGCCTGACCTGCTGTGCTTTTCCAGCACCACTCTACTCTTGACTCCAGCATCTGCAGTACCCACTTCCGCCTAGTGAAAAAGATACCCTCAGGTCTTTTAAGTCTTTCTCCTCTCACCTGAAAAATATGCCCCATAGTTTTCAACTCTCCCAATCTGGGGAAACAACCTTTGCCATTCACTTTATCAATGCCCCTCATGATTTTGTAAACCTCTTTAAGGTCACCCCTCAACCACCTATGCCAGTGAAAAAAGTCCCAGACTATTCTCTCCTTAGAATTCAAATCTGTAGTCCTGGCAACATCCTTGTAAATCTTGTCTGAACCCTCTCCAATTTAATAATATCCTTCCTTTAGCAGTGTGACTCGAACTATACACAGTACTTCAAAACGCATCAAAGTGTCCTACAACCTCAACATAATGTCCCAACTCCTCATAAAAAAATGAAAAAAACTGCAGACACTGGAAATCAGAAACTAAAACAGAATTTGTTGGAAAATCTCAGCAGGTCTGGAGTATCTGTGGAGAGAAATCAAAATTAACATTGTGCCCTTCTTCAGAACTGATGGTAGCTAGGTAAAAGTTGTTTTTGTCCAGAAGTTATGATGGGGGAGTTGGTAAGGAGTAAATAATAGGTGGAGATAGAGGTCAAAGAGAGATAAGATCAGTTGGATAGAAAAAAGAGGGAAAAATAACAGTCAGCCTAGGAGAGTGAATAGCTGCTAATGGGGACAATCAATGACTGATAATGTGATGTGTGTAATAGCAGTGCATGTGATAAGAATGCTGGGCTAAGGACATGGGAAAAGGTGCCTCAGGATCCAAAGTTGTTGAACCTCAATATTGAGTCCAGAAGGCTGTAGAGTTAACAGGTAGATAATGAGGTGCTGTTCTTCCTGCTTCTGCTGAGTCTCGTTAGAGCACTGCAGCAAACCCGAGACAGAGAAGTTGGCCAGGGAACAAGGTGGTGTTAGGAGTGAAGGACGAGTGGACCAAGGTGAGCCAGAGGGAACAGACCATGCAGAAAGCTAACAAGATTTTCATTTGATTTGATTATTATTGTCACATGTACCTAAGTGCAGTGAAAGGATTTGTTTTGCAAGCAGCACAGACAGGTCATAACATACAAGGACATACAGATCATAGGGTTATTAGACAGTGAGGCATACAAGGTTACAGCTGCACAGGAGGTGCACAAAAGCAAGATCAATATTTGGTTTGGAATTAGAGAGAGGTCCATTCAGCAATCTAAAAACAGCAGGGAAGAAGCTGGTTTTCAACCTGTTGGTACAAGTGCATAAGCTTCTGTATTTTCTGCCCCACGGAAAATGAGGGAAGAGAGTGTTACCGGGGTGGGGGGAGGGATCTCTGCTGATGATGAAGAGAATATTACCGGGGTGGGAGGGGTCTCTGATGGTGTTTGAAGAGAGTGTTACCGGGGTGGGAGGGGTCATTGCTGATGATGAAGAGAATGTTACCGGAGTGGAAGGGATCTGTGATGATGATGAAGAGAGTGTTACCGGGGTGGGAGGGGCCTCTGATGATGTTCGAAGTCAGTGTTACCGGGGTGGGAGGGGCCTCTGATGATGTTCGAAGTCAGTGTTACCGGGGTGGGAGGGTCTCTGACGATGATGAAGAGAGTGTTACCGGGGTGGGAGGGGTCTCTGATGATGATGAAGACAGTGCTACCGGAGTGTGAGGGGTCTCTGATGATGATGAAGAGAGTGTTACCGGGGTGGGAGGGGTCTCTGACGATGATGAAGAGAGTGTTACCGGGGTGGGAGGGGTCTCTGATGATGGTGAAGAGAGTGTTACCGGGGTGGGAGGGGTCTCTGATGATGATGAAGAGAGTGTTACCGGGGTGGGAGGGGTCTCTGATGATGGTGAAGAGAGTGTTACCGGGGTGGGAGGGGTCTCTGATGATGATGAAGAGAGTGTTACCAGGGTGGGAGGGGTCTCTGATGATGATGAAGAGAGTGTAACTGGGGTGGGAGGGTACTCTGATGGTATTGGAAGACAGTGTTCCCAGGGTCGGAGGGGTCTCTGATGGTGTTGGAAGAGAGTGTTACCAGGGTGGGAGGGGTCTCTGATGGTGATGGAAGAGAGTGTTACCGGGGTGGGAGGGGTCTCTGATGGTGTTGGAAGACAGTGTTCCCAGGGTGGGAGGGGTCTCTGATGTTTTTGCCA
This sequence comes from Chiloscyllium plagiosum, assembly GCF_037043375.1. Lineage (NCBI taxonomy): Eukaryota > Metazoa > Chordata > Chondrichthyes > Orectolobiformes > Hemiscylliidae > Chiloscyllium > Chiloscyllium plagiosum. The sequence continues at coordinate 887,710 of NW_028270150.1, read as the reverse complement.
GCCTTTCTGTGGCAATGAGAAGTGTAGGCGTCCATGCATGGGAGGCTGACTTTTGTGGTGGCCTGAGGTGTGTACGCTTTTTGGTAGTGTCCTACGGTACTGGGCAGAGCAGTTACCGTATTAGGCAGTTATGCATCCGGATAAAGTGCTCTCTGTGGTGTTTCTGAAAATGTTGATAAATGTCCTTTTGGACATGCCGAATTTCCCATGCTGTACTGTGTCTTCTGGAATTTATTTGATTTTAGTTCTGCTGCTTTCGGTTGCCAGTTCCAGTTATTCATTGTAGTGGCCAGTATACTGAGTCTAGGTCAATGTGTTTGTTGACTGAGTCTGTGGCTGAGTGCCATGCTTGTAGAAATTCTCTGGCTGTCCTGTTTAGCTTGTGCTATAATCATTGTGTTGTTCCTGTCGAATTTGTGGTCCTTGTCATCTGTGTGTATGGCTACTGGGGACAGCTGGTCGTGGCATTTAGTGGCTAGCTGGTGTTCATGGATGCGGATTGGTAGTTGCTGCCTATTTGCCCTATAAAGTGTTTTGTGCAGTCTTTGCATGGAATCTTGTAAATTCCATTTGTCTTACATGTGATGGGTATTGGGACTTTTATTTTGGTGAGACGTGTTTAAATTATAATCATGTGTATGAACCAAATAAATTCCAGAAGACACAGTACAGCAACACTTCCCAGGAGACTCCAAGTCACTGAAGATGTCACCTAGGTAAGGGACAAAACATCTGCAAATCAACTTCCCAGATCGGCGAACATACCCACAACTATGACAACTAGCACCGAGCTACAAATCTTTACACAAACCTTGAGTTTTGAGGTTAGATTGGTTGGGATTATAGTGTTGATGATGGGGCTATAGTAATAATGTAGGAGCCTGACATAGGTATTGTATTATCCAGATGTTCCAGGGATGGGTGTAGGGCCACGGAATGGCATCCGCTGTGGACCTGTTTCATCGGTAGGCAAATTGCAGGGAATCAAGGCAGGCTGGGAGGCTACAATTGATGTGGGCCATGACTAACCTCCCCAAGCACTTCATAATTATTGAGGTCAGAGCTACTGGGTGGTAGTCATTGATGCACGTTCTATGAGTTTTCTTTGCAACTGGTATGATGGTGGTTTACAGATTGTAGGAAAGGGAGACTAAAGATGTCAGCAAATACTTATCTGATATCTGAAGCAGTGACTGAGGGAGCAAGTACATCGGGGGCTCTCGGGGAAGGTGACTTCACACCACTTATATTCTGATCGAACTGAAAATAAAAAGTGTTGAGTCCATCAGGGAAGGTTGTGTTTTTGATTACTATTTTGCTCTGCTTCATTTTGTACCCCGTTATTTCATGTCGGCCTTGACAGAGGTGACAGGTGCCTGTGTGGTTAGTTTGGAACTCTAACTTGGTCCAGTCTTGCCTCTTGGAATTTCTAATGGCCTTGTGGAGGTCATATCTGGATTTACTGGAAAGCTCTGGGTCATCTGATTTGAATGGTGCACACTTGGCCTTTTGTAGGCAATGGATTTCCTGTTTCATCCAAGGTTTCTGTGTGGGGGACAAACGGATTGACTTCTTTAGCACGCAGTCCTCGACACACTTGCTAATGAAGTCTATGATGGTAGTGTCATTTTCGTCTAGGATGTTTGCTGAATTCTTGAATGTGGTCCAACTCACCAATTCCAACAAGGAGGGGAGGGGAACATGTGTCTGGTGGTGGCCTCCTTGGGAGTGACAGAAATGGTGGTTAATGATCCTCTGAACATGGATGCTGGTGGGTTGGTAGGCGAGGATAAGGGGAGCCCTATTGTTCCTTTGGAAGGAAAGACAGGGAGTTAAGACAGAAGAGTGGGAGATCAGCCAGACTCAGCTAAGGGCCCTGTCAACAATGGTGCTGAGGATTCTTCGGTTGAGGAAGCAGGTGGACATTTCGGAGGCCGCCTTGTCAAAGTTGGCATTATCAGAACGGGGAGAAAGTGAGGACTGCAGATGCTGGAGATCAGAGCTGAAAATGTGTTGCTGGAAAAGCGCAGCTGGTCAGGCAGCATCCAGCTGTTCCGATATTCCTTTAACCGCCTCTCTTGTATAATTTATAAATCGCTGTTGATTATAAAAAATGTAATTTATCCAATCTACATTTTTATTAATTGTTACCCACCAAAAGAGAGCTGACTCAAAACCTGCTGCAATCTGGTTACGAGCTTTGAATTCAGGTACTCCCCTAGGGACTCCTACCGAGTCGAGATAAATCCTGTCATCAAAAGAAGTATCTAACAGTAATCTCTTACCCCTTCCCTTTTTCCCTACGATCTTCTCCTTCTCAAATGCCAAGGTAAATGGAATTGCCAATTGTACAATTGCACATATCCCTCTCCAATCCGGAGGTAGTGTGGGTCTCAATATTTTTCCTCCACAGATCTGCTCGGGGAACCTTTAGTGCTGAGTAGTTCCCTCCCTTCTCCATTTCAGTAACATTCTTAATCTCTGTACATAATTTCAGCTCCCCCAAACCTCTCGACCGACTTGTACCTCGCCTGTGCATACACGACGTGTGATTTCCAACTGCGGCGGAAAATGTGGGGGGAACTTTTGCATCTTTCTTCTCCAAGGGAGGGAACATCAGAGATAGGGAGGTACAATTCCTATCATTCCATGCAGTCTCATCCTGGTACAGGGCTATCATACATTTCATGCCCTTCCTGTCTCGCTTCCACCCAAGCGGAAAGGGAACCACCTGGGCCACTGGCCTACCGGAGGCACATCCATAGCAATTGCTTTTGTTCAGACTTTTTACAGTATACTTTACCCATTCAACCCAGGCATTTGCATCCCCGTACCCAGTTTCTATCTCGATGGTCTGTTTCAAGTCTTTTACCTCTATAATTTTTACTACTTTAGGATCATCGGGAGGGGTGAAATGTTGTATCTCATTATCCAGTAATTCTACCCGTTTTCCCTGTCCTACACTAATTCGAAAACAACAGCCCACGAACTCCTTCCCATTTGTTTTCATTTCAATCCCAAATGTTTCATTTAATTGTATCTCATAAGTGCCCCCCCCCAAAACTGCTTCGTGACATGTGGTTTTCCTTATCGTTAGGTATATGGGGTTACACTTCTTATCAAGACAATTGCGAGCTGGTCGGAAGGGGGCCCGGTGTACTGTGACGAGACCATAATACCAGATACCATCCCCGAGGCCAACCCCATAGGACTTAAGATGTATCTCTGAGCTGCGGTACTGTCTCTGATTAACTACATTCCCACAATTTACTAAGCTGCATGCATCAGTGTCTATTATCAGACTCAGGAACCATTAATAATACATATGAAAATGATGTTTGACAAAATCCTAATACCAAGAGGGCTAGCATCATAACTCTAAACATTCCCAGTATTCTAATCATCATGCTGAAGCACAAAAAGGCTTAATATACAATCTTACAGAAATAATCCCGCGCTCGCGCCGCCACTGTATAGTCAGTTACTCAAAGTCTCTTTAGTCTGAGTTTTAGCGGGTCTTGCGTTGACTTGGCTGTCCAGACTTCTTCCTCAACTGGAGGGTCCACAGGCCCTTTGATCCGAGTGTAATGAGTCCAGCCTTTTTCCGCCGTCCTTATTGCCTTTTCGGTAGTCAAAAGAGCCTGGTACGGCCCTTCCCAGTCCGGCTGCAATTTAGTCTCTGTCCATGATTTTACTAAGATCCAATCACCCGGCCGGATGGGGTGAACAGTGAATTCAAGGGGCGGAGTCTGTGCCAATAAACCCTGTTTCCTGAGGAAAGACAAAGAGGAGGACAAGCCCAGTATATACTTCTTTAAAAACAAATCTTTAGTTTCGGGAATTGGCAATTCTCCATCCTTTCCCAGATAAGGTAATCCAAATAAGATTTCATAGGGGGATAGTCCCAAATCTTTCCTCCGCCAAGGGACAAGCCCAAAAGGCATCTTTTAAATCTATCACACTAAACCATCTGTGGTCATGAGAGATCTTACTTAATAACGTGTAGGGGTTTGGCACCACTGGGTGCCTGACCTGCACTATCCGATTTAATGTTCTCAAATCCTGCACCAATCGATAAGTTCCATCAGATTTCCACACTGGTAGAATTGGGGTATTATAAGGAGACATACATGGCTCCAACAGTCCATCTCTAATCAGTCCCTCAATTACTGGCTGCAGTCCTCGTTTACCTTCTATGGAAATAGGGTATTGTCGTTCACAGACAACGTCCCCTTTCCGTTTTAAATTTATTAAAAGGGGAGGGATCTGTAGTTTTCCACGATTCCCTTCTCTAGCCATACAATAGGGTCTATCTTTTCTCTGCATCCTCTGTCAACATTGCCAGTTGTACTACTAATTCTTTTTCCTGAATTCCAATCTCCAGTCCTAAGAGGATAATTAAGTCTCTCCCCAGTAAGTAACTTCCTATATCAGGGATATACAGCAGTTCCCCTGTGACCCTATCCTTAGGACCTTCTATCATCGTAGGTTCAAATACTGGAACAGTAAATCCTTCCCCTTTCACCCCTGAAACAGTAATTGACCATGTCGACATTTCTACCCTCTTTGGTTTAAAATTCAGCGATGACCGTGCCCCGGTATCTACTAGGAAGACTGCCTCCTCCCTACAGGGTCCCACCTTCAAGTTTATCAAGGGTTCCTGGTGGGCCCCCGAGGGCAGGAACCCCTGACACCCCTACTCTTCAACAAAGTTCATAAGCGGAATTGCCCTTTCTTCCCTTTGTAGATCAGGACACTCCCGCTTAAAATGCCCTATCTTTCCACAATAATAGCATCCTGCCTGTGGAGACTTCCATCTCTGCCCCTGTCGCTCAAACCCTCTATCAAATGCTCCCCCTTGTCCTCTCCCTCTCCCTCTTCCTCTCTGTCCTACATGCTGCCTCCTGCCGCTCCGGTTGCTCACTATTGGTTCCATTCTCCCCTTAATTACCTCATCAACTGTAGCTACCATCATTTTCGCCTTCTGTTTTTGTCTCTCATCCTCCCTCTTTACAAACACTTTCTGTGCCTCTCTTAACAATTCATCTAATGGTTTTTCACTCCACCCTTTTATCTTCTGTATCTTTCTCTGTATGTCTGGCCATGCTTTTGTCACAAAATGTACTTTCAACAGACCCTGTGCCACTGGGTCCTCAGGGTTCATTCCAGAATATTTCCGCATTGAGTCCCTTAATCTTTGCAGGAAAGCTGAGGGAGTCTCATCTTTCTCCTGTCTAACTTCAATGGCTTTAGTCAAATTCTGTGACTTCGGAACTGCCTCTCTTATTCCTTTTAGAATCAGGTCTTTCAATTCCCTCATTTCTTCTCTATGCTCCAGGTTTTGGTTTTCCCACTGGGGGTCTTTGAGGGGAAACTTCACCTCTCCCTGTCCAGCATCCCCATCTCCAACCGGGTGTTCCCTGTCCCTTATTTTAATGGCAGCTCCCCGAATAAGTCCCCTTTCCTCCCCAGTAGATAATATATTCAAAATAGACATTAACTCAGCCCAGGTAGACAGACTGGGCCCCAGAAATTGATCAATTTGTTCAGACAACCCCACCGGATCCTCAACCAGGACCTTCATTTTCTTTTTAAATGTTCTGACCTTCCCACTAGTGAGGGGGGGCACTTACAAACCCAATCTCTTTGTCCCCTATGGGTACCTCCCGAAGGGGATATGTCGTCACGTTCTTTCCCTTTTTCTTTCTTTAAAGAGATATTGCAATATTTCTAGCTCCCCATAACTTCAAACACCAATTCATCAATTCATGCTTGACTAACCTTTAAAGCCTGTTCCTAACTTATAAATATATTTATATATTTACGTTCATTTCTTCAGTATTTAATAGTTAAAATGCAAAATGCATACAGTTCCCAATTTTGCAATTCACTGTAATTACCCAGTTTTAATCCTTTAATTTAGATCCAAAATTAGTTTTCTTAAATAGTCCTGACCAATCATTGCTCAATTATAATACTATAGGTCATAAAATAATCAGAGCTGCCTTAAAAGAATTTGTCTACTCAAGTTTTTTAAAAAAAACTTCTAATGCATGAACAATGGCTGAATCCAAGGTCACAGATATTAACCATAGAATTTTGCTTTTACTACAATCTAATGTTGAACTGAAACTTCAACTGTCCTCCATAAATCGCTTTTGTGTAAAGATAAAAGAGATTAGTTAGAAACTGATAGTAAGGCAGTCATGATCTGTAAAAAGAACAGGAGTTATCATTCTTTTTTTTCTTCTTCATAATCTGGATAGAATCCTTAACCTTAAAAGAAATCATGTTAAGTTTCCATAATAAAAATCAGATTCAAAACAGTCTTGGAACTCAAGCTCCAGGGAATAAAACACAAACATTCAATCACCAACAAACAAATGTTCACTCAAACCAAATCACAAAGGGTTAAACTTCCTACCAGCTGTGCAGCTCTTTTCATTCTCTCTCTCTCTCGCACATTGACATATAAATTCAGATATTCACAAACCCAGTCTTCGTCTGATCTGTACTTTGGCCAGAAGACAGCGGGACGAAGAATGGATTCCTTAGTCCATACAAAGCAACAATATTTAATCATCTTTCTCCCTTGTACAAGTATTATTTTGCCAATTCCACAACATCCTGCCCAAAGGACTTTCTGGAGGTATGTTGTAAGGGACCCCGCCTCCATTTCCATTGCCTTTTCCTTACTTTGTTTTCCCGGAGGCTTTTTCCTTACCCACAGCACAATCCATATTGAGTTCCTTCGTTAGTCCCTTATTAACTACTAAAGCCCAATCCCGGCCACCAAGGCAATACTTAAAAGTCAATTTTCTTACCCTGGTCTGTGCACAGAGTTGCCTGGTCCCTTCTTTCCGTATTGTCTATCAACCTCCTATCACTGTCTGATTCAGATGTCTCTCTTGTAGGATTCACACCAGTCACCCAAGGGACTGGACCAAACCGGGACACGAGACCGCTCCTCAATGGGGAACGGGACACATCTTCCCAGTGTCCAAGGCCAGACACTCCCCCCGGTGATGGAAGAAAATCCCGGACACGAGCCCCCAATTGTGAGAAACAAAAGCTCACTCACTTTAATAATTTCAGTCCGAGACCAAATATCTGAAACAGAGTCGTTTATTTGTACACTTGCAAGTGGGTGCCATGTCTAATTGCCAGGTAAGGCAATGACAAATGCACAGTAAACCCCAACAAACTCTCGCAATTTATACAGTTTTTTCCCATATGTTTTCCTTATTCCACTGTTTAGATTAGATTACTTTACAGTGTGGAAACAGGCCCTTCGGCCCAACAAGTCCACACCGACCCGCCGAAGCGCAACCCACCCATACCCCTACATTTACCCCTTACCTAACACTACGGGCAATTTAGCATGGTCAATTCACCTGACCTGCACATCTTTGGACTGTGGGAGGAAACCGGAGCACCCGGAGGAAACCCACGCAGACACGGGGAGAACGTGCAAACTCCACACAGTCAGTCGCCTGAGGCGGGAATTGAACCCGGGTCTCTGGCGCTGCGAGGCAGCAGTGCTAACCACTGTGCCACCGTGCCGCCCACAACTGTGCCACCGTGCCGCCCACACTGTGCCACCGTGCCGCCCACGGTTTGTTCCCTGCTTCGCTTACGTCACTCATTTCCTTAAGACTGATCCCACAACTTCTGTTTATCCGGCCTTGTCAGTGACAAATGTCTATCTCTGCCTCCTATAAGGTTGTTTGACGTCATCCCATCCTTTGCTTACCATTATCTGCTCCCTCCACCTGCGCTGCCCCTCACAGCATCTTATTACTAAGCCCTTTTAATTGGGGTTTGTTCCTGTGTCTCTGTACAAGTGGGGAAACAGATGTTTTTCCTGTTTGCCCATACATCCACCATTGTTCTGTAATCACGTCTCATGCTAACATACCATTTTCTTTAACGGATTATATGTTTCCTCATGTTTGCTAAGTCAGCTCTCGTCCGAAACAATCCCAAACTAATGTGAATTCATTTACTCTGTATCAGAACGTATAATTGCAGAAATAACATTAATTCACCTATATCCCACAGCGAGGATAAGGAGAACCCTATTGTTCCTTTGGAAGGAAAGACAGGGAGTTAAGACAGAAGGGCGGGAGATCAGCCAGACTCAGCTAAGGGCCCTGTCAACAATGGTGCTGAGGATTCTTCGGTTGAGGAAGCAGGTGGACATTTCGGAGGCCACCTTGTCAAAGTTGGCATTATCAGAACGGGGAGAAAGTGAGGACTGCAGATGCTGGAGATCAGAGCTGAAAATGTGTTGCTGGAAAAGCGCAGCAGGTCAGGCAGCATCCAAGGAGCAGGAGAATCGCGTTTCGGGCATGAGCCCTTCTTCAGGAATTCCTGAAGAAGGGCTCATGCCCGAAACGTCGATAGTTCCTGAAGAAGGGCTCTTGCCCGAAACGTCGATTCTCCTGCTCCTTGGATGCTGCCTGACCTGCTGCGCTTTTCCTGCAACACATTTTCAACTCTGATCTCCAGCATCTGCAGTCCTCACTTTCTCCTCCTGGTTGGAAGTTAGGAACAGCAAGGGAACAGCCACCTAACTGGGGGTTTTCTACAGACCCCCCTACTAGCAGTTTGGAGATCGAAGAACTCAAAGGTGGACAGATTTTGGAAAAATGCAGATGTAGCAGTGTTGCTGTTATGGGTGACTTCAACTTTCCCAGTATTGACTGGAATCTCCTGAGTGCAGAAGGTTTGGATGGAGCTGTTCTTGTCAGGTGTGTTCAGGAGGGTTTCCTAACTCAGTACGTAGACAGACTGAAAAAGGGAGAGGCCATTTTGGATTTGGTGCTCAGCAATGAACCAGGACAGGTGTCAGATCTTGCAGTGGGAGACAATAACCACAACTGCCTCACATTTACCATAGCCTTGGAGAGGGAAAGGAACAGTTACTTTGGAAATATAGTTAATTGGGGAAAAGGAAATTATGACGCTATCAGACAGGAGTTGGGAAGTACAGATTGGGAACAATTGTTCCACAGAAAGGGTACAACAGACATGTGGAGACTGTTTAAGGAGCAGTTGTTGCGAGTGATACACTAGTTTGTTCTCTGAGACAGGCAAGAAGGGGTAAGGTTAAGGAGCCTTGGATGGCAAGAACAGTGAAGCTTCTCATCAAAAGGAAGAAGGCGGATGAAGCAAGGGTTTAGCACAGCTTTAGAGGATTGCTGACTTGCTACAAAGGAGCTCAGATATAGACTGAGGAGAGCCAGGAGGCGTCACGAAAAAGGCTTAGTGGGAAGGAATAGGAAGAACCTGAAGGCATTTTACTCATACATGAGGAATACGAGAATGGTCATGCAAAAGGTAGGGCCGATCAGGGATTAGAGTGGTGCTGGAAAAGCACAGCAGATCAGGCAGCATCCGATGAGCAGGATCTAATCTTGACTGTGATCTCCAGCATCTGCAGTCCTCAGTTTCGCCAACTTGTGCGTGGAGTCTGAGGAGAGAGTGGAAGCTCTAAGTGAGTTTTTTTCTTCGGTTTTCATTAAGTAAAGAGATCTTGTTGTGAATGAGAACTTTGAGGAGCTGGGAAACAGGCTTGAATAGATCAAGACTGATGAAGTTGATGTGCTGGAAATTTTGGCAAGCATTAAGATTGATAAGTCCCCAGGGCCAGACCAGATTTATCTCTCACACCAGATTTATCCTAGGCTGCTCCGGGAAGGGAGAAAGGAAGTTGCTAAGCCATTGGTGAAGATCTTTGCTTCTTCAGTCTCCACGGGAGTTTTACTGGAGGATTGGAGGGAGGTGAATATTGTTCTCTTTTCAAGAAGGGGAATAGGGAAATCCCTGGCAATTACAGACCAGTCAGTCTCACGTCTGTGGTCAGCAAGATTTTGGAAAGAATTCTGAGGGATAGGATTTATGAGAATTTGGAAAAGCATAGCGAGATTAAAGGCAGTCAGCATGGCTTTGTGAGGTCATGCCTCACAAATCTTATTAAGTTCTTTGAGGAGGTGACAAGACAGGTCGACGAAGGTCGAGCAGTGGATGTGGTGTACTTGGACTTCAGCACAGCATTTGACAAGGTTCCCCGTGGTAGGCGCATTCATAAAGTCAGGAGGTATGGGATACAGAGAGATTTGGCTATCTGGATTCAGAATTGGTTGGCTGACACAAGGCAGAGAGTGGTTGTAGATAGAAGGTATTCTGCCTGGAGGTCAGTGTTGTGTGGGGTCCCGCAGGACTCAGTTCTTGGGCCTTTGCTCTTTGTAGATTTTATAACTGACTTGGATGAGGGGGTTGAGGGGTGGGTTGGTAAATTTGCAGATGACACAACGGTTGGAGGTGCCGATAATTGTATCAAGGGCTACAGTGCGACATAGACAGGATGCAGAGCTGGGCTGAGAAATGGCAGATGGAGGTCAACCTGGATAAATGCAAAGTGATGCTTTTTTTTGTAAATATATTGATTGAAAAGAAAAAGATTTTTGAATTACTTTACAAAATTACAAAATTAATACAAAGTAGTGTATCCACTTTACAGTATAATAACAACACCAATATAAAATTTAAAATAACTAATTACTAATCTAGTCGACAAACTACCAAAACTCAAAATAAGATATAAAAAAGAAGATTCTATATATAAAAAAAACACAGTATCGTACATTACTAACAACACTAAAAGAAAAAAAAATGAAGGTAAAAAATAAATAGACATGCATTCAAAATAAAATTATAGCAAGTCATAACAAAACCCGTATTTATTCGGGATTCTTCCTCCCAGGGGCCCCTGAACCAACGAACATCATCCTCACGGCTAAAAGGCCCTAAACAGTATGGCCGATACATCTGCATCGGTGTAGTTCAAAAAGGGCTGCCATGTCCTGATTCTGTTTGTTTGATGCACCATATTTTCAAGGAAGTCCAGGGGAGTATAATCCATAACTACCCCTTTGCCAATTTGAAAGTCCTGGGGGACTTTTCAATATCCAACTTACTAAAATATTTTTCCTCGCACAAAAGGAAAGGATAGTAAATAGTTTCTTCCCGGATGCATCTAGAGAAGGAAAATTTGGAAAGCTCAAAAAGAGAGACACTGGATCCAGGCCAATCTCCATTCCCAAAATCTTTGGCAAGGCATTCGCTGTGTTATCCCAATATCTACGGATCTTATGGCATGTCCACAATCAATGATTGAGAGTCCCAACTTCTATTTTACATTTAGGGCACATTGGGGATGCTCCTGCCTTGACCTTTGCAAGCCGCTCTAATGCCATATGAGCCCTATGAGGTATCTTCAATCGAATAGCCTGAGTTCTATTACAGGTAGAGACCTTCCTGGCATTTTCCCAGCTATCCTCCCATATCTCTAAGGAGATTTCCATCCCTAATTCTTGATTCCAGGTTTTATATAACCGTTCCATGTCCTTTGAAAACTTATTACCTAGCGAGTGGTAGAGAGTGCTGACTGAGGGTGCACCCATCAGCCGAAGCACTCTCCTTTCCATATCTGATTTGTACCGATTAGTCATCAATGTGGTCATTTTTTGTATGAAGTCTCGTACTTGAAAATATCGAAAAAGGCCTGTACTAGGCAACCCGAATTTCTGGCGCAACTGTTCGAAGGACGTTATGACCTCCTCATCGAACAGATCTCCCACAGGAGATACCTCTGGTCTCACAAATTTTAAATCCAGCATCGCATCAGTCAAGCCTGGCTGAAATCCCAACGTTCCCACTATAGGAGTAGAAGGGGAGGTTTTTTATAAATTACCCTTATTCTGTCGCATTATCCTCCAAGGTTTGATTGTATTTAATACATTTGGGTTTTACAATGATCTGTAATAACTCTCATCTTATCCATAAATAATAGATTGATGAGGGGGCATTTTGCTTGGGAAACCTCAATAACCTGAAGAAGGGCTTATGCCCGAAACGTCGATTCTCCTGTTCCTTGGATGCTGCCTGACCTGCTGCGCTTTTCCAGCAACACATTTTCAAACCTCGATATCCAACCACATTGATTGTGTGTCACAAGAGATCCAATCAGCAACATATGATAACAGAGAACCCAGTTGGTACCTTCTGAAATCCGGAAAATCTAGACCTCCCCTTACTTGTGGGAGCTGTAACTTATCTAATTTAATAAGAGGCTGCCTATGGTTCCAAATAAAGGAGCCGAGCCAACCATAAAGCTTACGCAGCGCCTGTCTCGGCAACATCAGAGGAAGTATTCTCATGGGGTATGTAGGTGAGGTAGAATATTCATCATGACCAAACCTCTTCTTCCTCGTCAGGATATCGGGAGACCTTCCCAGCGTTGGAGGTCCTGCCTTATTTTCTCTAATTAATGCAAGTAATTAGCTTTGTATAGCTGACCAAATATAGGGGTAATAAAAATACCTAAATAGAGAAAACCTCTCAGTGACCACTGAAAAGGGAAGCAGGATCCAGCTGGAAAATTGGATGTGCTGGTAAGACCTCCTAGCAGCATGGCCTCTGATTTCATAAAGTTAATTTTGTAACCCGAAAACGTACCAAACAAGTTAACCACTTGGATTAAGCGGGGCACAGATATCGATGGTTCATTTAAGAAAAGAAAGACGTCGTCCGCGTAAAAAATGATTTTATGCTAAACCCGATCCTCCCTCCGGGGCCGTTATATTAGGGTTGGTTCGGATAGCTTCCGCCAGCGGTTCAATCACTAGTGTAAATAGTAGTGGTGAGGTAGGGCACCCTTGATGACAATCTCTGCCAACACTAAAGCTATCCGATCTTATGCCGTTGGTAATCACCGCTGCTCTAGGGTCGTTATATAATACTGCGACCCACTTGGCAAAGACCTCTCCAATGCCAAACGGTTCCATAGTATAAAATAGATATGGCCATTCTACCTGATCAAATGCCTTCTCTGCATCTAGGGAGATGACTAATCCCAGTATCGTTCCCTGTGGCAGACTTATACCATGTTTAACACTCTTCTAATATTATTAGTAGATCTGCAACCCTTGATAAACTCCGTCTGAGCCTCTTTTATAATAAATGGTAAAACCCTCTCCAATCTTAATGCCAACATTTTTGAGAGAATTTTAAAGTCCACATTCAATAAGGATATAGGTCTGTAAAAAGTACAGTCATCTGGGGCTTTTCCTTTCTTAAGAATGAGAGAGATATTTGCTTCTCTCAGGGAGGGCGGGAGGCTACCCTGACTATATGAATAATTAAACATATCTGTAAGTGGTCCAGCCGATTCGTCTATAAATTCTTTATAAAACTCAGCCTGAAATTCGTTTGGCCTGGGTGCTTTACCGCTCTGGAGCTGCCTCACCACCTCCTGGACTTCCAGGGTTGTAGGGGCAGCGTTCAAAAGCGACACCTACTCCCAAGGTTAAGCCCGAAAGGGCCAGATTTTTAAAAAAAGACTCCATCTTCCTCGCTCTATCTTCAGAGCTCTCCGACTTATACAACTCGAAGCAGAACTTTCTAAAGGCTGCATTGATCTTTTTAGGATCACAAGTCAGGGTACCAGCACTCTCTGTAATAAACGTAAAGGATTGGGGAGCCTTTTTCTTTCTAGCAAGGTATTGCCGTGCTTAAATAATCTCTGCTTCACAAATAGAATCTCCCTCTTTGCTGTTTGACTAAGTGCGGTATTCAATAATAGACAATAGGTGCAGGAGTAGGCCATTCTGCCCTTCGAGCCTGCACCGCCATTCAATATGATCATGGCTGATCATTCCTAATTAGTATCCTGTTCCTGCCTTATCTCCATAACCCTTGATTCCACTATCTTTGAGAGCTCTATCCAACTCTTTCTTAAATGAATCCAGAGACTGGGCCTCCACTGCCCTCTGGGGCAGAGCATTCCACACAGCCACCACTCTCTGGGTGAAGAAGTTTCTCCTCATCTCTGTCCTAAATGGTCTACTCCGTATTTTTAAGCTGAGTCCTCTGGTTCGACACTCACCCATCAGCGGAAACATGTTTCCTTACTGCCAGAGTGTCCAATCCTTTCATAATCTTATACATCTCAATCAGATCCCCTCTCAGTTTTCTAAACTCAAAGGTATACAAGCCCAGTCGCTTCAGTCTTTCAGTGTAAGGTAATCCTGCCATTCCAGGAATTGATCTCGTGAACCTACGCTGCACTCCCTCAATAGCCAGAATGTCTTTTCTCAAATTTGGAGACCAGAACTGCACACAGTATTCCAGGTGTGGTCTCACCAGGGCCCTGTACAGCTGCAGAAGTACCTCTTTGCTTCTATACTCAATTCCTCTTGTTATGAAGGCCAGCATGCTATTAGCCTTCTTCACTACCTGCTGTACCTGCATGCTTGCCTTCATTGACTGGTGTACAAGAACACCCAGAGCTCTCTGTACTGCCCCTTTACCTAAATTGATTCCATTGAGGTAGTAGTCTGCCTTCCTGTTCTTGCCACCAAAGTGGATAACCATACATTTATCCACATTAAACTGCATCTGCCATGCATCTGCCCACTCACCTAACTTGTCCGGGTCACCTTGTAATCTCCTAACATCCTCATCACATTTCACCCTGCCGCCCAGCTTTGTATCATCAGCAAATTTGCTAATGTTATTGCTGATATCATCTTCTATATCATTAACATATATTGTAAAAAGCTGCGGTCCCAGCACGGATCCCTGCGGTACCCCACTGGTCACTGCCTGCCATTCCGAAATGGAGCCGTTTATCACTACCCTTTGTTTCCTATCAGCCAACCAATTTTCAATCCAATCTAGTACTTTGCCCCTAATACCGTGCGCCCTAATTTTGCTCACTAACCTCCTATGTGGGACTTTATCAAAAGCTTTCTGAAAGTCCAGGTACACTACATCTACTGGATTTCCCTCGTCCATCTTCAGATTTACATCCTCAAAAAATTCAAGAAGATTAGTCAAGCATGATTTCCCCTTCATAAATCCATGCTGACTCTGTCCTATCCTGTTACTACTATCCAGATGTGCCGTAATTTCATCCTTTATAATAGACTCCAGCATCTTTCCCACCACTGAGGTCAGAGTAACTGGTCTATAATTTCCTGCTTTCTCTCTCCCACCCTTCTTAAAAAGTGGTACAACATTAGCCACCCTCCAATCCTCAGGAACCGACCCCGAATCTATCGAACTCTGGAAAATAATCACCAACGCATCCACGATTTCCCGAGCCACCTCCTTCAGTACCCTGGGATGTAGACCATCAGGCCCCGGAGACTTATCAACCTTCAGACCTAACAGTCTCTCCAACACCAAAACCTGGCAAATATAAATTCCTTTAAGTTCAGGTCCTTCAGCCACTGTTACCTCAGGGAGATTGCTTGTGTCTTCCCCAGTGAACACAGATCTGAAGTGCCCATTTAATTCTTCTCTTTGTTCCCCGTAATATATTCCCCTGTTTCTGTCTTCAAGGGAGAGTGAGGTCTGCAGATGCTGGAGATCAGAGCTGAAAATGTGTTGCTGGAAAAGCGCAGCAGGTCAGGCAGCATCCAGGGAAGAGGAGAATCGACGTTTCGGGCATAAGCCCTTCTTCAGAAGGGCTTATGCCCGAAACGTCGATTCTCCTGTTCCCTGGATGCTGCCTGACCTGCTGCGCTTTTCCAGCAACACATTTTCAGCTCTGTCTTCAAGGGCCCAATTTTAGTCCTAACCATTTTTTTGCCTTGCACATACCTAAAAAAACTTTTGCTATCCTCCTTTATATTATTGGCCAGTTTACCTTCGTACCTCATTTTTCCTCTGCGTATTTCCTTCTTAGTAATCCTCTGTTGCTCTTTAAAAGCTTCCCAGTCCTCAGTTTTCCCACTTATCTTTGCTATCTTTGCAAAGTACTTCTGAGGGCTGTAATCCACTGTAATGTAGTTGTGGATGGCCTAGCAGCATACGCTGACTCAGCTGCCTTCAGGCGAGCCTCAAGCAGTCACTGTTGTTCTCCCTTTTGTTTTTTCCGGGTCGCAGAATATGAGATGACCAAGCCATGCGCATATGCTTTAGCAGTCTCCCACATCACCGATGGGTTACTGGCCGGACCTGAATTGATACTCCAGAAAATTTTAAATTCCTGCGAGAAATATTCTATGAGCTTACTATCCTTCAATAGGAAAGCGTCCATGCGCCAGTGTCGGGAACCCATCTTATCACCACTAGTCTTGATCTCTATATACGCTGCTGCGTGTTCGGAAATAGTTATATTTCCTATTTTACAAGACAATATTGAATTCAGAAAGGTCGAGGGGACAAAAAACATATCGATTCTGGTATGACACTTGTGTGGGTTAGAATTGAAAGTAAAATCCCTACCCTCAGGGTGAAAACACCTCCACACATCTACCAGTCCCAACTCCATATTCAGATCAGCCAACTGCCTCGATCTCAGAGATATACCCGCAGAGCTCCTACATATTCTGTCCACCTCGGGGTCGATAATACAATTACAGTCTCCCCCTGTAATTATGTGAGGCTCCCTGAGAGCCATCAACTTGGAGACCGCATCTGTTACAAATTTAAAAAGATGTGCCGGGGGCGATATACATTCAAAATCCATATGTTAGGGCTTTAAGTAATATATACCATTCAGACTCATCTTTTATTTGGCTTAGCATTTGGAAGGGAAAATGTTTCCGGATAAGAATGGCCACTCTGCTACTTTTTTGAGCTAAAAGATGAAAAGAACACCTGACCAAATCCTCCTGCTGCAGCTTCGAATACTCCTGATCAAGTAGATGTGTCTCCTGTAAAAGGGCTACATCAACGTTCTCTTTTTTAAGACTTGATAATATCTTTTTCCTTTTAATTGGCCAGCGGCTCCCCTTTGACATTCCAGGTGCACCGTTTAAAGGAATGACTAGCCATGATCGTTCAAGAAAGTCCGAGAACCCCCAGGAGGTAGAACCCCAATCAAAAAGCATTGAGTCGAGACCATAAACAATTCACATAAACTTAAAAATACAACCTTTAAAACAACTAAAAACAACTAAGAACTACTCCTAAAAAAAAGTAAGATATAATCAAGAGGAGACTTTCCCCCTTGTCCACAGGGGGCACTCCTACCGTCCAATAATCCCACCATAACACCTCCCAGCTAGAGCCATGCCCTCGGCTCAGATATCGTAATGTAAGATAAACAAATGCTAATGTCTTATAATACAAAAATTAGAAGTGGGCAACCCCAACCCGTCCCCTCAATATTATTACCGAGGCACTCTTTACAAAACAGGACTATAAAATAAAATGTATAAAATTACAATCCCAGCAAATATTAAAGAAAAGAAAACTCAGAAACATCCCCCAATAGCCGGATAAACCAAGTGAGTTATACTTAAGAGTTAAAAGAAAGAACTCCACCCCCAAGGAAGGATAGAAAAGAGAAAGGGGTAAGGGGGGAGGGAAAAAAGGGGGTAAAATAAAATCACTGTCCATGTTGTTCAAGTCCATCAGTCTATTTGAGAGCATCCAAAAATTCTTTGCTTTTTCCGGCGATCCGAAGTTACACACAGACCCTCCATGACTGAAGCACAGCGTTGCCAGGTCCCTGCCTGTTGCGAATTTCGTGGTCCTTTATCTTTGGTCATTTTAAAATGTACCAAACTGCTAAAGTTTGATGCAGAATGACTGTAGCTACAGGGAAAAAGCTATTTTTAGTAGTTTAAAAAGTGAGGGGAGGGTAGGTACCCCACTTTGCCTGGGTCCTGGGCAGAGCTCAGCAGACTCAGACCTACTGAGTCGCCGTCATCTTGAATCCCCCCCAAAATGATGCATTTTGGAAGGTCGAACTTCAGTGCTGAATATAGGATTAAAGACAGGATTCTTGGCAATGTGGAGGAACAGAGGGATCTTGGTGTTCAGGTGCATATATCCCTCAAAGTTGCCACCCGAGTGGATTGGGTTGTTAAGAAAGCATATGGTGTTTTGGCTTTCATTAACGGGGGATCGGGTTTAAGAGCCGCGAGGTTTTGCTGCAGCTCTACAAAACCCTGGTGAGACCACACTTGGAATATTGTGTTCAGTTCCGGTCGCCCTATTATAGGAAAGATATGGAGGAGATATTGGTGCTTACAGACATCATTCCTACTAGCATCATCTGAGATGTTTTTCCTGAACTTAATTCATTTACTAATGGTTACTGAATGACTCTCCAATACAGTGGGCAGATTTTGGATCAGTTTTGTTTGGCTCTGATTGGCATTTAGTTCCATGCTTTGAATTCTTTGCTCCTCAGTTATGATTTTCTTAAGTTGGGGGCTCAGTATCAGATGTTCTGATCCAGGGCTGCTAGATTTGTGGAATTAGCCTTAAGATTTAATTTTCCTTGAAAAGCTCAGGGTGTGACCACTGAGTGCTGCACCCCACTATCGAACTGAGCTGCTACAGTCATCATTTGAGTAATAAAGGTCATGTATCGGTATCTGGTGTGGGATGAACCACTTGGGCAGGCTGATACAGGAAATGTATACGACTACAGGCACTAACTCACGCTGTACATTATAGTATTTTATTATCATTGATTAAGACCAGACCGTTCGTCAGTCTAAGACTCATACTCAGACATGGACGTGGCAAGTTGTTTGGCGGTGCAGTTGGAATGATAACTGTCAGGTAGGGGATCGTCTGTGGTCTTTATTGTGGAAGGAGGTGACGTTGTAGTGACATTTATTTCGTCGGGGTGGGTTTCCCCTATCCATCCATCATCACTGTTCCCCCATTGACGGACAAGTACAAGTGATTGAAAAGGTTTCAAATGTCCTCTCTCACATTTTTTTGGAGGGGAATTTAGGGTCTGGCAAAAGCCATTACCCATCCCATGTAAACACACCTTTCCTATTCACAAATAAATTCAAACGCCTCTTCAAAATCTGTTCTCCTATGGTCATGTTCAGCATTCCATTCTGCTTTGGTTGAGGTAACACCAGAGTTCCTCTCACATTGAGCTACCAATCACTGCTTCCACAGCCAGGAACAATCGTCCCTCAAGGGTTAAAGTGGTGGCCAGCCTTCCACAAATTGAATAAAGAGCTGCCCCAGTTGTCACTGTTCTGTTGGCATTAGTTCTGTAGCTCAGAATCAATTGTGTTGAGCTTCAGCTGTGATGAGGTCTTCACCTGCCTTCTAACTTTCATATCCAAACAGGCCCGTGTCCTTGGTCATAATAATCACAAACTGTTTGAGCCTTTTAGACGTAAATCCAGGCTTGTCAGGTGCTACTTTAACCGTTACCTTCACATCAGCTCTCAGTACCTTTACTTGGTTGGTCATAGCATCTTGTTCGAGGTCGCGGATTTTCTGCTGGTCTTTGACCTGCTGTCTTGGCCCATTCAACTGTTTGCAGAATTGTCTTCTAAATGGTTTCACTCTCTGTCTCACTGGTCCTACCCTGTTACAATGTTCCCTGGCAATCTCACAGCCCTTCTTGTCATTAACTCATATGGAGTTAATGTAGTCATTCCGCTTCTTGTTGCTCCGAGTCTGCCCATCCTTTCCATGTCGTAGAGTCACAGAGTCCTCCAGCAGGAAGAAAGGCCGTTTGACCCAAACTGGCCCATGCCAACCAGAATGTCCGTCCACACTAACAGCATTTTCCTGTACTTGGCCCATATCCTTCTAAACCTTTCCTATCCATGTATTTGTTCAAATGCCTTTTAAATGTTGTTAATGTACCCACCTCAACAAGTTCCACTGGCAGCTCATTCCGCATGCTTACTACCCTCAGTATAAAAAGGTTGCCTCTCAGGTTCCCTTTTATATTTTCCCCTCTAACCTTAACTGATGCCCTCTGGTCCATGATTCCCCAACCCTGGGAAAATGACTGAGTACATTCACCCTAACCATGACTCCTGTGATCTTATGCACCTGTATAAGGAC
Organism: Chiloscyllium plagiosum; assembly: GCF_037043375.1. Lineage (NCBI taxonomy): Eukaryota > Metazoa > Chordata > Chondrichthyes > Orectolobiformes > Hemiscylliidae > Chiloscyllium > Chiloscyllium plagiosum. The sequence continues at coordinate 867,853 of NW_028270150.1, read as the reverse complement.
CCCCTCAATCTCCTCCGCTCTAAAGAAAAAGTCCTAGCTTGTCCAACCTCTGCCTATAATTCAGACCATTGGGTCCAGGAAACACCCTTGTAAATTGCTTCTGGTTTCTTTCCAGTTTAATGACATCCTTCCTATAATAAGGTGATCAAAACTGAACGCAGTACTCCAAGTGCAGCCTCACCAACTTCCTGTATAACTGCAACATAACTTCCCAACTTCTACTCTCAGTGCCCTGACTGATGAAGGCCAGTCTAACAAAAGTCTTCTTCGCTGCTTTGTCCACCGGTGACTCCACTTTCAGAGAACTGTGCACCTGAACTCCAAGGTCCCTCTGTTCCACTACCCTCCTTAAGGCCCTACCATTCACCATGAAATTTCTATCTTGATTTGACTTTTTAAAATGCAAACCTCACACTTATCTATATTAAACTCCATTTGCCATTTATCTCGGCTTACTTCCCCAGCTGATCAAGGTCGTGCTGCACTTTCTGATGACCTTCCTCACTGTACATGATACCAGTTAGTTTAGTAGGAGAAAGTGAGGACTGCAGATGCTGGAGATCAGAGCTGAAAAATGTGTTGCTGGAAAAGTGCAGCAGGTCAGGCAGCATCGAAGGAGCAGGAGAATCGACATTTCAGGCATAAGCCCTACTTCAGAATTCCTGAAGAATACTGGCAAATACCAATAATGCTAATGTCCCATTTATATCTGGCCGAGAGCCAGAAGGCGCGTCGGGTCAGGCTGAGATCCGAAAGGCTTGTGGGCTACCCTGCATACTGTCGTCCCAGGGAAGGGGACGGGCTGTCCCAGAGGTGGCCGGAAGGTGTGCCAGGATAGCCCACTGGCCGGATGGGTGGGTGAGAGGTGGGTGAGAGCCCAATGGTACGAAGGGGCAGGCTGAGATCCGGAAGGCTTGGGGGCTACCCTGCATGCTGTCGTCCCAGGGAAGGGGTCGGGCTGTCCTAGAGGTGGTCGAAAGGTGCTGCGGGTGGTTAGTGAAGCTGGAAAGTGGGTAGGCCGTCCTGACCGCTGTCACCCCGGGCGGGCTGTCCTAGAGGTGGTCAAAAGGTGTGTCAGGGCGGACTGAGAACTGGAAGGGGCATGGGATGGACGGAAGATGTGTAGGCGCGGGCTGCCTTAGAGTGGCCGGAAGGTGGGAGGGACAGGGGCTTGCTGGGTCTGTATTGTCTGCACTTTTGTATGTAACAGTATTGTCTCATGTAAAATGTCATTGTCACTGTCTTTTCATATGTGGAACTGGGATTTGAGGTTTGTCCTCATCTCCCTGTAAACTGGTTGAACGGTAGGGTTTGGGGCCTGGCTTTGCTGCTCTTCTCCCTTGTAAAATTGCTGTTGTATACAGCTGTAAATGTTAAGTTTTCCTTTTTGTGAACTGTTTGTAATGTTTTAATAAAATAATAAATAAATAAATAAATGGGACATTAGCATTATTGCTATTTGCCAGTATTCTGGGGACTTCTGGTTAAAAAAGAAGTATCATCAGGTGATTTAGAAACTCCTGAGTTCAGGGAACTGACTGTGGGTTGGCTGGTCACAGCCAGTGTGTTACTGTTGTCTTTGATAACTGATTCCTAAGCTGGCTGGTCACACAGACAGTGAATACTGTTATATTTTAGTTCACATTGGGGAACTTGTTTTTTTTGCCCATGTATTTTACTGGATGGTTGCAGCCTGTGTGTTACTCTTTTTGTTTTTTGAGCAAGGACGATGATGGTTTTTGTGGCTGGGCTTAGCCCTTGCACTATGGTTTGTAGTGTTTTCACCTTTTTGAGTGGTTAAGAAGTTGAAGAAAAGTTACTCCTGTTGCATTTGAAGTGAATGAGAAGTGATAATTTGTTTGAAACTTCTTTCAAAATGCCTGGGCCTCAGGCAGAAGTTCTAACAGTGTTTTGTTATTTCTGTTGGTAACAATGGACTGTCTAGTGAGCTAGAGATCGGGGGTGGAGTCAGGATGCGATCACATAAAGAATTGGTCCACCTCAGTGCTGTGAGCAAAACCATAATGCCAGAAGCAACCTCAAACCTGTGCAGGAAACTTGGATATCGTATTGAAATTAACAAAGGATTAACAGCTACAAGGGTTTACCAACAAAGATAATGACACACACTCAGGTAAGCGTGATACTTTATGAATCAAATCAAGACCTTTTTGACAGAGATCGTGTTTGGACTCAGCTCCTGTGAGTTAAAAAAAGCAAAACAAAACACATAAACAGGGGATACAGAAGGTCTTCTCAGTCGAGGGACTGACCTTGAGCTGTCTGGTCAGAGCCCATGCACTGTGCACATATAAATAAACGGTGACTTGATGATGGGAAACTTACCTCTGTATAATTATTCCAAAGACCATTTATTAGTCCTTCTTTGTTAGATAATACCAAATCTAAAGTAGCCAGTTCTCTGGTTGGCTCATTGACAAGTTGCTATGGGAAACAATCCCTTATACATTCAATGGGCCTTGCTTTGAGCCTTCCCTTGCCAAATTGAATAATCTAATCAATGTTCATGTTCAAATCACCTATAATTACTTTTGAGTCCTTCTCAATCCCTCATTATTGAAGAACATAGGAACATAAGAACCAGGAGCAGGAGTAGGCCATCTGGCCCTTCGAGCCTGCTACGCCATTCAATAAGACCACGACTGATCTTTACAGGCCTCAGCTCCACTTACCCACCCTCTCACCCTAACTCTTAATTCCTTTCCTGGTTTATACTATGCTAAACTTTGGCAGTATTGTTTTGGAGCCTGAAAATTACTCCTCGCAAGGGGTCTCTTCCCTTATCTTTTATTTCCACCCTAGACCCCAGTGCCAATATCATTTGTTACCACAGCCTTGATGCCATGCTTAAGCAATGAAACAACTCCACCTCCTGCTCGCTCTTGTCTCACCTTTCAGAATACTGAGTACCCTTGGACATTTAACTCCCAGTTCTGAACTTCCTGTAACCATGATTCAGTAATCCCCACCAGGTGTATCTGTATCTGTGTCATCAGCTCCTTGACTTTATTCCGAATACCGTGTGTGTTTAGGTCCAAGGTTTTTAAATCAATCCTACTTGTTTGTCTTTTTCTTTCAATATTTTCTTGTGCACCACGCTTTCCATACTCTCCATCCTTATTTATTCATTCATAATACTGAACCTCACCTCTGTCATTTACTCCAACTTGCAACTCACATTTTGATCTTTTATGAATCCTTCTCTCACCATAATCATTAGACTGACCCTGCCTGTTTGTCCTATTAGTCTTTACTGACTGCATACCTTATGACCTGTTGCATTGGATCCTAACCCTCTGCCTTAATGTATAAATCCATTCAAGTTGCACTAGTCACCATCCCCACCAGGATGTTGGTGCCCCTCCAGTTAAAATGCAACCTGTCTTTTTTGTACAGATCCCACTAACTTGGAAGAGAACCCAATCTACATATGGCCAAGCTCCCTGAACTCTCCATGCAGGACCTCATCATTCTTCCTTTCTATGTCATTGGTACAAGTGTGTACCATGACATCTAGCTGTTTACCAACCTTCTTCAGTATGTCCTGAGCATGCTTAGAGACATCCTTGACTCTGGCAACAGGGAGGCAACACATGTCTTGGTGTCTTGTTTGTGGCCATAGAAATGTCTATCTGTGTCTCTAACTATTGAGTCATTGACTACCACTATTTACCTGCACTTCAACCTCCCCTGCTGGTACTGTTCTATCTACTGCTGTTGTCATCCCCGATACGCAGTCCCCCTGAACAGTATCTAAAGTAGCTCACCTGTTTGAGATGGGGACAGCCACAGGGGCCTCCTGCATTGCTTTTCCCTTGTGACCATCCTGTATCTATCTGCCTCAGCCTTGGTTATGGCTACCTCCCTGAAACAGATGTCTATGACCCTCTCGGCCTCCTACCTGCTTCATCTGAGTGCCAGTTAATTTAAACAATCTGTTAAAAACTGTAGCTGAGACACACTTCCTCCAAATGTAACCATCTAGGACAGTTGAACTCTCCCAGAGTTGTCAGATAGGAGAAAGTGAAGACTGCAGATGCTGGAGATCAGAGTTACTTTCTGACAGAGTTGCCAGATGTCACACGTAGAGCACCTGATGTCCCTTACCAATTTTTTCACCTGGTTATGATTTAATTAGGAGAAGTGTCTATGTAAATCTCCCTTATTGTTTTGGCTTTAGCTAATAAAGCAGTTATTTGACCTATTTTCTCACTAAGTCAGTTCTAAAAGGTCATCCCTTCACTTGGAGGCTGTGCCCTCAGGGCCTATGAATAACAACATTTTCCTTACGCTCACTCAGTCCAGGCCTCTTAATATTCTATAGATTTCAATGAGATCTTCCCCCTCTTCCTTCTAAACAGCATTGATTATGGACCCAGAGTCCTCAATCACTGCACATGTGACATCTTCCCGTGTGCCAGTTGTGTCTCCAACCAGGGAGAGTATGCCCCCGATACTCATTGATTCCAATTTTGCTCAGGCTCCTTCATGCCATTCCTAATCAAATGCGACCCTGCTATCAAGGCCGTCACTTGCCCCTCCCCTCTGGGTTTCAGCTCTTTTGACCATGTTTGAACCAAGGCTGTAATGAGGTCAGGAGCTAATTGGCCCTGGCACAACCCAAACCAAGCATCAGTGAGTAGGTTAATGCTGCTTGCACGTGCTGCTTGATATCAATGCTGATGGCAATTTTCATTACTTTGCTGAAGATCGAGAGTAAACTGATGGGGCGGTAGCTGGCCAAGTTGTCTTTGTCCTGCTTTTTGTGTGCAGATAAATGCATCTTTACTGTATGATCTAGTGGTTCCAGGTGTGACTTTACCACGGCAGCAAGACATCCCTGCTCTATACTTGAACCCTTTCGCTATGAATGCCAACTTATCTTTCTCCTTCTTTACTGCCTGCATGCTTATCTTCAGCAACTGGTGCACAAAGACACAGACATCTCATTGTACATTCCCTTCTCTCAATTTATAGCCATTCAGATAATAATGTACCTTCCTGCTTTTGCTACGGAAGTGGAGAACCTCACATTTATCGACATTATCCATGTGTCCATGTACACAGATCTTTGAAAGTTGCCACCCAGGTAAATAGTGCAGTGAAGAAGGCATATGGCGTACTGGCTTTTACTGGTAGAGGAATTGAGTTCCGGAGTACTGAGGTCATGTTGCAGTTGTATAAGACTCTGGTGCGGCCGCATCTGGAGTATTGTGTGCAGTTTTGGTCGCCATACTATAGGAAGGATGTGGAGGCACTGGAACGGGTGCAGAGGAGGTTTACCAGGATGTTGCCTGGTATGGTAGAAAGATCGTATGAGGAAAGGCTGAGGCACTTGGGGTTGTTTTCATTGGAGAAAAGAAGGTTTAGGGGTGACTTGATAGAGGTGTACAAGATGATTAGGGGTTTAGATAGGGTCGACAGTGAGAATCTTTTTCACGTATGGAGTCAGCTATTACAAGGGGGCATAGCTTTAAACTTAGGGGGGGGTAGGTATAGGACAGATGTTAGATTAGATTAGATTTTAGATTAGATTAGATTACATTAGATTACAGTGTGGAAACAGGCCCTTCGGCCCAACAAGTCCACACCGACCCGCCGAAGCGAAACCCACCCATACCCCTACATTTACCCCTTGCCTAACACTACGGGCAATTTAGTATGGCCAATTCACCTAACCTGCACATCTTTGGACTGTGGGAGGAAACCGGAGCACCCGGAGGAAACCCACGCAGACACGGGGAGAACGTGCAAACTCCACACAGTCAGTTGCCTGAGTCGGGAATTGAACCCGGGTCTCTGGCGCTGCGAGGCAGCAGTGCTAACCACTGTGCCACCGTGCCGCCCACATTAGGGGGCGAGTCGTGAGTTCATGGAATGCCCTGCCAGTAGCAGTGGTGGACTCTCCCTCATTATGGGCATTTAAGCGGGCATTGGATAGGCATATGGAGGATAGTGGGCTAGTGTAGGTTAGGTGGGCTTGGATCGGCGCAACATCGAGGGCCAAAGGGCCTGTACTGCGCTGTATTCTTCTATGTTCTATGTTCTATATATACTTCATCTGGCATGTATTTGCCCACTCATTCAGCCTATCCAAATCACACTGCATTTGAATGCGTTCCCAATCAAGTTCGTTCTTTCTATACAGTGAAACTCAAGGAAAGGCAGCTGTATGTCCAACTCAGAATTGATTAGGAAATAAATTTCAATGAAATGAGAAATTGAGAAGGGAACAAAAGTACATTTTACTGTAATTTTTTAGCTTTGGTTGAGTGGTTAAGAAATTTAAGAAAAATTATTCCTGTTGCATTTGAAGTGAATGAGAAGTGATAATTTGTTTGAAACTTCTTTCAAAATGCCTGGGCATCAGGCAGAAGTTCTAACAGTGTTTTGTTATTTCTGTTGATAACAATGGACTGTCTAGTGAGCTCGAGATCGGGGGTGGAGTCAGAATGCGATCACATAAAGAATTGGTCCACCTCAGTGCTCTCACAAGTGAGCAAACCATAATGCCAGAAGCAACCTCAAACCTGTGCAGGAAACTTGGATATCGTATTGAAATTAACAAAGGATTAACAGCTACAAGGGTTTACCAACAAAGATAATGACACACACTCAGGTAAGCGTGATACTTGATGAATCAAATCAAGACCTTTTTGACAGAGTTTAGGAGCTACACAGCTTTGCATTGGAGTTTCTGTAATTTGAATTTGTTGATTATATTGACCTAGCATTTCTGGTGATGCTACTGGGCGGAACGGTAGCACAGTGGTTAGCACTGCTTCCTCACAGTGCGGGAGACACAGGTTCAATTCCCGCCTCAGGTGACTAACTGTGTGGAGTTTGCACATTCTCCCCGTGTCTGGGTGCTCTGGTTTCCTCCCACAGTCCAAAATGTGCAGGTCAGGTGAATTGGCCATGCTAAATTGCCTGTAGTGTTAGGTGCAGGGGTAAATGTAGGGGAATGGGTCTGGGTGGGTGCGCTTCGGCGGTTCGGTGTGGACTTGTTGGGCCGAAGGGCCTGTTTCCAAACTGTAAGTAATCTAATTAACATGGAACCATTCATTCGAATAGCTTACTGTTAGCACTCCAATCAACTTCAGGATCCAGATCTGCTCTGGGCTTTTGCCCGAAACGTCGATTTTGCCTGTCCTCGGATGCTGCCTGAATTGCTGTGCTCTTCCAGCACCACTGATCCAGAATCTGGTTTCCAGCATCTGCAGTCATTGTTTTTACCTCGTTGATTTTAACCCTACTGCGAATCCTCTTGCAAGGATGCCTGCCTTGAAGAAGTTTTCCTCCTCTCTCTACAAGAATCTCAGGGAGTCTCTCTCTCATTGCAACTCCCAGGTCATTTCCTCAGCCCTGAAGCTCTTCAACCATGTCCTGAACTCCTTCCCCACTGACCTATTGTACTCTATGCCACTCTCTCCCCACCCCCACTCTCCTCTAGCTTATCTCTCCACGCTTCAGGCTCTCTGCCTTTATTCCTGATGAAGGGCTTTTGCCCGAAACGTCGATTTTGCCTGTCCTCGGATGCTGCCTGAATTGCTGTGCTCTTCCAGCACCACTGATCCAGAATCTGGTTTCCAGCATCTGCAGTCATTGTTTTTACCTCGTTGATTTTAACCCTACTGCGAATCCTCTTGCAAGGATGCCTGCCTTGAAGAAGTTTTCCTCCTCTCTCTACAAGAATCTCAGGGAGTCTCTCTCTCATTGCAACTCCCAGGTCATTTCCTCAGCCCTGAAGCTCTTCAACCATGTCCTGAACTCCTTCCCCACTGACCTATTGTACTCTATGCCACTCTCTCCCCACCCCCACTCTCCTCTAGCTTATCTCTCCACGCTTCAGGCTCTCTGCCTTTATTCCTGATGAAGGGCTTTTGCCCGAAACGTCGATTTTGCCTGTCCTCGGATGCTGCCTGAATTGCTGTGCTCTTCCAGCACCACTGATCCAGAATCTGGTTTCCAGCATCTGCAGTCATTGTTTTTACCTCCTGGAAGGATGTGCATTGCAATTGACAGACAGTGGAAAAGATAATTGGTGATCTGTCTGGTTTCACTTGAACTGGCCAACACACTCTGCTGGTTTGGTGGAGGGAGGGTGCGAATGGTGCAGGTGAGGGCAGACTCCCCCAGTGGAGACTGGTTAGTAATGCACTTGAAGGAGTTCCAACCAAGTTTGTTCATTATATTCCCAAATCTCATTCAGGATTTCCTGATGATGCTGTATCTGTGTTTAGAATTTTGACCTTTCATAGCTAATTTGGTCAGTTACCCTTGTGAGAGAATGGAACTGAAGGTGTTGTTTTTCATTTTTAGTAGTTCAGTATCTGCTGAGTTTGTCAACAAAGATTCATTTGTTACTTTCCTATTCACCACTGCATTGTGCAAAGCCTTTTCATCAATTAAATCGCTTTGAAATATCCTGTTATGATGCTCAAAATGCATAAAGTTAATTTTCACACAACAAAGTTGTCAGCTGGAATATCTGCACAGTGCTCTGGAGTGATACTTGACCAGGTGACTGTTTTGCCAACTAAGTCACAGAGAGTCTGCAGTTTGGAGCTTTATTAATGTAAGTCAAATTAATTTTGATTTGTTAATGGTTGTATGTTTAAACCAAAACATAGGAGCAAATTGCTGCAGATGCTGGAATCAAAAAATATTCTGATGAAGAGTCACCTCGACTCAAACGTTAGCTTTGAGAGTGTGGTGCTGGAAAGGCACAGCAGGTCAGTCAGCATCAGAGGAGCAGGAGGATCAATGTTTCAGGCAAAAGTGTTGCGTGAGGAATGTTACCTTGCTGTCTGTCCACGGATATCACCTTGATTGACGTTCGAATATTAAGTAACGGATCATGTCCCAGCTGGATAGCTGAAACCAGATGTCTTGCTTGTTGGCTTCTTCAGCTCATGTTTCACCATTTTGATACTTTTCGGGTGGCTGGCTGCTGGTGCCTCAGTTGTAGATTTCACTTTTGAACGTGACTTGTGTAGTTACTAGTTCCTGATGAAGAGCTCATGCTCGGAGCATCGATTCCCCTGCTCCTTGGATGCTGCCTGACCTGCTGTGCTTTTACGACATAGAACATAGAAGATTACAGCGCAGTTGAGGCCCTTCAGCCCTTGATGTTGCGCCAACCTGTCGAACCAATCTGAAGCCCTTCTAAACGACACTATTCTATTTTCGTCCATATGACTATCCAATGACCGTTTAAATGCCCTTAAAGTTGGCGACTCAACTACTGTTGCAGGCAGTGCGTTCCATGCGCCTACTATTCTGAGTGAAGAAACTACCTCTGACATCTGTCCTATACCTATCACCCCTCAATATAAAGCTAAGTCCCCTCAGGCCAGCCATCACCGTCCAAGGAAAAAGGCTATCACTGTCCACCCTGTCTAACCCTTTGATTATCTTATATATCTCAATTAAGTTGCCTCTCAAACTTCTTCTCGCTTAATATATTCTTTTTTAATGCTGCAGTTTCTGCACACAGCTTCTTTCCAGCAGCAATTTGCTGCTGCCTGACATGTGTTTCCACAGCAGTGGCAGTTTTGTGTCTGCGTTTGTGCTTGTCCCTGGGCCACCATTTTGTGAACTCTCAGCCACCATTTTGTGAGGTGTTGACCTTCCTTGGCTGCGAGTTCCATCACGGTTGCCATTCCCAGCACTTTCATTTAAGTGTAGTCACCTTTGCGTCAGTAATCTCTTCTGGATCGCTTCACATCTTACGGCAGGCTGCTACAAAAGGTAGAGTCTCGTGGGATCTGAGGTGAGTCGGCTAGCTGGATACAAAACCGACTCGGGGCGCATTTTTCGGAAAGGAGATCAGTAACTAGTGGCGTCCCGCAGGGCTCAGTGCTAGGACCTTTGTTGTTTGTGACGTGTAAATAAATGATCTGTACAAAGAGCTGTACAAAACTCCAGTTAGGCTACAATTGGGATATCGCGCGCAATGCTGTTCGGCACACTACCAGAAGGACGTGGATGCTTTGGAGAGGGTGCAGAGAAGGTTTACCAGCACGTTGCCTGCCCTGGAGCGCTTCTGCTGTGAGGAGAGATTGAATAAACTTGGATTGTCGTCACTGCAAAGACGGAAGCTGAGGGGCGACCTGATAGTGGTCGACAGCATACTGAGAGGCATCGAAAGGGTGGGGTGGCGAGTCAGTGGGTACAGGTTCACGGTGAGAGGGGGAAAGTGAGAAGGGAAAAGTGCGGGGAAAGGTTTTCACACAGAGGATGGTGGGTGCCTGGAACGCGTTGCCAGTCGAAGCGCTGGAAGCAGGCACATTAGGAACGTGGGTTGGTACATAAGGAACTTGCAGCGTGGGTTGGTACCTGGGACTTCGATGTTGTGGCTATTACGGAGACATGGGTAGAACAGGGACAGGATTGGCTGTTGCAGGTTCCAGGGTTTAAATGTTTTAGTAGGGTCAGAGGTGGGGGTAAAAGAGGGGGAGGTGTGGCATTGCTTGTCAAAGATAGTATTACAGCTGTGGAAAGGACGATGGATGAAGACTCGCCGTCTGAGGTAGTTTGGGCTGAGGTTAGGAATAGGAAAGGTGAGCTCACCCTGTTAGTAATTTTTTACAGGCCTCCTAATAGTCCTAGAAACGTAGAAGAAAGGATTGCGAGGATGATTCAAGAGAAGAGTGAAAGTAATAGGGTGGTTGTTATGGGGGACTTTAACTTTCCTGATATTGATTGGGAAAGCTATAGCTCAAGTTCGTTAGATGGGTCAGTGTTTGTCCAATGTGTGCAGGAGGGTTTCCTGACACAATATGTAGATAGGCCAACAAGAGGTGAGGCCATACTGGATTTGGTTCTGGGTAACGAACCAGGCCAGGTGTTAGAATTAGAGGTAGGTGAGCACTTTGGGGACAGTGACCACAATTCGGTGACTTTTACTCTCGCGATGGAGAGGGATAAGTGTGCACTACAGGGCAAGAGTTATAGCTGGGGGCAGGGAAATTATGATGCGGTGAGGCATGACTTAGGATGTGTGGCTTGGAAAAGTAAGCTTCAAGACAAGGGCGTAACTGATATGTGGAGCTTGTTCAAGGAGCAACTATTGAGTGTCCTTGATAAGTATGTACCCGTCAGGCAGGGAGGAAAGGGTCGTGTGAGGGAGCCGTGGTTTAATAAGGAATTGGAATCCCTTGTTAAATGGAAGAGGGCGGCCTATGTAAAGATGAGGCGTGAAGGTTCAATTGGGGCGATTGAGAGTTATACGGTAGCCAGGAAGGACCTGAAGAGAGAGCTAAGAGCAGCAAGGAGGGGACATGAAAGGGCCTTAGTTGGTAGGATTAGGGAAAACCCTAAGGCTTTCTATAGGTATGTCAGGAATAAAAGAATGACTAGGGTAGGAATAGGTCCAGTCAAGGATAGTCGTGGGAAGTTGCGTGTGGAGGCTGAAGAGATTGGGGAGACATTGAATGAATACTTTTCGTCAGTATTCAATCAGGAACAGGACATTGTTGTCAATGTGAGTACTGAGTCACAATTAAGTAGAATGGATGGCTTTGAGGTATGTAGAGAAGAGGTGTTGGAAATTCTGGAAAGGGTGAAAATAGATAAGTCCCCTGGGCCTGATGGCATTTATCCTAGGATTCTCCGGGAAGCAAGGGAGGAGATTGCAAAGCCATTGGCCTTGATTTTTATGTCCTCGTTGTCTACAGGAGTAGTGCCAGAAGATTGGAGGCTAGCAAATGTGGTTCCCTTGTTCAAGAAGGGGAGTAGGGATAACCCTAGTAACTATTGGCTGGTGAATCTCACTTCTGTTGTGGGCAAAATCTTAGAGAGAATTCTAAGGGATAGGATTTATGAACATCTGGATAGGAATAATGTGATCAAGGATAGTCAGCATGGTTTTGTGAAGGGCAGGTCGTGCCTCACAAACCTTATTGAATTCTTTGAGAAGGTGACTAAGGAGGTGAACGAGGGGAAAGCGGTAGATGTGGTGTATATGGATTTTAGTAAGGCGTTTGATAAGGTTCCTCATGGTGGACTACTGCAAAAAACACGGAGGTATGGCATTGAGGGTGAGTTGGAGGTTTGGATTAGGAGTTGGCTGGCTGGAAGAAGACAGAGGGTAGTAGTTGATGGCAAAGGTTCATCTTGGAGTGCCGTCACTAGCGGTGTTCCGCAAGGATCTGTTTTGGGACCATTGCTGTTTGTCATTTTTATAAATGACCTGGAGGAGGGGTTAGAAGGTTGGGTGAGCAAGTTTGCGGATGATACGAAAGTCGGAGGAGTTGTAGACAGTGAGGAAGGATGTGGCAGGTTACAGCGGGATATAGATAAGCTGCAGAACTGGGCAGAAAGGTGGCAAATGGCGTTCAATGTAGCTAAGTGTGAGGTGATTCACTTTGGTAAGAGTAATAAAAAGATGGGGTACTGGGCTAATGGACGGATACTTGGTAGTGTGGATGAGCAGAGGGATCTTGGTGTCCATGTACACAGATCTTTGAAAGTTGCCACCCAGGTAAATAGTGCGGTGAGGAAGGCATATGGCGTACTGGCTTTTATTGGTAGAGGAATTGAGTTCCGGAGTACTGAGGTCATGTTGCAGTTGTATAAGACTCTGGTGCGTCCGCATCTGGAGTATTGTGTGCAGTTTTGGTCGCCATACTATAGGAAGGTTGTGGAGGCACTGGAACGGGTGCAGAGGAGGTTTACCAGGATGTTGCCTGGTATGGTAGAAAGATCATATGAGGAAAGGCTGAGGCACTTGGGGTTGTTTTCATTGGAGAAAAGAAGGTTTAGGGGTGACTTGATAGAGGTGTACAAGATGATTAGGGGTTTAGATAGGGTCGACAGTGAGAATCTTTTTCCAAGGGGGCATAGCTTTAAATTAAGGGGGGGTAGGTATAGGACAGATGTTAGGGGTAGGTTCTTTACTCAGCGAGTCGTGAGTTCATGGAATGCCCTGCCAGTAGCAGTGGTGGACTCTCCCTCATTATGGGCATTTAAGCAGGCATTGGATAGGCATATGGAGGATAGTGGGCTAGTGTAGGTTAGGTGGGCTTGGATCGGCGCAACATCGAGGGCCGAAGGGCCTGTACTGCGCTGTATTCTTCTATGTTCTATGTTTAAGGCTCACCTTGTTAGACACGTGAACGGGAGGCGGAACGGCGGGACTGAAACCACGTCTGGGCAACAAGTAGCACGTCCAAACAAGGAGTAGGAATCGGCACAGGCTCGCTGGGCCCTGTGTTATCGACCCGACGTGCCAAAGTCTCCGGCCACGTGTATAACTTTGGTGAATTTCTGCAAATACCTTGTAGACGGGGCTGTGACAGGGACCTTATTGGGGTGTCGACGATAATGAGGGCCACGGCGGGCATTTTTGCTGAGTTTGCAGATGGCACAAAGATAGCGAGAGGGACAGGTAGTTTTGAGGAAACGGGCAGGCTGCAGAAGGGCGTGGAGATGAAGGGCGAGTGGGGAAAGAAGTGACCAAGTGTGCGGTTTTGCACTTTGGTAGCAAGAACAATCGGGTAGACGATTTTCTGAACGAGGGAAAGGCTTTGCAAATCTGAAGCGCTGAGGGTCTTGGGAGTCTTAGTTCCAGGTTGTTTCATGATTAACATGCAGGTTCATCCGATGGTTCGGAAGGCAAATGCAGTGTCGGCATTCATTTCAAGCGGGCGAGAAAAAAGGAGCAGAGACGTGCTGCTGAGGCTGCATCAGACTCTGGTCTGACCACAGGTGGAATATCGGGAGCAGTTTTGTGCCCTGTACCAAAGGAAGGGATGCGCTGGTGTTGGAGGGAGTCTAGAGAAGGTTTACAAGCGTGTTCCCCCTGGGGCTGAAGGGTTTGTCACACGAGGTCTCTGGGTCTATACCCGATGGTGTTTCGAAAGGTAAGGCGGGATCTGACTGAACCTTACAGGCTACTGGGAGGCCTGGTCAGAGTGGATGTGAAGAAGATTAGATTAGATTACATTACATTACAGTGTGGAAACAGGCCCTTCGACCCAACAAGTCCACACCGACCCGCCGAAGCGCAACCCACCCATACCCCTACATTTGCCCCTTACCTAACACTACGGGCAATTTAGCATGGCCAATTCACCTGACCTGCACATCTTTGGACTGTGGGAGGAAACCGGAGCACCCGGAGGAAACCCACGCAGGCACGGGGAGAACGTGCAAACTCCACACAGTCAGTCGCCTGAGGCGGGAATTGAACCCGATGATCCCACTAGTAGGCGAGACGAGGACCTGGAAGTACAGCCTCAGGGTGAAGGGTCGTCCCTTCAGGCTGAGATGAGGTTGCATTTAAGACAGAGATAGAGAGGTTCTTGATTATAAGGGGATCAAGGGTTGTGGGGAGAGGGCAGGAGAATCGGGGTTGAGAAACCTGTGAGCCACGACCGAATGGCGGAGCGTGGGCCGAATGGCCCGATTCTGCTCCTACGTCTTATGGGCCGTCAGACCTTCCGTGGTCTTGCGGTCATGACAGAAAGCAGTTGTTTCCCAGAGGGTGGCGGCGGTCTGGAATGCACTGCTTGGGAGGGTAGCGAGGCGGGGAACCTCAAAACCTTGAAAAACTACTTGGATGAGCACTGGAAATGTCATAACCTTTCCTGGCTACGGACCAAGTGCTGGAAAGTGGGACTAGAGCAGACTTAGAGTAGCTTTGTCAGTGCGGACTCGGAGGGCCAAAGGGCCTCTTCTGTACTGTGTGACTGTGTGGGGAAGCTTTCTGATTCCCATCTGTTGATTGAGGCCGCCCCATTGATGCTTCCTGATGCGGAGCAGCCGGATGGATCCAAGTGCGCATTGAAGGTGAGAGGGTGGCAGAGAGCTTCGGAGCCTCCGTCCGTTTGGTTCAGGTTTCGTCTCGTCCTGATGCAAGCATCGATGTACGTGCTCAGTGGCTACCAATAGAGTGAAGGTGCAGTTGATCACTGACTCCACGCGTGGTGCTGCAGGTTGTAATGTCTAGACGAAAACAGAACTCGCTGCACCCTTCGGGAGAAGGGTCACTGGACTCGAAAAAGCGTTAATTCTGCTTTTTCCCCACAGATGCTGAGGTTTTGCTTACTGGGTGTTTTGCTTTATTTTGCATTTTAGACCTTGCTTTTTGATTGCACAGCCACTATCAAACCATTAGCTTGCTGTTAGCGCTGCAATTAGCACTCTTGAATCTTGATTTGCAATTCTAAGGAAGCAGACCGAATTGGAATGTTTGGAGCCGAACCAATAAAGGCTGATTTGCTGTAAATTGATCTTCACATCCCCGCCCCGTCGTGCTATTCATTTGCACGAGGTGGGTTGGGGGATGGGAGTTCACACTTTCCAAGACAAGATGGATTAGTCTGTAAGAGGTACTGTTCGTAAAGGTGAGCGAGCCGAGATTTCCTGACAGTGAGATTTTTCGGTCAGAATTCGAACCTGCTCCAATCATTTGCCTTGTGGGGAGGCAGGGATTTTTCACATTGGTAACAGCTGAGATTTTTAGAACGTCGAACAGAGCAGCGCAACAACAGGCCCTTCGGCAACTGTGAGAAACAAAACTCACTCACAATTCAGCCTGAGACAAAGCCTTGGAAACAAGAACATTTAATTCTTTACGGCCTTGCAAGAACAGGCGTTTTGCTCAAGCAATCAGGCTAGCAAAAGCGCGCGAAAACAAAACATGTAAGCATTCTTATTCAGTTTGCAAGTTGCGGAATCACGCCTCCCTTTTCCCATCCTATCATAAGCCGATTACCTCACTCGTTTTTCTCTAATTTTCCTTATCTGACTACCCTGCTGTCCTTGTCCTTGTCTGTTACAGCCTGTCTGCTATTTTATCCAGTTCCCCTTATCATACTATAAGCTTATTGTGAAATGCCCCTACTGCTACTTTTGTGGTCAGCTACAACACTTTAAAGTTATTTCTTAGTTTACAACTATTTCTTAAACAAAAACCTCTATATTCGTTAAAATCTTAGCCTTAGGTATGCTGCAAGAATCCCGCGACCGTTTGTGTAATGTTCCCCTTCCCCTCCCCCCACAACACCCCGTCACCCATCTGCAAAAACAACATCTCTAACTGCATTTCTAATCTCCCACAAACTGTCAGGGACATTTAAGCTACTGCTCGGCGAGCACACGCTGGACGGCAGTAAATTGAGGGGTGTGTAGGTTAGGTTGATCTTAGATTAAGAAAACTGCTCGGCACGACATCGTGGGCCGAAGGGCCTGTACTGTGCAATGTTCTAACTGCAGGCACATCCACACACATCAAAGACATGGAGGGCTCGGCTGAATCTATTGCTTTCTTCTCTACGTGTCACGTTTCATCGAGGTAGCGTCCTAGGCCCAAGCATCTTCAGCGAGTGGTGAGAATATGCAGTGCACTGCCTGAGAGAGAGGGTGCTGGAGGCAGATTCAATGGTGACTTTGGTCGGAGGGTCGGATACTTATCTGAAGAGAGAATATTTGCTGCAGGGCGAGTGGGACTGGGGAAGTTGCTCGTGCAGAGAGCTGATGCAGACATGACAGGCTGAATGTATCATTCAATGCGTGCAGTTCTGCAGTTGGTTACCGCCTCCTCAAAAACGCTGTGCTGGTCACGTGAGAAGTCACGTAAGCTTAGCCCTGACCCACTTGATTGGTGAGATACTGACGATCTCTACATGACCATGAGACAGTGGTTCACTGACAGGGGAAAAAAAGCAACTGCTGTAAACGGACCTGCTGCTCTCGTTAGAAATCCTGGGAGGACTACGGCGACAGGGAAACTGTCAGCAGTGATCTACAAGTCTTTGAACAGAATCAAGCTGATTGAAAACATGGAGGACAAATGGGACTTGAGGCAGTCCGCGGTATTGTAGTTATCGCTTCTCGGCCTTTTGGCTAAGATCAAGTGTCTGTTCTTATCAGGACGGGGGTCGAGTTGCGAGTCATCAGAGCTAGTGGAGATCATCGCTGGATCGTGATTGGACGTTGGAGGATCGTTTGGTTGTGCTGACCTGCTATTGGTGGATCTTCATGCTGGCTTCGGCCTAACGCCAATTCAGGGACCAGCCAACCTCCGAGCTATGGCCTCAACAGCTGCGCGCAGCCCTGGGCAGGGGGTTCGAAACACCGTCCGGGTGTCTGTCAAGCAGGTGGAGGGCCGTACACCGATGGATCGCATCCTGTTTATTAAGAAGGTATTGCTAGGATGCTGTGGGTTCGCTGCAGCAGACGTGTACTGCCTGCAGGATTTCCCTGGGGCAGGCTACTTTGATGTGACCTTCAGGAGCGTGAAGCAGTGCGAACAGCTCCTGAAGGTCTTCAAGGAGAAGGAAGGGGAGCCGCTGTTCTCCATCTTGTCGGCAACCCCATTGTGTGTGCTTCCTGCACAGAGGAGCCGGGTGGTTACAATCCATATGTACAACCCCTATGTTCCAGCGGCTGATGTCCTGACTTTCCTGGGAAGGTACGTCCAAGTTGAGGGAGAAGCCACCGACGTGATCGACCCCTTTGGGATCTGGACCAGTAAGCGACAGGTCAGAGTGACTCTGAGGGTCGATGGCAATGGGAACATTCTTCACCCACCCTCGAGCTTCGCAATTGGAGGGAACAGAGGCTACCTGACATATGCAGGGCAGCCAAAAGTGTGCCGAGCCTGCGGGAAGTCGGGACATGTGCTGGCGGATTGCAAAGTGACCATCTGCAGGAACTGCAAACAGGAGGGTCACCTGACTAAGGACTGTCAGGAAGAAAAGAGCTGCAACCTGTGCGGAGAGGTGGGCCACGTGTACAAGACCTGCCCAAGACGGGGGGGCCCCACTTACGCACAGATGGCTGGAGGTGGCAAGGCGAGCCGTGGACCCCCAAAGACCAGTAACGTCCACCTAGACAGCAGGGAAACAGAGTCTGGTGGCACCCAGAAAGAAGAACAGGCTGGAGTAGAGGAGGTGGCAGCCAGCGGAGAGACACAGCAGCTGATCCTAGCTCTCGCTGGGCAGATGGAAGCAATGGAGGAGGAGCTAATCGAGCAGGCAGAGGAGTGGATACCTGTTATAAACAGGAAGAGAAAATCCGGCCACGCCCACAAAGCCTTCGAGCAAAGGGGGAAAAGACAGCTGCACGAGGGAGGGACGGCCAGCTCTTCGGATGGGGAAGACGGGCACAAAGAACATCATCACCACCAGAAGAAGAGACAGAGTGCCGTAGATAAAGAGGAGGGCATTTCCTCCCAACCAGGAAACAACGGACCCCCTGAAGTCCACCCTCCACCCAGTGAGAACCAGGGGGTACCCACTGTCCCACAACTACAGGTAACTGAGAGCTGCGATCCTCTGACAGTCCCATTGTCAGACACAGAACTGGACGGTGCGGACCCTTGCCTTGGCTCAATGACACCAGAGCAGGTAAATGACCCCAGTGAGGGCCTGGATAGCTACCTCAGCCCAGCGAAGGTCCAGCAGTTTGTGCACACCATGGGGATGCAGACAGCTACCCCAGAGACAGGACAGTCAAATGGACAATGGTAACCCCATAAACTGGGGGTTAAAGACGTTTTTCCTTTGCTCTCATATAACAGGGCACCCACTCAGTAGGTGGGTTCCGCTGAAGCCACAGCTAAATAATAAGAGACTGGATGGTTAATGAAGGGAACTGTAAATAGGATAACTGTAAATTTGAGTAATTCAATCTGTTCTTTACGACATGGAATGTATATATTTATGAACGATATGACAAATTGTACAAGTACCAAAGATTTATTTATATGAATAAAGTATATTTTGAAATAAAAAAAAAAAAATCTGTTCTTATCAGTTTAATATCTGATACGTCCCTTATCTGGGGACCATATATTAAATTGATTTTTGGAGCAGGGAGATGGAATAGGGGCTTGCTCCGTCCACTCCACGCATCGACCTGGTATTGCAGTACCTCCGGGAACGGTGCACCCCTCATCTATAAATCTAAAAACAGCTTCATGTTTATAACTCAGGCTTTCGGTGCTTTGTGTCTGCTGGATGGGTTTGAGTACCAAGTGCTTCATTTCTCACACCTCACATCCAACCGGGCGTGAGTCGATTCAAACTCGTCTGTTCTAAGGTGGCTGCTCAGCTCCCGCTCCCTATCCTTCTCTCGCCATCTCTGTCTCTTGCGCACCTTGACACTTGCTCTCAATGTCATCCCCTCGGACCCCTGCTGCGTGCTGCACCTTCCCGCCAACGCCGGGCCCCGATCACACCACATGGTGTCAGAATTTGGGAGTCGCAGCAACCGTAGCTGCCCACCAGCTTTTCATACTCGCGAGCGACATTTCAGAAAAACAAGAGAAGGTCAACTGTGCTACGTTGCTGCATGCTGCTGGGGATGAAGCTATCTCGGGGTTCAGTCGTTTTGATTTTGATGACTTGAAAGAGAGATTTCGAGAACACTGTGAGCTAGGACAAAAATCATCGGGACGTATTTAAGGCACATGCTTTTCATCAGACTGCAAGGGCAGGCGGAATCGATAGGTACGTATGTGACTGACCGGAAAAACGAGGCAAAGGACTGTGAGTTTCAGCCATTTTCCGATTCACGGAGCCGCGACAGAATCGTGTGTGCTATCACGAATGACTGAGTCAGAGGCAGGTTACTCAGAGAGTCAATTCTCACTGGGAAAAGCAAAGAGACAGCACTAACTCGACAACAGCACGTGAGAAAACGTAGAACAAACAAACCAATGTTTGCTGACCGGAACTGGCCTGGAAAGATAATAAGGCAGGTAGGAGCACTGCAGATTATCCGGCACCTGGGCTGTGTACGCAGGGACTGGCACAACACCCCCTTGCCTTCTTTTGCACTTAGAATGCTGCCAGTTCTGGCTGAGGCAGCAAAGTCAGTCTCACACAAGCAGCGTGTGCCAGCTGTCTGTGACAACAAATTCCAAAGACTCACAACCCTCTGAGAGAAGACGTTTCTCCTGATCTCACTCTTAAATTGGTGCCTCTTTATTCTGTTCAGTTCTAGACACTCCCATGAGGGAAAATGTCCTCTCAGCATTTACCCTGTCGAGCCACGTAAGAATCCAATATGTTTCAATAAGATTGTGTCTCATTCATTTAAACTCAGGATCTACACTCATCTGGAGGTAGGGTTTACCGGGCTCAGTTTTACTGAAAAGCTGACCTCCGGCTAGTTCAGCAAATAGGTCGTTGAGCAAAGGGAAAGGAAACCGCCTAGCACACACCAGCAGGTGAACTGTTGCAGCATGATATTGCGGCTCCGGCACTCAATCCCTCTACGAATGAAACCTAACAGCCTTCTTAACAGCACTATCCACTTGGGTGGCAACTTTCAGGGATCTATGTACATGGGACTCCAAGATCCCTCTGCACATCCACACTACCAAGAATCTTTCCATCGACCCAGTACTCTGCCTTCCTGTTATTCTTCCCAAAGTGCATCACCTCACATTTAGCTGCATTGAACTCCATTTGCCACCTCTCAGCCCAATTCTGCAGTTTATCCAAGTCCCCCTGCAACCTGTAACATTCTTCCACACTGACCACCACTCCACCGACTTTAGCGTCGTCTGCAAATTTACTAATCCATCCACCTATGTTATGCCTGCATCTAAGTCATTTATAAAAATGACAAACAGCAGTGGTCCCAAAACAGACCCTTGTGGCACACCACTAGTAACCGGACTCCAGGCTGAATATTTTCCATCAACCACCACCCGCTGCCTTCTTTCAGAAAGCCAGTTTCTAAGCCAAGCTGCTAAATCACCCTCAGTTCCATGCCTCTGCATTTTCTCCAACAGCCTACCACGTGGAACCTTATCAAAGGCTCCCGGCGTCCTGCTTCTCTATCCCATTGAAAACAATAGCGTGCTTCTTTAGAATTCTTGATCAGTCACTCTCAGAATCTTGACAAGTGATTGCCTTCGGCCCAGTTGAGTTTGATTCTGTCCAACCACATTCTTGCCCATAAAGCTCTAAGATTTCCTTTGTTGACGCGCAGGCTGTGTCTTCAGACTGACCGTATAACTGAACGTTCCCACCGTGAAAGCACCTGTGTGTGTTCCTCGCTCAGTTTCTGAAGGTTGCAGCGCAACGTGACTCAGCCGTATCAATGAAACCGGTGTCCACCTCCATTCTTACCGGTTTGCCGTTCAGTAAGGGAGCGACCGGGGCGTCGGCAGCTATCGCCAGTATCTGTAACAACAACACCTCATTGGTTTGTGCGCCTGGGCTTTTGTCTTCTTGCCCTTTTTGTACCATTTAGGATTTCTTCCTGTACTTTCGCTGCAGGTTATTGGTACTTTCTCCCCCGAGCGCACCCACTTAATATATTCTTTTTTAATGCTGCAGTTTCTGCACACAGCTTCTTTCCAGCAGCAATTTGCTGCTGCCTGACATGTGTTTCCACAGCAGTGGCAGTTTTGTGTCTGCGTTTGTGCTTGTCCCTGGGCCACCATTTTGTGAACTCTCAGCCACCATTTTGTGAGGTGTTGACCTTCCTTGGCTGCGAGTTCCATCACGGTTGCCATTCCCAGCACTTTCATTTAAGTGTAGTCACCTTTGCGTCAGTAATCTCTTCTGGATCGCTTCACATCTTACGGCAGGCTGCTACAAAAGGTAGAGTCTCGTGGGATCTGAGGTGAGTCGGCTAGCTGGATACAAAACCGACTCGGGGCGCATTTTTCGGAAAGGAGATCAGTAACTAGTGGCGTCCCGCAGGGCTCAGTGCTAGGACCTTTGTTGTTTGTGACGTGTAAATAAATGATCTGTACAAAGAGCTGTACAAAACTCCAGTTAGGCTACAATTGGGATATCGCGCGCAATGCTGTTCGGCACACTACCAGAAGGACGTGGATGCTTTGGAGAGGGTGCAGAGAAGGTTTACCAGCACGTTGCCTGCCCTGGAGCGCTTCTGCTGTGAGGAGAGATTGAATAAACTTGGATTGTCGTCACTGCAAAGACGGAAGCTGAGGGGCGACCTGATAGTGGTCGACAGCATACTGAGAGGCATCGAAAGGGTGGGGTGGCGAGTCAGTGGGTACAGGTTCACGGTGAGAGGGGGAAAGTGAGAAGGGAAAAGTGCGGGGAAAGGTTTTCACACAGAGGATGGTGGGTGCCTGGAACGCGTTGCCAGTCGAAGCGCTGGAAGCAGGCACATTAGGAACGTGGGTTGGTACATTAGGAACTTGCAGCGTGGGTTGGTACCTGGGACTTCGATGTTGTGGCTATTACGGAGACATGGGTAGAACAGGGACAGGATTGGCTGTTGCAGGTTCCAGGGTTTAAATGTTTTAGTAGGGTCAGAGGTGGGGGTAAAAGAGGGGGAGGTGTGGCATTGCTTGTCAAAGATAGTATTACAGCTGTGGAAAGGACGATGGATGAAGACTCGCCGTCTGAGGTAGTTTGGGCTGAGGTTAGGAATAGGAAAGGTGAGCTCACCCTGTTAGTAATTTTTTACAGGCCTCCTAATAGTCCTAGAAACGTAGAAGAAAGGATTGCGAGGATGATTCAAGAGAAGAGTGAAAGTAATAGGGTGGTTGTTATGGGGGACTTTAACTTTCCTGATATTGATTGGGAAAGCTATAGCTCAAGTTCGTTAGATGGGTCAGTGTTTGTCCAATGTGTGCAGGAGGGTTTCCTGACACAATATGTAGATAGGCCAACAAGAGGTGAGGCCATACTGGATTTGGTTCTGGGTAACGAACCAGGCCAGGTGTTAGAATTAGAGGTAGGTGAGCACTTTGGGGACAGTGACCACAATTCGGTGACTTTTACTCTCGCGATGGAGAGGGATAAGTGTGCACTACAGGGCAAGAGTTATAGCTGGGGGCAGGGAAATTATGATGCGGTGAGGCATGACTTAGGATGTGTGGCTTGGAAAAGTAAGCTTCAAGACAAGGGCGTAACTGATATGTGGAGCTTGTTCAAGGAGCAACTATTGAGTGTCCTTGATAAGTATGTACCCGTCAGGCAGGGAGGAAAGGGTCGTGTGAGGGAGCCGTGGTTTAATAAGGAATTGGAATCCCTTGTTAAATGGAAGAGGGCGGCCTATGTAAAGATGAGGCGTGAAGGTTCAATTGGGGCGATTGAGAGTTATACGGTAGCCAGGAAGGACCTGAAGAGAGAGCTAAGAGCAGCAAGGAGGGGACATGAAAGGGCCTTAGTTGGTAGGATTAGGGAAAACCCTAAGGCTTTCTATAGGTATGTCAGGAATAAAAGAATGACTAGGGTAGGAATAGGTCCAGTCAAGGATAGTCGTGGGAAGTTGCGTGTGGAGGCTGAAGAGATTGGGGAGACATTGAATGAATACTTTTCGTCAGTATTCAATCAGGAACAGGACATTGTTGTCAATGTGAGTACTGAGTCACAATTAAGTAGAATGGATGGCTTTGAGGTATGTAGAGAAGAGGTGTTGGAAATTCTGGAAAGGGTGAAAATAGATAAGTCCCCTGGGCCTGATGGCATTTATCCTAGGATTCTCCGGGAAGCAAGGGAGGAGATTGCAGAGCCATTGGCCTTGATTTTTATGTCCTCGTTGTCTACAGGAGTAGTGCCAGAAGATTGGAGGCTAGCAAATGTGGTTCCCTTGTTCAAGAAGGGGAGTAGGGATAACCCTAGTAACTATTGGCTGGTGAGTCTCACTTCTGTTGTGGGCAAAATCTTAGAGAGAATTCTAAGGGATAGGATTTATGAACATCTGGATAGGAATAATGTGATCAAGGATAGTCAGCATGGTTTTGTGAAGGGCAGGTCGTGCCTCACAAACCTTATTGAATTCTTTGAGAAGGTGACTAAGGAGGTGAACGAGGGGAAAGCGGTAGATGTGGTGTATATGGATTTTAGTAAGGCGTTTGATAAGGTTCCTCATGGTGGACTACTGCAAAAAACACGGAGGTATGGCATTGAGGGTGAGTTGGAGGTTTGGATTAGGAGTTGGCTGGCTGGAAGAAGACAGAGGGTAGTAGTTGATGGCAAAGGTTCATCTTGGAGTGCCGTCACTAGCGGTGTTCCGCAAGGATCTGTTTTGGGACCATTGCTGTTTGTCATTTTTATAAATGACCTGGAGGAGGGGTTAGAAGGTTGGGTGAGCAAGTTTGCGGATGATACGAAAGTCGGAGGAGTTGTAGACAGTGAGGAAGGATGTGGCAGGTTACAGCGGGATATAGATAAGCTGCAGAACTGGGCAGAAAGGTGGCAAATGGCGTTCAATGTAGCTAAGTGTGAGGTGATTCACTTTGGTAAGAGTAATAAAAAGATGGGGTACTGGGCTAATGGACGGATACTTGGTAGTGTGGATGAGCAGAGGGATCTTGGTGTCCATGTACACAGATCTTTGAAAGTTGCCACCCAGGTAAATAGTGCGGTGAAGAAGGCATATGGCGTACTGGCTTTTATTGGTAGAGGAATTGAGTTCCGGAGTACTGAGGTCATGTTGCAGTTGTATAAGACTCTGGTGCGTCCGCATCTGGAGTATTGTGTGCAGTTTTGGTCGCCATACTATAGGAAGGATGTGGAGGCACTGGAACGGGTGCAGAG
The DNA here is from genome assembly GCF_037043375.1 of Chiloscyllium plagiosum. NCBI lineage: Eukaryota > Metazoa > Chordata > Chondrichthyes > Orectolobiformes > Hemiscylliidae > Chiloscyllium > Chiloscyllium plagiosum. The sequence goes on along the minus strand of NW_028270150.1, from coordinate 843,341 downwards.
GAGGTTTACCAGGATGTTGCCTGGTATGGAAGGAAAATCGTATGAGGAAAGACTGAGGCACTTGGGGCTGTTTTCACTAGAGAAAAGAAGGTTTAGGGGTGACTTGATTGAGGTGTACAAGATGATTAGGGGGTTAGATAGGGTCGACAGTATGAACCTTTTCCCGCGTATTGAGTCGGGTATTACAAGGGGGCATAGCTTTAAATTAAGGGGGGGTAGATATAGGACTGATGTTAGGGGTAGGTTCTTCACTCAGCGAGTCGTTAGTTCATGGAATGCCCTGCCAGTAACAGTGGTGGACTCTCCCTCTTTATGGGCATTTAAGAGGGCATTGGATAGGTATATGGAGGATAGTGGGTTAGTGTAGTTTAGGTGGGCTTGGATCGGCGCAACATCGAGGGCCCAAGGGCCTGTACTGCGCTGTATTCTTCTATGTTCTATGTTCTATGTAACTGATATGTGGAGCTTGTTCAAGGAGCAACTATTGAGTGTCCTTGATAAGTATGTACCCGTCAGGCAGGGAGGAAAGGGTCGTGTGAGGGAGCCGTGGTTTAATAAGGAATTGGAATCCCTTGTTAAATGGAAGAGGGCGGCCTATGTAAAGATGAGGCGTGAAGGTTCAATTGGGGCGATTGAGAGTTATACGGTAGCCAGGAAGGACCTGAAGAGAGAGCTAAGAGCAGCAAGGAGGGGACATGAAAGGGCCTTAGTTGGTAGGATTAGGGAAAACCCTAAGGCTTTCTATAGGTATGTCAGGAATAAAAGAATGACTAGGGTAGGAATAGGTCCAGTCAAGGATAGTCGTGGGAAGTTGCGTGTGGAGGCTGAAGAGATTGGGGAGACATTGAATGAATACTTTTCGTCAGTATTCAATCAGGAACAGGACATTGTTGTCAATGTGAGTACTGAGTCACAATTAAGTAGAATGGATGGCTTTGAGGTATGTAGAGAAGAGGTGTTGGAAATTCTGGAAAGGGTGAAAATAGATAAGTCCCCTGGGCCTGATGGCATTTATCCTAGGATTCTCCGGGAAGCAAGGGAGGAGATTGCAGAGCCATTGGCCTTGATTTTTATGTCCTCGTTGTCTACAGGAGTAGTGCCAGAAGATTGGAGGCTAGCAAATGTGGTTCCCTTGTTCAAGAAGGGGAGTAGGGATAACCCTAGTAACTATTGGCTGGTGAGTCTCACTTCTGTTGTGGGCAAAATCTTAGAGAGAATTCTAAGGGATAGGATTTATGAACATCTGGATAGGAATAATGTGATCAAGGATAGTCAGCATGGTTTTGTGAAGGGCAGGTCGTGCCTCACAAACCTTATTGAATTCTTTGAGAAGGTGACTAAGGAGGTGAACGAGGGGAAAGCGGTAGATGTGGTGTATATGGATTTTAGTAAGGCGTTTGATAAGGTTCCTCATGGTGGACTACTGCAAAAAACACGGAGGTATGGCATTGAGGGTGAGTTGGAGGTTTGGATTAGGAGTTGGCTGGCTGGAAGAAGACAGAGGGTAGTAGTTGATGGCAAAGGTTCATCTTGGAGTGCCGTCACTAGCGGTGTTCCGCAAGGATCTGTTTTGGGACCATTGCTGTTTGTCATTTTTATAAATGACCTGGAGGAGGGGTTAGAAGGTTGGGTGAGCAAGTTTGCGGATGATACGAAAGTCGGAGGAGTTGTAGACAGTGAGGAAGGATGTGGCAGGTTACAGCGGGATATAGATAAGCTGCAGAACTGGGCAGAAAGGTGGCAAATGGCGTTCAATGTAGCTAAGTGTGAGGTGATTCACTTTGGTAAGAGTAATAAAAAGATGGGGTACTGGGCTAATGGACGGATACTTGGTAGTGTGGATGAGCAGAGGGATCTTGGTGTCCATGTACACAGATCTTTGAAAGTTGCCACCCAGGTAAATAGTGCGGTGAGGAAGGCATATGGCGTACTGGCTTTTATTGGTAGAGGAATTGAGTTCCGGAGTACTGAGGTCATGTTGCAGTTGTATAAGACTCTGGTGCGTCCGCATCTGGAGTATTGTGTGGCAGTTTTGGTCGCCATACTATAGGAAGGATGTGGAGGCACTGGAACGGGTGCAGAGGAGGTTTACCAGGATGTTGCCTGGTATGGTAGAGAGATCATATGAGGAAAGGCTGAGGCACTTGGGGTTGTTTTCATTGGAGAAAAGAAGGTTTAGGGGTGACTTGATAGAGGTGTACAAGATGATTAGGGGTTTAGATAGGGTCGACAGTGAGAATCTTTTTCCAAGGGGGCATAGCTTTAAATTAAGGGGGGGTAGGTATAGGACAGATGTTAGGGGTAGGTTCTTTACTCAGCGAGTCGTGAGTTCATGGAATGCCCTGCCAGTAGCAGTGGTGGACTCTCCCTCATTATGGGCATTTAAGCAGGCATTGGATAGGCATATGGAGGATAGTGGGCTAGTGTAGGTTAGGTGGGCTTGGATCGGCGCAACATCGAGGGCCGAAGGGCCTGTACTGCGCTGAATTCTTCTATGTTCTATGTTTAAGGCTCACCTTGTTAGACACGTGAACGGGAGGCGGAACGGCGGGACTGAAACCACGTCTGGGCAACAAGTAGCACGTCCAAACAAGGAGTAGGAATCGGCACAGGCTCGCTGGGCCCTGTGTTATCGACCCGACGTGCCAAAGTCTCCGGCCACGTGTATAACTTTGGTGAATTTCTGCAAATACCTTGTAGACGGGGCTGTGACAGGGACCTTATTGGGGTGTCGACGATAATGAGGGCCACGGCGGGCATTTTTGCTGAGTTTGCAGATGGCACAAAGATAGCGAGAGGGACAGGTAGTTTTGAGGAAACGGGCAGGCTGCAGAAGGGCGTGGAGATGAAGGGCGAGTGGGGAAAGAAGTGACCAAGTGTGCGGTTTTGCACTTTGGTAGCAAGAACAATCGGGTAGACGATTTTCTGAACGAGGGAAAGGCTTTGCAAATCTGAAGCGCTGAGGGTCTTGGGAGTCTTAGTTCCAGGTTGTTTCATGATTAACATGCAGGTTCATCCGATGGTTCGGAAGGCAAATGCAGTGTCGGCATTCATTTCAAGCGGGCGAGAAAAAAGGAGCAGAGACGTGCTGCTGAGGCTGCATCAGACTCTGGTCTGACCACAGGTGGAATATCGGGAGCAGTTTTGTGCCCTGTACCAAAGGAAGGGATGCGCTGGTGTTGGAGGGAGTCTAGAGAAGGTTTACAAGCGTGTTCCCCCTGGGGCTGAAGGGTTTGTCACACGAGGTCTCTGGGTCTATACCCGATGGTGTTTCGAAAGGTAAGGCGGGATCTGACTGAACCTTACAGGCTACTGGGAGGCCTGGTCAGAGTGGATGTGAAGAAGATTAGATTAGATTACATTACATTACAGTGTGGAAACAGGCCCTTCGACCCAACAAGTCCACACCGACCCGCCGAAGCGCAACCCACCCATACCCCTACATTTGCCCCTTACCTAACACTACGGGCAATTTAGCATGGCCAATTCACCTGACCTGCACATCTTTGGACTGTGGGAGGAAACCGGAGCACCCGGAGGAAACCCACGCAGGCACGGGGAGAACGTGCAAACTCCACACAGTCAGTCGCCTGAGGCGGGAATTGAACCCGATGATCCCACTAGTAGGCGAGACGAGGACCTGGAAGTACAGCCTCAGGGTGAAGGGTCGTCCCTTCAGGCTGAGATGAGGTTGCATTTAAGACAGAGATAGAGAGGTTCTTGATTATAAGGGGATCAAGGGTTGTGGGGAGAGGGCAGGAGAATCGGGGTTGAGAAACCTGTGAGCCACGACCGAATGGCGGAGCGTGGGCCGAATGGCCCGATTCTGCTCCTACGTCTTATGGGCCGTCAGACCTTCCGTGGTCTTGCGGTCATGACAGAAAGCAGTTGTTTCCCAGAGGGTGGCGGCGGTCTGGAATGCACTGCTTGGGAGGGTAGCGAGGCGGGGAACCTCAAAACCTTGAAAAACTACTTGGATGAGCACTGGAAATGTCATAACCTTTCCTGGCTACGGACCAAGTGCTGGAAAGTGGGACTAGAGCAGACTTAGAGTAGCTTTGTCAGTGCGGACTCGGAGGGCCAAAGGGCCTCTTCTGTACTGTGTGACTGTGTGGGGAAGCTTTCTGATTCCCATCTGTTGATTGAGGCCGCCCCATTGATGCTTCCTGATGCGGAGCAGCCGGATGGATCCAAGTGCGCATTGAAGGTGAGAGGGTGGCAGAGAGCTTCGGAGCCTCCGTCCGTTTGGTTCAGGTTTCGTCTCGTCCTGATGCAAGCATCGATGTACGTGCTCAGTGGCTACCAATAGAGTGAAGGTGCAGTTGATCACTGACTCCACGCGTGGTGCTGCAGGTTGTAATGTCTAGACGAAAACAGAACTCGCTGCACCCTTCGGGAGAAGGGTCACTGGACTCGAAAAAGCGTTAATTCTGCTTTTTCCCCACAGATGCTGAGGTTTTGCTTACTGGGTGTTTTGCTTTATTTTGCATTTTAGACCTTGCTTTTTGATTGCACAGCCACTATCAAACCATTAGCTTGCTGTTAGCGCTGCAATTAGCACTCTTGAATCTTGATTTGCAATTCTAAGGAAGCAGACCGAATTGGAATGTTTGGAGCCGAACCAATAAAGGCTGATTTGCTGTAAATTGATCTTCACATCCCCGCCCCGTCGTGCTATTCATTTGCACGAGGTGGGTTGGGGGATGGGAGTTCACACTTTCCAAGACAAGATGGATTAGTCTGTAAGAGGTACTGTTCGTAAAGGTGAGCGAGCCGAGATTTCCTGACAGTGAGATTTTTCGGTCAGAATTCGAACCTGCTCCAATCATTTGCCTTGTGGGGAGGCAGGGATTTTTCACATTGGTAACAGCTGAGATTTTTAGAACGTCGAACAGAGCAGCGCAACAACAGGCCCTTCGGCAACTGTGAGAAACAAAACTCACTCACAATTCAGCCTGAGACAAAGCCTTGGAAACAAGAACATTTAATTCTTTACGGCCTTGCAAGAACAGGCGTTTTGCTCAAGCAATCAGGCTAGCAAAAGCGCGCGAAAACAAAACATGTAAGCATTCTTATTCAGTTTGCAAGTTGCGGAATCACGCCTCCCTTTTCCCATCCTATCATAAGCCGATTACCTCACTCGTTTTTCTCTAATTTTCCTTATCTGACTACCCTGCTGTCCTTGTCCTTGTCTGTTACAGCCTGTCTGCTATTTTATCCAGTTCCCCTTATCATACTATAAGCTTATTGTGAAATGCCCCTACTGCTACTTTTGTGGTCAGCTACAACACTTTAAAGTTATTTCTTAGTTTACAACTATTTCTTAAACAAAAACCTCTATATTCGTTAAAATCTTAGCCTTAGGTATGCTGCAAGAATCCCGCGACCGTTTGTGTAATGTTCCCCTTCCCCTCCCCCCACAACACCCCGTCACCCATCTGCAAAAACAACATCTCTAACTGCATTTCTAATCTCCCACAAACTGTCAGGGACATTTAAGCTACTGCTCGGCGAGCACACGCTGGACGGCAGTAAATTGAGGGGTGTGTAGGTTAGGTTGATCTTAGATTAAGAAAACTGCTCGGCACGACATCGTGGGCCGAAGGGCCTGTACTGTGCAATGTTCTAACTGCAGGCACATCCACACACATCAAAGACATGGAGGGCTCGGCTGAATCTATTGCTTTCTTCTCTACGTGTCACGTTTCATCGAGGTAGCGTCCTAGGCCCAAGCATCTTCAGCGAGTGGTGAGAATATGCAGTGCACTGCCTGAGAGAGAGGGTGCTGGAGGCAGATTCAATGGTGACTTTGGTCGGAGGGTCGGATACTTATCTGAAGAGAGAATATTTGCTGCAGGGCGAGTGGGACTGGGGAAGTTGCTCGTGCAGAGAGCTGATGCAGACATGACAGGCTGAATGTATCATTCAATGCGTGCAGTTCTGCAGTTGGTTACCGCCTCCTCAAAAACGCTGTGCTGGTCACGTGAGAAGTCACGTAAGCTTAGCCCTGACCCACTTGATTGGTGAGATACTGACGATCTCTACATGACCATGAGACAGTGGTTCACTGACAGGGGAAAAAAAGCAACTGCTGTAAACGGACCTGCTGCTCTCGTTAGAAATCCTGGGAGGACTACGGCGACAGGGAAACTGTCAGCAGTGATCTACAAGTCTTTGAACAGAATCAAGCTGATTGAAAACATGGAGGACAAATGGGACTTGAGGCAGTCCGCGGTATTGTAGTTATCGCTTCTCGGCCTTTTGGCTAAGATCAAGTGTCTGTTCTTATCAGGACGGGGGTCGAGTTGCGAGTCATCAGAGCTAGTGGAGATCATCGCTGGATCGTGATTGGACGTTGGAGGATCGTTTGGTTGTGCTGACCTGCTATTGGTGGATCTTCATGCTGGCTTCGGCCTAACGCCAATTCAGGGACCAGCCAACCTCCGAGCTATGGCCTCAACAGCTGCGCGCAGCCCTGGGCAGGGGGTTCGAAACACCGTCCGGGTGTCTGTCAAGCAGGTGGAGGGCCGTACACCGATGGATCGCATCCTGTTTATTAAGAAGGTATTGCTAGGATGCTGTGGGTTCGCTGCAGCAGACGTGTACTGCCTGCAGGATTTCCCTGGGGCAGGCTACTTTGATGTGACCTTCAGGAGCGTGAAGCAGTGCGAACAGCTCCTGAAGGTCTTCAAGGAGAAGGAAGGGGAGCCGCTGTTCTCCATCTTGTCGGCAACCCCATTGTGTGTGCTTCCTGCACAGAGGAGCCGGGTGGTTACAATCCATATGTACAACCCCTATGTTCCAGCGGCTGATGTCCTGACTTTCCTGGGAAGGTACGTCCAAGTTGAGGGAGAAGCCACCGACGTGATCGACCCCTTTGGGATCTGGACCAGTAAGCGACAGGTCAGAGTGACTCTGAGGGTCGATGGCAATGGGAACATTCTTCACCCACCCTCGAGCTTCGCAATTGGAGGGAACAGAGGCTACCTGACATATGCAGGGCAGCCAAAAGTGTGCCGAGCCTGCGGGAAGTCGGGACATGTGCTGGCGGATTGCAAAGTGACCATCTGCAGGAACTGCAAACAGGAGGGTCACCTGACTAAGGACTGTCAGGAAGAAAAGAGCTGCAACCTGTGCGGAGAGGTGGGCCACGTGTACAAGACCTGCCCAAGACGGGGGGGCCCCACTTACGCACAGATGGCTGGAGGTGGCAAGGCGAGCCGTGGACCCCCAAAGACCAGTAACGTCCACCTAGACAGCAGGGAAACAGAGTCTGGTGGCACCCAGAAAGAAGAACAGGCTGGAGTAGAGGAGGTGGCAGCCAGCGGAGAGACACAGCAGCTGATCCTAGCTCTCGCTGGGCAGATGGAAGCAATGGAGGAGGAGCTAATCGAGCAGGCAGAGGAGTGGATACCGGTTATAAACAGGAAGAGAAAATCCGGCCACGCCCACAAAGCCTTCGAGCAAAGGGGGAAAAGACAGCTGCACGAGGGAGGGACGGCCAGCTCTTCGGATGGGGAAGACGGGCACAAAGAACATCATCACCACCAGAAGAAGAGACAGAGTGCCGTAGATAAAGAGGAGGGCATTTCCTCCCAACCAGGAAACAACGGACCCCCTGAAGTCCACCCTCCACCCAGTGAGAACCAGGGGGTACCCACTGTCCCACAACTACAGGTAACTGAGAGCTGCGATCCTCTGACAGTCCCATTGTCAGACACAGAACTGGACGGTGCGGACCCTTGCCTTGGCTCAATGACACCAGAGCAGGTAAATGACCCCAGTGAGGGCCTGGATAGCTACCTCAGCCCAGCGAAGGTCCAGCAGTTTGTGCACACCATGGGGATGCAGACAGCTACCCCAGAGACAGGACAGTCAAATGGACAATGGTAACCCCATAAACTGGGGGTTAAAGACGTTTTTCCTTTGCTCTCATATAACAGGGCACCCACTCAGTAGGTGGGTTCCGCTGAAGCCACAGCTAAATAATAAGAGACTGGATGGTTAATGAAGGGAACTGTAAATAGGATAACTGTAAATTTGAGTAATTCAATCTGTTCTTTACGACATGGAATGTATATATTTATGAACGATATGACAAATTGTACAAGTACCAAAGATTTATTTATATGAATAAAGTATATTTTGAAATAAAAAAAAAAAAATCTGTTCTTATCAGTTTAATATCTGATACGTCCCTTATCTGGGGACCATATATTAAATTGATTTTTGGAGCAGGGAGATGGAATAGGGGCTTGCTCCGTCCACTCCACGCATCGACCTGGTATTGCAGTACCTCCGGGAACGGTGCACCCCTCATCTATAAATCTAAAAACAGCTTCATGTTTATAACTCAGGCTTTCGGTGCTTTGTGTCTGCTGGATGGGTTTGAGTACCAAGTGCTTCATTTCTCACACCTCACATCCAACCGGGCGTGAGTCGATTCAAACTCGTCTGTTCTAAGGTGGCTGCTCAGCTCCCGCTCCCTATCCTTCTCTCGCCATCTCTGTCTCTTGCGCACCTTGACACTTGCTCTCAATGTCATCCCCTCGGACCCCTGCTGCGTGCTGCACCTTCCCGCCAACGCCGGGCCCCGATCACACCACATGGTGTCAGAATTTGGGAGTCGCAGCAACCGTAGCTGCCCACCAGCTTTTCATACTCGCGAGCGACATTTCAGAAAAACAAGAGAAGGTCAACTGTGCTACGTTGCTGCATGCTGCTGGGGATGAAGCTATCTCGGGGTTCAGTCGTTTTGATTTTGATGACTTGAAAGAGAGATTTCGAGAACACTGTGAGCTAGGACAAAAATCATCGGGACGTATTTAAGGCACATGCTTTTCATCAGACTGCAAGGGCAGGCGGAATCGATAGGTACGTATGTGACTGACCGGAAAAACGAGGCAAAGGACTGTGAGTTTCAGCCATTTTCTGATTCACGGAGCCGCGACAGAATCGTGTGTGCTATCACGAATGACTGAGTCAGAGGCAGGTTACTCAGAGAGTCAATTCTCACTGGGAAAAGCAAAGAGACAGCACTAACTCGACAACAGCACGTGAGAAAACGTAGAACAAACAAACCAATGTTTGCTGACCGGAACTGGCCTGGAAAGATAATAAGGCAGGTAGGAGCACTGCAGATTATCCGGCACCTGGGCTGTGTACGCAGGGACTGGCACAACACCCCCTTGCCTTCTTTTGCACTTAGAATGCTGCCAGTTCTGGCTGAGGCAGCAAAGTCAGTCTCACACAAGCAGCGTGTGCCAGCTGTCTGTGACAACAAATTCCAAAGACTCACAACCCTCTGAGAGAAGACGTTTCTCCTGATCTCACTCTTAAATTGGTGCCTCTTTATTCTGTTCAGTTCTAGACACTCCCATGAGGGAAAATGTCCTCTCAGCATTTACCCTGTCGAGCCACGTAAGAATCCAATATGTTTCAATAAGATTGTGTCTCATTCATTTAAACTCAGGATCTACACTCATCTGGAGGTAGGGTTTACCGGGCTCAGTTTTACTGAAAAGCTGACCTCCGGCTAGTTCAGCAAATAGGTCGTTGAGCAAAGGGAAAGGAAACCGCCTAGCACACACCAGCAGGTGAACTGTTGCAGCATGATATTGCGGCTCCGGCACTCAATCCCTCTACGAATGAAACCTAACAGCCTTCTTAACAGCACTATCCACTTGGGTGGCAACTTTCAGGGATCTATGTACATGGGACTCCAAGATCCCTCTGCACATCCACACTACCAAGAATCTTTCCATCGACCCAGTACTCTGCCTTCCTGTTATTCTTCCCAAAGTGCATCACCTCACATTTAGCTGCATTGAACTCCATTTGCCACCTCTCAGCCCAATTCTGCAGTTTATCCAAGTCCCCCTGCAACCTGTAACATTCTTCCACACTGACCACCACTCCACCGACTTTAGCGTCGTCTGCAAATTTACTAATCCATCCACCTATGTTATGCCTGCATCTAAGTCATTTATAAAAATGACAAACAGCAGTGGTCCCAAAACAGACCCTTGTGGCACACCACTAGTAACCGGACTCCAGGCTGAATATTTTCCATCAACCACCACCCGCTGCCTTCTTTCAGAAAGCCAGTTTCTAAGCCAAGCTGCTAAATCACCCTCAGTTCCATGCCTCTGCATTTTCTCCAACAGCCTACCACGTGGAACCTTATCAAAGGCTCCCGGCGTCCTGCTTCTCTATCCCATTGAAAACAATAGCGTGCTTCTTTAGAATTCTTGATCAGTCACTCTCAGAATCTTGACAAGTGATTGCCTTCGGCCCAGTTGAGTTTGATTCTGTCCAACCACATTCTTGCCCATAAAGCTCTAAGATTTCCTTTGTTGACGCGCAGGCTGTGTCTTCAGACTGACCGTATAACTGAACGTTCCCACCGTGAAAGCACCTGTGTGTGTTCCTCGCTCAGTTTCTGAAGGTTGCAGCGCAACGTGACTCAGCCGTATCAATGAAACCGGTGTCCACCTCCATTCTTACCGGTTTGCCGTTCAGTAAGGGAGCGACCGGGGCGTCGGCAGCTATCGCCAGTATCTGTAACAACAACACCTCATTGGTTTGTGCGCCTGGGCTTTTGTCTTCTTGCCCTTTTTGTACCATTTAGGATTTCTTCCTGTACTTTCGCTGCAGGTTATTGGTACTTTCTCCCCCGAGCGCACCCACTTAATATATTCTTTTTTAATGCTGCAGTTTCTGCACACAGCTTCTTTCCAGCAGCAATTTGCTGCTGCCTGACATGTGTTTCCACAGCAGTGGCAGTTTTGTGTCTGCGTTGGTGCTTGTCCCTGGGCCACCATTTTGTGAACTCTCAGCCACCATTTTGTGAGGTGTTGACCTTCCTTGGCTGCGAGTTCCATCACGGTTGCCATTCCCAGCATTTTCATTTAAGTGTAGTCACCTTTGCGTCAGTAATCTCTTCTGGATCGCTTCACATCTTACGGCAGGCTGCTACAAAAGGTAGAGTCTCGTGGGATCTGAGGTGAGTCGGCTAGCTGGATACAAAACCGACTCGGGGCGCATTTTTCGGAAAGGAGATCAGTAACTAGTGGCGTCCCGCAGGGCTCAGTGCTAGGACCTTTGTTGTTTGTGACGTGTAAATAAATGATCTGTACAAAGAGCTGTACAAAACTCCAGTTAGGCTACAATTGGGATATCGCGCGCAATGCTGTTCGGCACACTACCAGAAGGACGTGGATGCTTTGGAGAGGGTGCAGAGAAGGTTTACCAGCACGTTGCCTGCCCTGGAGCGCTTCTGCTGTGAGGAGAGATTGAATAAACTTGGATTGTCGTCACTGCAAAGACGGAAGCTGAGGGGCGACCTGATAGTGGTCGACAGCATACTGAGAGGCATCGAAAGGGTGGGGTGGCGAGTCAGTGGGTACAGGTTCACGGTGAGAGGGGGAAAGTGAGAAGGGAAAAGTGCGGGGAAAGGTTTTCACACAGAGGATGGTGGGTGCCTGGAACGCGTTGCCAGTCGAAGCGCTGGAAGCAGGCACATTAGGAACGTGGGTTGGTACATTAGGAACTTGCAGCGTGGGTTGGTACCTGGGACTTCGATGTTGTGGCTATTACGGAGACATGGGTAGAACAGGGACAGGATTGGCTGTTGCAGGTTCCAGGGTTTAAATGTTTTAGTAGGGTCAGAGGTGGGGGTAAAAGAGGGGGAGGTGTGGCATTGCTTGTCAAAGATAGTATTACAGCTGTGGAAAGGACGATGGATGAAGACTCGCCGTCTGAGGTAGTTTGGGCTGAGGTTAGGAATAGGAAAGGTGAGCTCACCCTGTTAGTAATTTTTTACAGGCCTCCTAATAGTCCTAGAAACGTAGAAGAAAGGATTGCGAGGATGATTCAAGAGAAGAGTGAAAGTAATAGGGTGGTTGTTATGGGGGACTTTAACTTTCCTGATATTGATTGGGAAAGCTATAGCTCAAGTTCGTTAGATGGGTCAGTGTTTGTCCAATGTGTGCAGGAGGGTTTCCTGACACAATATGTAGATAGGCCAACAAGAGGTGAGGCCATACTGGATTTGGTTCTGGGTAACGAACCAGGCCAGGTGTTAGAATTAGAGGTAGGTGAGCACTTTGGGGACAGTGACCACAATTCGGTGACTTTTACTCTCGCGATGGAGAGGGATAAGTGTGCACTACAGGGCAAGAGTTATAGCTGGGGGCAGGGAAATTATGATGCGGTGAGGCATGACTTAGGATGTGTGGCTTGGAAAAGTAAGCTTCAAGACAAGGGCGTAACTGATATGTGGAGCTTGTTCAAGGAGCAACTATTGAGTGTCCTTGATAAGTATGTACCCGTCAGGCAGGGAGGAAAGGGTCGTGTGAGGGAGCCGTGGTTTAATAAGGAATTGGAATCCCTTGTTAAATGGAAGAGGGCGGCCTATGTAAAGATGAGGCGTGAAGGTTCAATTGGGGCGATTGAGAGTTATACGGTAGCCAGGAAGGACCTGAAGAGAGAGCTAAGAGCAGCAAGGAGGGGACATGAAAGGGCCTTAGTTGGTAGGATTAGGGAAAACCCTAAGGCTTTCTATAGGTATGTCAGGAATAAAAGAATGACTAGGGTAGGAATAGGTCCAGTCAAGGATAGTAGTGGGAAGTTGCGTGTGGAGGCTGAAGAGATTGGGGAGACATTGAATGAATACTTTTCGTCAGTATTCAATCAGGAACAGGACATTGTTGTCAATGTGAGTACTGAGTCACAATTAAGTAGAATGGATGGCTTTGAGGTATGTAGAGAAGAGGTGTTGGAAATTCTGGAAAGGGTGAAAATAGATAAGTCCCCTGGGCCTGATGGCATTTATCCTAGGATTCTCCGGGAAGCAAGGGAGGAGATTGCAAAGCCATTGGCCTTGATTTTTATGTCCTCGTTGTCTACAGGAGTAGTGCCAGAAGATTGGAGGCTAGCAAATGTGGTTCCCTTGTTCAAGAAGGGGAGTAGGGATAACCCTAGTAACTATTGGCTGGTGAATCTCACTTCTGTTGTGGGCAAAATCTTAGAGAGAATTCTAAGGGATAGGATTTATGAACATCTGGATAGGAATAATGTGATCAAGGATAGTCAGCATGGTTTTGTGAAGGGCAGGTCGTGCCTCACAAACCTTATTGAATTCTTTGAGAAGGTGACTAAGGAGGTGAACGAGGGGAAAGCGGTAGATGTGGTGTATATGGATTTTAGTAAGGCGTTTGATAAGGTTCCTCATGGTGGACTACTGCAAAAAACACGGAGGTATGGCATTGAGGGTGAGTTGGAGGTTTGGATTAGGAGTTGGCTGGCTGGAAGAAGACAGAGGGTAGTAGTTGATGGCAAAGGTTCATCTTGGAGTGCCGTCACTAGCGGTGTTCCGCAAGGATCTGTTTTGGGACCATTGCTGTTTGTCATTTTTATAAATGACCTGGAGGAGGGGTTAGAAGGTTGGGTGAGCAAGTTTGCGGATGATACGAAAGTCGGAGGAGTTGTAGACAGTGAGGAAGGATGTGGCAGGTTACAGCGGGATATAGATAAGCTGCAGAACTGGGCAGAAAGGTGGCAAATGGCGTTCAATGTAGCTAAGTGTGAGGTGATTCACTTTGGTAAGAGTAATAAAAAGATGGGGTACTGGGCTAATGGACGGATACTTGGTAGTGTGGATGAGCAGAGGGATCTTGGTGTCCATGTACACAGATCTTTGAAAGTTGCCACCCAGGTAAATAGTGCGGTGAAGAAGGCATATGGCGTACTGGCTTTTATTGGTAGAGGAATTGAGTTCCGGAGTACTGAGGTCATGTTGCAGTTGTATAAGACTCTGGTGCGTCCGCATCTGGAGTATTGTGTGCAGTTTTGGTCGCCATACTATAGGAAGGTTGTGGAGGCACTGGAACGGGTGCAGAGGAGGTTTACCAGGATGTTGCCTGGTATGGTAGAAAGATCATATGAGGAAAGGCTGAGGCACTTGGGGTTGTTTTCATTGGAGAAAAGAAGGTTTAGGGGTGACTTGATAGAGGTGTACAAGATGATTAGGGGTTTAGATAGGGTCGACAGTGAGAATCTTTTTCCAAGGGGGCATAGCTTTAAATTAAGGGGGGGTAGGTATAGGACAGATGTTAGGGGTAGGTTCTTTACTCAGCGAGTCGTGAGTTCATGGAATGCCCTGCCAGTAGCAGTGGTGGACTCTCCCTCATTATGGGCATTTAAGCAGGCATTGGATAGGCATATGGAGGATAGTGGGCTAGTGTAGGTTAGGTGGGCTTGGATCGGCGCAACATCGAGGGCCGAAGGGCCTGTACTGCGCTGTATTCTTCTATGTTCTATGTTTAAGGCTCACCTTGTTAGACACGTGAACGGGAGGCGGAACGGCGGGACTGAAACCACGTCTGGGCAACAAGTAGCACGTCCAAACAAGGAGTAGGAATCGGCACAGGCTCGCTGGGCCCTGTGTTATCGACCCGACGTGCCAAAGTCTCCGGCCACGTGTATAACTTTGGTGAATTTCTGCAAATACCTTGTAGACGGGGCTGTGACAGGGACCTTATTGGGGTGTCGACGATAATGAGGGCCACGGCGGGCATTTTTGCTGAGTTTGCAGATGGCACAAAGATAGCGAGAGGGACAGGTAGTTTTGAGGAAACGGGCAGGCTGCAGAAGGGCGTGGAGATGAAGGGCGAGTGGGGAAAGAAGTGACCAAGTGTGCGGTTTTGCACTTTGGTAGCAAGAACAATCGGGTAGACGATTTTCTGAACGAGGGAAAGGCTTTGCAAATCTGAAGCGCTGAGGGTCTTGGGAGTCTTAGTTCCAGGTTGTTTCATGATTAACATGCAGGTTCATCCGATGGTTCGGAAGGCAAATGCAGTGTCGGCATTCATTTCAAGCGGGCGAGAAAAAAGGAGCAGAGACGTGCTGCTGAGGCTGCATCAGACTCTGGTCTGACCACAGGTGGAATATCGGGAGCAGTTTTGTGCCCTGTACCAAAGGAAGGGATGCGCTGGTGTTGGAGGGAGTCTAGAGAAGGTTTACAAGCGTGTTCCCCCTGGGGCTGAAGGGTTTGTCACACGAGGTCTCTGGGTCTATACCCGATGGTGTTTCGAAAGGTAAGGCGGGATCTGACTGAACCTTACAGGCTACTGGGAGGCCTGGTCAGAGTGGATGTGAAGAAGATTAGATTAGATTACATTACATTACAGTGTGGAAACAGGCCCTTCGACCCAACAAGTCCACACCGACCCGCCGAAGCGCAACCCACCCATACCCCTACATTTGCCCCTTACCTAACACTACGGGCAATTTAGCATGGCCAATTCACCTGACCTGCACATCTTTGGACTGTGGGAGGAAACCGGAGCACCCGGAGGAAACCCACGCAGGCACGGGGAGAACGTGCAAACTCCACACAGTCAGTCACCTGAGGCGGGAATTGAACCCGATGATCCCACTAGTAGGCGAGACGAGGACCTGGAAGTACAGCCTCAGGGTGAAGGGTCGTCCCTTCAGGCTGAGATGAGGTTGCATTTAAGACAGAGATAGAGAGGTTCTTGATTATAAGGGGATCAAGGGTTGTGGGGAGAGGGCAGGAGAATCGGGGTTGAGAAACCTGTGAGCCACGACCGAATGGCGGAGCGTGGGCCGAATGGCCCGATTCTGCTCCTACGTCTTATGGGCCGTCAGACCTTCCGTGGTCTTGCGGTCATGACAGAAAGCAGTTGTTTCCCAGAGGGTGGCGGCGGTCTGGAATGCACTGCTTGGGAGGGTAGCGAGGCGGGGAACCTCAAAACCTTGAAAAACTACTTGGATGAGCAAGTAGTTAGGGTTAGGGTTAGGGTTAGGGTTAGGGTTAGGGTTAGGGTTAGTCCCACCTGCCAGCACCCAGCCCATGTCCCTCCAAACCCTTCCTATTCATATACCCATCCAAGTGCCTCTTAAATGTTGCAATTGTACCAGCCTCCACCACTTCCTCTGGCAGCTCATTCCATACACGTACCACCCTCTGTGTGAAAAAGTTGCCCCTCAGGTCTCTTTTATAGCTTTCCCCTCTCACCTTAAACCTATGCCCTCTAGTTCTGGACTCCAGTAACATTACCACCAGCTCCTCATACTGAGGCTTTGGTTTGAGGTCTATGAGGTGGGTCAGACCAGGGTACCATTTACCAGTTTGACCTCATTGTCTGGGTGGGGATGGCTATACCGTGAGAGGGAAGTTAAAAAGTCAGTGGACAATGGAGAGAGGGAGGTCGATGTTTTGGGTGTGAGTATGAGATGTGACAATGTGTTGAACAAGTTGGATTGCCTGTTTGGAATCAGTCATTAGACTCCGAGGTCTCCAGTATTTGACATAAGATTCTGGAAAAGCTGAAAGATAACAGCAGGTAGGTCGTTGTGAGGATAAAGTGGAAGCTTTGATTGTAAAAGTGATTTCCCAGTGTAGTCTGACACTGACAGGACAAGGGAAGCTGTTCCCCCGAGCACTCCATCTTTCCCCAGGACAGGTGAAGGCAGGATGAATGAAGATACTCCTCAGGCTACGTTGGTGTGTGGATTAGATCAATATACAAAGAGAAAAATAACAAGGGGGGAAGATTGGGTTGTGGGGCCTAAAGAAGAGCTAGGATAGATTTTTTGGGTCCAATGGCGTCTCCGTTAACCTGTGCTATGATTTTCTGTGAGTGAGGGATGAGCTGGAGCAGGGATGGGGGGGAAGGGAAATGGAGAAGGAGATGGAGGTATGGGAGGGAAAGGAAACCAGAGAGAGAGAGAGAGAGTGTCCAGGGTGTTCTTCCCGATTCAGGACTGTTCTCCTCCTGGACTGAGACTAAAGGAAGTGGGAGAGGTAGCAGCCAATGGGGTGTGGACATCAGTCTCCCTGAGACTCACAGCTCAACTTGGAGACAGATTTGGAATCAGTGGTTGCAACGCTGCCGGAGTAATCTGTGTCACTGATTGTCTAATGTCTCACAGAGTGAATTCCATCATGCTGGCTCTTTCCCAGTCAGACAGTGAGCATCTCCCTGGGAGACAGCACTTTGCATCAGCTCTACTGTCTACAACCTCCACCTCATTATAACTCCACCGGCCATGTCAGACTCACACTGAGTGCCAGGCCCCTGTGTCTCTGACCTACATTAGCTCTCAGTCTAACAGTGTTTTTGCTTCTAAAGTTTTTCACACTTCTTTTGTAATCCTTTTCCAGTCTTGACTCCCCTTTCTCTAGGGAGTGTATGGGGCATGGGCTAAGGACATGGGAAAAGGTGCCTCAGGATCCAAAGTTGTTGAACCTCAATATTGAGTCCAGAAGGCTGTAGAGTTAACAGGTAGATAATGAGGTGCTGTTCTTCCTGCTTCTGCTGAGTCTCGTTAGAGCATTGCAGCAAACCCGAGACAGAGAAGCTGGCCAGGGATCAGGGTGGGGTGATAACGTGGCAGGTAACTGGAAGCTCAGGGACTATTTTGCAGACAGAATGTCGGTGCTCTGTGAAGTGGTCACCCAGTGTACGCTCTGTTTCCCCAATGTAGAGACGACCACATTGTGAGCAGCAGATGCAGTAGACTAGATTGTGGGAAGTGCAGGTGAAGTGCCGCTTCACCTGGAA
Organism: Chiloscyllium plagiosum; assembly: GCF_037043375.1. Classification (NCBI taxonomy): domain Eukaryota; kingdom Metazoa; phylum Chordata; class Chondrichthyes; order Orectolobiformes; family Hemiscylliidae; genus Chiloscyllium; species Chiloscyllium plagiosum. The sequence goes on along the minus strand of NW_028270150.1, from coordinate 825,750 downwards.
GGTGTGTTTGGGGCCTTGGTTACTGATGGGGGAGGAAATGAACAGGCAGGTGTTATATCTTCGTCGGTTGCAGGGGAAGGTCCCATGAGGCTGGGGCTGGGGGATGGCGTTGAGAGTGAAGGGGGAGTGGACCTGGATGTGATGGAAGGAATGGTTCCTGAGGAAGGCTGACAGGGGAGGGGAGGGAATGTGTGTCTGGGAGTGGCATCCCACTGGAGGATGGTCCAGGTTCCTTTGGGAGTCAGTGGGTTTGTTGTGGATCACCTTATTACCGGATGTAGTGGCCCGGTGGTGCCTTCACTAGACTATTAATCCAGAAAGTCAGCTAATGTTCTGGGGACATGCGGTCTAGTCCTGCCACGGCAGATAGTGGAATTTTTAAAAAACTCTAGAATTAAGGGTCTAAGTGCAGATACCATTGTAGATTGTCAGCTTAAACCCATCCGGTTCACTAGTGTCATTTAGATAAGAGATCTGCCATCCTTACCTGGTCTGGCCCACATTGACTCCAGACCCACAGCAATGTGGGTGATCTTCAGTGGCCAATAAATGCTGACCTATCATCCTTATCCCATAAATGAATAAATAAGTCAATGGCCAGCCCTAATGGAAACTGAGATGTCAAGGAGGAGAAGGGAGGAGTCAGAGGTGGACCAGGTGAAGGTGAGAACGGGTGGAAATTAGAAGTTAAATTGATAAACATTTCCAATTCTGGACATGGGTAGGAAGCAGTGCCAATAATATCATCGATATACCAAAGAAAGAGTTGTGGGAGGGGGCTGGAAGAGGACTGGAACAAGGAATGTTCCATGGACCCCACAAAGAGACAGGTATAACCAGGACCCATGCTGGTACCCATGGCCACGCCTTTGAGAGGAGGGAAAATGGAAAAGAGAATTTGTTGAGGGTGAGGATGAGCGCGGCCAAGTGGAGGAGGGTGGGAGGGATGGGGCCTTTGTTCCAGGGTGAAGCAGACAACCCTGAGACTATCCTGATGGAGTTTGGGTGTGTCACGGGATTCCATTCCTTGATAAAGAGGGGGCTGGATCCTGCAAACTGGAAATTCTGAAAGTGAAGTGTAAGAGGAATAGAGTTGGATGATGAGAGTGGGCTCAGAGAGCCATATGCCCTACTCCTCACCTATATTCAATGTTTTTAAGAGAGGGGGGGACTGAGGAAAGAGAAATTGAAGCTAAAAGGGTGAGAGAGACTGAGAAACAGAGAGGGAGGGAGGAGGGAGACTGAGAAACGGAGAGGGAGGGGGGAGGGAGACTGAGAAACGGAGAGGGAGGGAGGAGGGAGACTGAGAAACGGAGAGGGAGGGAGGAGGGAGACTGAGAAACGGAGAGGGAGGGGGGAGGGAGACTGAGAAACGGAGAGGGAGGGGGAGGGAGACTGAGAAACGGAGAGGGAGGGAGGAGGGAGACTGAGAAATGGAGAGGAAGGGAGGAGGGAGACTGAGAAACAGAGAGGGAGGGAGGAGGGAGACTGAGAAACGGAGAGGAAGAAAGAGTGAGGGAGAAAGTCTGAAAATCAGAGAGACAGAGACTGAGAAAGAGAGATGGAGAGAGTGAGGGGAAGACTGAGAAACAGAGAGAGGGAGAGACAGAAAGAGAGGGAGAGAGAGAGACAGTCAGAGGCTAATGGTGGTTTCGGGGGATGGGGATTTGGGTGGCAGTTGGGGGCAGGTTTCTGGCCCTTGTTACTTTCCCAGGGGCTGTAGCCCATGCCCTGGGTAGGGAGAAGCCAGTGATTGGCTGAAGACAGATTTTGGGTGAGGGGCATTGAAGAGCTGGTGTCAGACAGAGAGAACAGGAACAGATTCTCAGGCTGAGCTGATTGTGATAAATGATCAGAAACAAGTGAACGACCCCCAGTTCAGTGCCTGGTGTGAGAGGGAAGCAGCAACAGAGTTTAGCTCAGACACAGAGAGAGGGACAGAGAAAGAGAGACAAAGAAAGAGAGAGAGAGACAGAGAGAGAGAGACAGAGAGAGAGACAGGGACAGAGAGTGAGAGACAGAGAGAGAGAGAGACAGAGAGAGGGAGTGAGACAGAGAGGGGGAGACAGAGAGAGAGACAGGGACAGAGAGTGAGAGACAGACAGAGAGAGAGACAGAGAGAGGGAGTGAGACAGAGAGAGAGACAGACAGAGTGAGATACAGAGAGAGTGAAACAGAGGGAGACAGTGAGATAGAGACGGGGGTGACAGAGAGAGGGAGACAGAGAGTTAGACAGAGAGATAATGAGACACAGGGTGAAAGAGAGAGAGTGAGACAGAGAGAGACAGACAGACAGGGCGACAGAGAAAGAGTGAGAAAGAAAAATAGGGAGAGACAGAAATAGTCGGAGAGAAATAGAGAGAGGGAGATAGAAAGAGGGAGAGAGAGACATAGAGAAAAGGTCAGAAAGAGAGAGCAAGGGAGAATAAAAATAGAGGCGGGAGAAAACGGACAGAGAGAAAAGCAGAGAAAAGAGACAAAAAGAGAGAGAAAAGAGACTGAGAGAGAGAAGAGGTGCTGAGGCAGGACTGAAATAAAGTGGCTGGCACAGATAACAGGGTGAGTAATAAAGGAGGGGGAATGAGGGAGGGAGGGAGGGTGAGTGTGAGGGAGGGGGAATGAGGGAGGAGGAGTGAGGGAGGGTGAGTGTGAGGGGGAAATGAGGGAGGGAGGGAGAGTGAGGGAGGGTGTGTGAGGGAGGGGGAATGAGGGAGGGAGGAGGAGTGAGGGAGGGTGAGTGTGAGGGGGAAATGAGGGAGGGAGGGAGGGTGAGTGTGAGGGAGGGGGAATGAGGGAGGGAGGGGGAGTGAGGGAGGGTGAGTGTGAGGGAGGGGGAATGAGGGAGGGAGGGGGAGTGAGGGAGGGTGAGTGTGACGGAGGGGGAATGAGGAAGGGAGGAGGAGTGAGGAAGGGTGAGTGTGAGGGGGAAATGAGGGAGAGTGAGGGAGGGCGAGAGTGAGGGAGGGGGAATGAGGGAGGGAGGGGGAGTGTGGGGGGGAATTAGGGAGGGTGATTGCGAGGGAGGGGGAATGAGAGAGGGAGGAGGAGTGAGGGAGGGTGAGTGTGAGGGGGAATGAGGGAGGGAGGGGGAGTGAGGGAGGGTGAGTGTGAGGGAAGGGGAATGAGGGAGGAGAGGGAGTGAGGGAGGGTGAGTGTGGGGGAGTGAGGGAGGGTGAGTGTGGGGAGAATGAGGGAGGGTGAGTGTAAGGGAAGGGGAATGAAGGAGGGAGGGGGAGTGAAGGAGGGTGAGTGTGAGGGAAGGGGAATGAGGGAGGAGGGGGAGTGAGGGAGGGTGAGTGTGGGGGGAATGAGGGAGGGGGAATGAGGGAGGGAGGAGGAGTGAGGGAGGGTGAGTGTGAGGGAACGGGAATGAGGGAGGAGGGGGAGTGAGGGAGGGTGAGTGTGAGGGAAGGGGAATGAGGGAGGGAGGGAGAGTGAGGGAGGGTGAGTGTAAGGGAGGGGGAATGAGGGAGGGAGGGGGAGTGAGGGAGAGTAAGGGAGGGGTAGTGAGGGAGGGAGGGGGAGTGTGGGAGGGGGATTGTGAGGTAGGGGGAGTGAGGGAGGGGGAGTGAGGGAGGGAGGGAGGGAGGAGTGAGGGAGGATGAGTGTGAGGGAGGGGGAGTGAGGGAGGGGGAGTGAGGGAGGGTGTGAGTGTGGGAGAGGGAGGGGGAGTGTGAGGGAGGGACGGGGAGTGAGGGAGGGGGAGTGAGGGAGTGTGTGAGGGAAAATCCCAGTTGGGGAGAGAAAGAGTGAGGGAGTATCTAACCTCATGCTGGCCCTGTCCTGTGAGTGTTTGATGGGGGACAGAGGGTGGTGGTGGAGGGTTGTTTTTCAGACTGGAGGTCTGTGACCAGTGGAGTGCCACAAGGATCAGTGCTGGGCCCTCTACTTTTTGTCATTTACATAAATGATTTGGATGCAAGCATAAGAGGTACAGTTAGTAAGTTTGCAGATGACACCAAAATTGGAGGTGTAGAAGAAGGTTACGTTGGATTACAACAGGATCTTGATCAGATAAGCCAGTGGGCTGAGGAGTGAGAGATGGAGTTTAATTTAAATGGGAGGTGCTGCATTTTGGGAAAGCAAATCCTAGCAGGACGTATACACTTAATGGTAAGGTCCTAGGGAGTGTTGCTGAACAAAGAGACGTTGGAGTGCAGGTTCATAGCTCCTTGAAAGTGGAGTCGCAGGTAGATAGGATAGTGAAGAAGGCGTTTGGAATGCTTTCGTTTATTGGTCAGAGTATTGAGTACAGGAGTTGGGAGGTCATGTTGCGGCTATACAGGACATTGGTTAGGCCACTGTTGGAATATTTTGTGCAATTCTGGTCTCCTTCCTATCAGAAAGATGTTGTGAAACTTGAAAGGGTTCAGAAAAGATTTACAAGGATGTTGCCAGGGTTGTAGGATCTGAGCTACAGGGAGAGGTTGAACAGGATGGGGCTGTTTTCCCTGGACCATCAGAGGCTGAGAGGTGACCTTATAGAGGTTTACAAAATTATGAGGGGCACGGATAGGATAAATAGACAAAGTCTTTTCCCTGGGGTCAGGGAGTCCAGACCTAGAGGGCATAGGTTTAGGGTGAGAGGAAAAGATATAAAAGAGACCTAAGGGGCAACTTTTTCACAAAGAGGATGGTACGTGTATGGAATGAGCTGCCAGAGGAAGTGGTGGAGGCTGGTACAATTGCAACATTTAAGAGGCATTTGGTTGGGTATATGAATAGGAAGGGTTTGGAGGGACATGGGCTGGGTGCTGGCAGGTGGGACTAGATTGGGTTGGGATATCTGGTCGGCATGGATCGAAGGGTCTGTTTCCGTGCTGTACAACTCTATGACTCTGAGTTTAGAAGGATGGAGGGGTGGAGGGGGAAAAGCTGATTGAAAATTACAGAATACTGACAGGCCTGGATAGAGTGGACATGGAGAAGATGTTTCCACCAGTCGGAAAGACTGGGATCCGCAGGCACAGCCTCAGTGTGAAGGAACTGAGATGATGAGGAATTTCTTCAGCCAGAGGGTGGTGACTCTGAAACTCCTTGCTGCAGAGGCTAAGTCACTGTGTGTATTTAAGACAGGTGGCAGCTCAGTGGTTAGCACTGCTGCCTCACAGCGTCAGGGACTTGGGTTTGCACATTGTCCCTGTGTCTGCGTGGGTTTCTCCCATGATCCAAAGATGTGCAGGCCATGGGAAATTATCTATAGTGACTAGATTAGATTAGATTAGGTCCCCTACAGTGTGGAAACAGGCCCTTCAGCCCAACAAGTCCACACTGACACTCCGCAGAGTAATCCATCCAGACCCATTTCCTTCTGACCAGCATACCTAACACTGTGGGCAATTTAGAATGGTCAATTCACCTATCCTGCACATTTTTGGACTGTGGGAGGAAACCGGAGGAAACCCACGCAGACACGGGGAGAATGTGCAGGATAGGTGAATTGACCATTCTAAATTGCCCACAGTGTTAGGTATGCTGGTCAGAAGGAAATGGGTCTGGATGGATTACTCCACACAGACAGTCTGCCCGAGGCTGGAATCAAACCTGGGACCCTGGTGCAGTGAGGCAGCAGTGCTAACCACTGAGCCACTGTTCCATCCGTAGTGCTGAGGGATATGTAGGTTAGGTGCATTAGTCAAGGGTAAATGTACAGTAATTGGAATGGGTGTGGGTGGCTTACTCTTCAGAGTGTTAGTGTGGACCTGTTGGGCCGAAGGGCCTGTTTCTTCACTGTAGGGTTTCGATGAAGTATATAGAGCGGTTGTTGATGAGTAAGGGGATAAAGGGTTACAGGGAGAAGGCAGGAGAATGGAAATGAGAAACCTATCAGCCATAATCGAATAGCAGAGGAGACTCGATGGGCCGAATGGTCTAACTCTGCTCCTTTATTTGATGATTGTATGGAGAGTGAGTGTAAGGGAGATGAGTTTGTTTATTGCACATGTCTCTGATTTCCTGTTTAATGCCATTCCCAAGGTCACCCCTGCAGCTTGGGGGTCTCTACAATTCCCATTCATGAATTTTGCCCCCTGGTGTGTCTTTACTCTACTCATCCAGAGTCCACATTGTCAGAGTTAATATCCTTCCTCTCTATTATATTAATTTCCTCTTTAACCAGTAAAGGCAATTCCACCAACTTGCCTTTTTGCCTGGTCTTCCTAATTACTGAATACTCCTGATATTCAGCACCCCTTCCTAGTCTCTGAACAGCCATGGCTCCATACTTCCAACCTGTTGTTATTGACTGCTGCGTTTATCTGCCCACTTTATTGTGAGTGCCCCATATATTCGGACACAAAGCCTTGAGTATTGTCTTCTTAATATTTTTAGTCTTGTTCACGTTATTTTGAACTTTGGCTTCAATTCCCTGCTAATCACTTTTCTCATTGTCGTGGTTTTGGGTATGTTCACTGATTTTAATTTGCAGACATTTTTAACCCCTGTCTAGGTGACATCTTCTGTGCTTTGGAGCCTCTTTTGAAGCAATGTTGTACTGTGTCCTCTGGAATTTATTTGGGTCTGTTCCTGCTGCTTTCGGTTGTTTGTAGTAGTGGCTGGTATACTGAGTCTAGGTCAATGTGCTTGTTGATTGAGTCCGTGGTTGAGTGCTATGCTTCTAGGAATTCTCTGGCTATTCTCTTTCTGGCTTGTGCTGTGATTGTTGTGCTGTCCCACTCGAATTTGTGGTCCCTGTAATTTACGTAATTTACAGGATTCCATGCAAAGACTGCACAAAACACAATATAGGGCAAACAGGCAGACAACTAACAGTCCACTTCCATGAACACCAACTAGCCACTAAATGCCATGATCAGATGCTCCTATTGTCATACACACAGATGACAGGGACCACAAATTCGAGTGGGACAGCACAATAATCACAGCACAAGCTAAACAGAGGGCAAGGACGCAGTTATGCTGCAGTTATATAAAACCCTGACGAGGCTCCACGTGGAGTACTGAAAGCATGTCAGGGCATCACACCTTAGGAAGGTTGAATTGGCCTCAGAGGGAGGGAGTACAATGAAGGTTCACAAGAATGATGATTGGATTTTAGAGGTTAGGTTATGCATCAAGGTGATACAAATGAGGCCTGTTTCCTCTGCAATGTAGAAGGCTAATGGGTGGTCTGATCGAAATCCGAGAGATATTGACAGGAAAAGACAGAGTAGATAAACTATTTCCATGGGTTGAGGATTCTAGAACTTGATGGCGTAGTCTGAAAGTTAGTACCAGATTATTCAGGAATGATGTTAGGAAGCAATTCTCCTCATAAAGGATGGGAGAGGTTTGGAACTCTCTTCCACAAATGACAGTTGATGCTGGATCAGTTGTTAATTTAAAATCAGAAATAGATAAATTTGTGTTAAGCAAAGGTTTTAGAACATAGAACATAGAAAAATACAGCGCAGTACAGGCTCTTCGGCCCTCGATGTTGTGCCGATCCAAGCCCACCTAACCTACACTAGCCCACTATCCTCCATATGCCTATCCAATGCCCGCTTAAATGCCCATAATGAGGGAGAGTCCACCACTGCTACTGGCTGGGCATTCCATGAAATCACGACTCGCTGAGTAAAGAACCTACCCCTAACATCTGTCCTATACCTACCCCCCCTTAATTTAAAGCTATGCCCCCTTGTAATAGCTGACTCCATACGTGGAAAAAGGTTCTCACGGTCAACCCTATCTAAACCCCTAATCATCTTGTACACCTCTATCAAGTCACCCCTAAACCTTCTTTTCTCTAGTGAAAACAGCCCCAAGTGCCTCAGTCTTTCCTCATACGATTTTCCTTCCATACCAGGCAACATCCTGGTAAACCTCCTCTGCACCCGTTCCAGTGCCTCCACATCCTTCCTATAGTATGGCGACCAAAACTGCACACAATACTCCAGATGCGGCGACACCAGAGTCTTATACAACTGCAACATGATCTCAGGGCTCCGGAACTCAATTCCTCTACCAATAAAAGCCAGTACGCCATATGCCTTCTTCACCGCACTATTTACCTGGGTGGCAACTTTCAGAGATCTGTGTACATGGACACCAATATCCCTCTGCTCATCCACACTACCAAGTATCCGACCATTAGCCCAGTACCCCATCTTTTTATTACTCTTACCAAAGTGAATCACCTCACATTTAGCTACATTGAATGCCATTTGCCACCTTTCTGCCCAGTTCTGCAGCTTATCTATATCCTACTGTAACCTGACACATCCTTCCTCACTGTCTACAACTCCACTGACTTTCTTATCATCCGCAAACTTGCTCACCCAACCTTCTAGCCCCTCCTCCAGGTCATTTATAAAAATGACAAACAGCAATGGTCCCAAAACAGATCCTTGCGGAACACCGCTAGTAACTGCACTCCAAGATGAACCTTTGCCATCAACTACTACCCTCTGTCTTCTTCCAGCCAGCCAACTCCTAATCCAAACCTCCAACTCACCCTCAATGCCATACCTCCGTATTTTTTGCAGTAGCCTACCATGGGGAACCTTATCAAACGCCTTACTAAAATCCATATACACCACATCTACCGCTTTCCCCTCGTCCACCTCCTTAGTCACCTTCTCAAAGAATTCAATAAGGTTTGTGAGGCACGACCTGCCCTTCACAAAACCATGCTGACTATCCTTGATCACATTATTCCTGTCCAGATGTTCATAAATCCTATCCCTTAGAATTCTCTCTAAGATTTTGCCCACAACAGAAGTGAGACTCACCAGCCAATAGTTACTAGGGTTATCCCTACTCCCCTTCTTGAACAAGGGAACCACATTTGCTAGCCTCCAATCTTCTGGCACTACTCCTGTAGACAACGAGGACATAAAAATCAAGGCCAATGGCTCTGCAATCTCCTCCCTTGCTTCCCGGAGAATCCTAGGATAAATGCCATCAGGCCCAGGGGACTTATCTATTTTCACCCTTTCCAGAATTTCCAACACCTCTTCTCTACATACCTCAAAGCCATCCATTCTACTTAATTGTGACTCGGTACTCACATCGACAACAATGTCCTGTTCCTGATTGAATACTGACGAAAAGTATTCATTCAGTGTCTCCCCAATCTCTTCGGCCTCCACACGCAACTTCCCACTACTATCCTTGACTGGACCTATTCCTACCCTAGTCATTCTTTTATTCCTGACATACCTATAGAAAGCCTTTGGGTTTTCCCTAATCCTACCAACTAAGGACTTTTCATGTCCCCTCCTTGCTGCTCTTAGCTCTCTCTTCAGATCCTTCCTGGCTACCTTATAACTCTCAATCGCCCCAATTGAACCTTCACTCCTCATCTTTACATAGGCCGCCCTCTTCCATTTAACAAGGGATTCCAATTCCTTATTAAAGCACGGCTCCCTCACACCTTTCCTCCCTGCCTGACAGGTACATACTTATCAAGGACACGCAATAGTTGCTCCTTGAACAAGCTCCACATATCAGTTACGCCCTTGTCTTGAAGCTTACTTTTCCAAGCCACACATCCTAAGTCATGCCTCACCGCATCATAATTTCCCTGCCCCCAGCTATAACTCTTGCCCTGTAGTGCACACTTATCCCTCTCCATCACTAGAGTAAAAGTCACCGAATTGTGGTCACTGTCCCCAAAGTGCTCCCCTACCTCCAATTCTAATACCTGGCCTGGTTCGTTACCCAGAACCAAATCCAGTATGGCCTCACCTCTTGTTGGCCTATCTACATATTGTGTCAGGAAACCCTCCTGCACACATTGGACAAACACTGACCCATCTAACGAACTCGAGCTATAGCTTTCCCAGTCAATATCAGGAAAGTTAAAGTCCCCCATAACAACCACCCTATTACTTTCACTCTTCTCTTGAATCATCCTCGCAATCCTTTCTTCTACGTTTCTAGGACTATTAGGAGGCCTGTAAAAAATTACTAACAGGGTGAGCTCACCTTTCCTATTCCTAACCTCAGCCCAAACTACCTCAAATGGCGAGTCTTCATCCATCGTCCTTTCCACCGCTGTAATACTATCTTTGACAAGAGATAATGTTCAAAGGCAGGTATGAGGAGTTCGGCCACAGAAGAGCCATGATCTCATTGGATGGTGGAACAGGCTCGAGGGGCTGAATGGCCTACTTCTGTTCCTGTGTCACACATCCCCCAGAACCATTCCCATGCCCCAGGAATCTGAAAACTAGCCCCTAATCCCATCTCTTCAGGCATGTGTTTCTCTGATATATCTTGCTGTTTCTACTCTGACCAGCATGTGGCACTGGTAGTAATCCTGACATCACAGTGGCTCAGTGGTTAGCACTATTACCTCATCAGCGCTAGGGTCCCAGGTTCAATCCCAGCCTCGGGTGACTGTCTGTGTAGAGTGTGCACGTTCTCCCTGTGTCTGTGCGGGTTTCCTCCCACAGTCCAAAGATGTGTAGGTCCGGTGAATTGGCCATGCTGAATTGCCCACAGTGTTAGGTGCATTACTCAGAGGGAAATGGGACTAGGTGGGTGACCCTTTGAAGGGTCTGCGTGGACTGGTTGGGCCAAAGGGCCTGTTTCCATGCGGTAGGGTAGGGGAGGGAATGGAATGGAATCACTATCTCTGAAGTTTCTAAATACTTCCTACTTCTGTATGTTCTGTCATTAGGGTCACATCCCTGTTTTATCTATGTCATTGATACTGATGTGCACCACAACCACTGGCTGTTCACCACCACTGCACACCTCTGGAATGTTCTGTCACCCTTGACCCGAGCACTGGGGAAACACCATACCATCCTGTCTACTCCCTTTACAATTGAATTCCCGATAATTATTGCATTCCACACTTTCTCCTCTGGCCATGTGCAGTGAGCTAACTATAGTGCTGCAAATTCAGCTGCTGTCACTTTCTTCTGATAGACCATTCCCCCAACAGTATCCAAAGTGGTCAATGGCAACAGGAGAGGCCTGCACTTCCTGCCTTGACCAACATCTCTGCCTGGTGGTTACCCCATTCCCTTTCTTATCTTGTTGTGTGTCCACCTCTGTCTGTGCTATCCAGGACTCTCTCAGCAGGAACTACAGCTGCACACACACACTAGTCCCAGGCCCTGGGAAATGTTAGATCCAGAGAAGAACAGTTTCAAGCTCTGCGACTGTGGCTTACTCTTTGGATAAAATACTCAGATTGCCCTGAAAGTCAAATAATATTAATTACGCTAGAGTCCTTTATCTTTGCACCTCTGCATTATTGTCCGTATGATCTATAAATGCCAAATAAAGACCCTATAAACTATAATCAATAAAAATAGTAATAATACTCACCAAATTAGAACTGGGTCACCCAGTCAGCTGTGTCTGATTGCTCTGCATCGCCTTGTCAATCCTGACCTCAGGAACTATGTCACTGGATCAACACCATGTTCTCTCTCTCAGTCTGGTCTCTGCTGCTTCCTGATAAACATGTTCCTGTGTCCGATCCAGTATTTACTGTTTGTACCTTTAGATCTCATTGACTTTGTTTCAGATGCTGTGCACAGTTAGAAAAGAAATTTCAGGTGTTTGATCGATTTGGCTGTTTAATTTCCTTAAAGCCTATTGGCTCTGGGCCTGATTCTGCCTTTTACTCTATAATTAATTTACCTGTTAAATTCCCGATTTGACCCAAATTCCCAGTTCCTCACTCTTTCAGCCTCAATCCAATGAGGTCTCCCTCACTCTGACAGTGTAGCTGTCCCTGACCAGGAGGAAGATACTGAATTATTAGAGGAAGCCAGCATGGAAGGTAAATGGATGGACTTAAAAAGGGTTAGGGAAGTGAGTATTGATCCAATTCCAGACTGAGAATGGGGAGGAGGACATAATGAAGAAATTAGCAAATTTGATGTTGCTGTTTTGAGTGTAGAGGACATGAACAACACCCCAGAAATGATTATAAATCGAGAGGGGGGAGGGAAGGAGACACTTAGTGAAGTGGTGATGGGGCTGGGAGCTGACCAGTCTTGAAGTCTTGGTGCAGGTGGATAACACTATGGTGGCTTGGATAGGGTGGATAGGAAAGCACTCTTTCCATCCTTAGAGGGGACATTAACCAGGGGCTTGGATTTAAGACAAGACGGCAAAAGACAAGAGGGAAGTTGAGTAGAAATATTTTATACACAGAGGACAGTGATAGTCTGCAACTCACTGCCTGAAATGATGGTTGAGTCCAAACTCCCATAAACCTGAGGCAGTATGTAAACATTCACTTGCATTTCCATAGGATCTGGGATGATGGGCCAAGAGCTGGAAAATGAGATGAATATAATCAGATCCTTGTTGTCCTGCATGGACCTGATGGGTTGGATGTTCACCAACTGTGCTGTATGAGCCTGTGAATTACCAAGTGGAACACTGTTAATGGAGTGTACATGAACTTTCGAAAGACATTCAATACAGAGCTGCACAAAACAAACCGATGAAAAATATATAGCTGTCAGAATATAAGGGACGTGATCAAAATTGGCAGAGTGACAGGATGCAGAGAGTAATGGGTATTGGGTATTTGTTAGGCTGGAGGAAGATTTGTTGGAGGGTTTGATTAGATTAGATTAGATTCCGTACAGTGTGAAAACAGGCCCTTCAGCCCAACAAGTCCACACCGACCCTCTGAAGGGCAACCCACCCAGACCCATTCCCCTACATTTGCCCCTTCACCTAACACTACGGGCAATTTAGCATGGCCAATTCACCTAACCTGCACATTTTTGGACTGCGGGAGGAAATCAGAGCACCCAGAGAAAACCCACACAGACACGGGGAGAATGTGCAAACTCCACACAGGCAGTTGCCTGAGGTGGGAATTGAACCTGGGTCCCTGGCACTGTGAGGCAGCAGTGCTCACCACTGTGGCACCGTGCCACCCTTTCCCCAGGTGAGGATGGGGCAGTGGGGGCAGGGGAATGGAACAGAGAACATAGAACATTACAGAGCAGTACAGGCCCTTCGGCCCTCGATGTTGCGCCAACCTGTGAAACCAATTTGAAGCTCATCTAACCTACACTGATCCATTATTATCCATATGTATGTCCAATGCCCGTTTAAATGCCCTTAACCTCGGTGAGTCTACTACTGTTGCAGGTAGGCTGTTCCACATTCCTACTACTCTCTGAGTAAAGAAACTACTGCTGATATCTGTCCTAAATCTATCACCCCTCAATTTAAAGCTATGTCCCCTCGTGTTAGCCTTCACCATCTGAGGAAAAACGCTCTCACTGTTCACCCTATCTAACCCTCTGAGTATCTTATACGTCTCGATTAAGTCACCTCTCAACCTTCTTCTCTCTAATGAAAACAGTCTCAATTCCCTCAGCCTTTCCTCGTAAGACCTTCCCTCCATACAGGCAACATCCGAGTAAATCTCCTCTGCACCCTTTCCAAAGCTTCCACATCCTCCCTATAATGCGGTGACCAGAACTGTACACAATACTCCAGGTGCAGCCTTATCAGAGTCTTGTACAGCTGAAACATGACCTCGTGGCTCCAAAACGCAATCCCCCTACCAATAAACGCCAACACACCATATGCCTTCTTAACAACCCTATCAAACTGGGTCACAACTTTAAGGGATTTACACACCTGGACACTGAGTTCTCTCTGTTCATCGACACTTTCAACATTTTTACCATTAGCCCAGTACTCTGCATTCCTGTTGCTTCTTCCGAAGTGAACCTTCCACATTAAACTCCATTTGCCACCTCTCAGCCCAGCTCTGCAGCTTATTTATGTCCCTCTGTAACCCACAACATCCTTCGGCACTATCCACAATTCTGCCTACCTTTGTGTCATCCACAAATTTACTAACCCATCCTTCTTCACCCACATCCGGATCATTTATAAAAATGGCTAACAGCAGTGGCCCCAAAGCAGATCCTTGTGGTACACCACTGGTAATTGAGCTCCAGGACGAACATTTCCTATCAGCTACCACCCTCTGACTTCTTTCAGCTCGCCAATTTCTGATCCAAACTGTTAAAGCCGCTTCAATCCCGAAATAGCCTATCATGTGGAACCTTATCAAATGCCTTACTGAAGTCCAAATACACCACATCAACGGCTTTACCTCCATCCACCTGTTTTGTCACCTTCTGAAAGAACTCAATAAGGTTAGTGAGGCACGACCTGCCCTTCACAAAACCATGTTGACTATCTCTAATCAAATTATTCCTTTCCAGATGATTATAAATCCTATCATTTACAACCTTTTCCAACATCTTATCCACAACTGAAGTCAGGCTCACTGGCCTATAAATACCAGGGTTGTCCAGGCTCCCCTTCTTGAAGAAGGGAACAACATTGGCTATCCTCCAGTCTTCTGGCACTACTCCAGTCAACAATGATGACAATAAAGATCGAAGCAAAAGGTTCTGCATCTCCTCACTGGCTTCCCAGAGAATCTGAGGATAAATCCCATCCAGGCCAGGGGGGGTCTTATCTGTTTACAGATTTTCCAAAATTGTTAAAACCTCCTCTTTGTTGACCTCAATCCTATCTAATCGAGTAGCCTGTATCTCCGTATTCTCACTAACATTACATTTTTCCATTGTAAATACTGAAAAAAAGCGCTTTCCCTATGTCCTCAGATTCCACAAACAACTTCCCACTACTATTTCTGATGGGCCCTAATCTTAGTCTAGTCACTCGTTTCTTCCTGATATACCTATGGAAAGCCATAGGATTTTCCTTGATCCAATCCTCAAACAACTTCTCATGACCCCTCCTGGTTTTTCTTGGCCCTCTTTCCTGATATTTATTAATGATCTGGATCTTGGTACACAGGAGGCAATTTCAAAGTTTACACTTTGACACAAAGCTTTGAAACATCATGAATGGCAAGACGATTTTGAAGATGTAAATTAGGGGAGTTCTGAGGTATGAAAATAGAGCTGACTAAAGTGCATTGGCAAACTATCTTCAAGGACAGATCAATGGAAATGCAGTAGCAAACATTTAAGGAGATATTGGGAAATACAATGAATAGGTGGACTCCAGTGAGTACTAAAAGACTGAGTTGACAAGTGCCCAGGGCTTAATGGATTCCACCCCAGGGTCTCAAAAGAAGTGCCCAAGTGAGATGGTCGCTGCATTGTTTTTAATTTTCCAAAATTCTCTGGACTTGAAGAAAGTTCGATTAAATTGGAAGATAATGAATATTAACATCTTTATTCAAAAAGGAGACAGAAAGTAGGAAGCTATAGGTCCATTAGCTCAACATATTCATCAGGAAAATGAGGGAAGCTATTATGAAAGACCTAATAACAGTCACTAAGATCAGTTCAAGCAGGTAGAGTCAACACAGTTTAGTGAAAGGAAAATCATATTTGACCAGCTTATTGGCTTTTGTACTTTGTGCTGAAGATAAAGGAGACCCAGGACATGTTCTGTATTTAGATTTCCAGAAGGCATTTGATAAGATGCTACATCAAAGGTTATTGGGGAAAATAAAATCTCATGCTATTTGGTGGTAACACATTAGAGAGAACAAAGAACAAAAAAAATTTTTTTTTCAAGTTTTGTGAAGGTTTGTAGCTCAGGTTGAGGTTTAGGGTGTAGGTTTGCTCGCTGAGCTGTAGGTTTGATATCCAGACATTTCAGTACCTGGCAAGGTAACATAATCAGTGGCGACCTCCAAGTGAAGCGAAGCTGTTGTCTCCTGCTTTCTATTTATATCTTTCTCCTGGATGGGGTTCCTGGGGTTTGTGGTGATGTCACTTCCTGTTCATTTTCTGAGGGGTTGATAGATGGTATCTAGATCTATGTGTTTGTTTATGGCATTGTGGTGGAGTGCCAGGCCTCTAAGAATTCTCTGGCATGTCTTTGCTTAGCCTGTCCCAGGATAGATGTGTTGTCCCAGTCGAAATGGTGTTTTTTTTCATCCGTGTGTAGGGCTACGAGGGAGAGGGATAGGCTAAGCAAAGACATGCCAGAGAATCCCTAGAGGCCTGGTACTCCAACCACAACGCCATAAACAAACACATAGATCTAGATGCCATCTATCAACCCCTCAGAAAACGAACAGGAAATGACATCACCACAAACCCCAGGAACCCCATCCAGGAGAAAGATATAAATAGAAAGCAGGAGACAACAGCTTCGCTTCACTTGGAGGTCGCCACTGATGATGTTACCTAGCCAGGTAATGAAACGTCTGGATATCAAACCTACAGCTCAGCGAGCAAACCTATACCCTAAACAAAGAAAATTTACAGCCCAGGAACAGGCCCTTCGGCCCTCCAAGCCTGAGCCGATCCAAATGTACTGTCTAAACCTGTCACCCAGTTCCTAAGCATCTGTATCCCTCTGCTCCCCACCTACTCATGCATATGTCCAGACACATCTTAAATGAATCTACCGTGCCTACCTCTACCACCACTGCTGGCAACATGTTCCAGACACCCACCACCCTCTGTGTGAGGTACTTACCGCGTGTATCCCCCTTAAACTTTCCACCTCTCACCTTGAAAGCGTGACCTCTCATTATTGAATCCTTCACCCTGGGAAAAAGCTTGTCTCTATCCACCCTGTCTATACCCTTCAGGATTTTGTAAACCTCAATCAGGTCCCCCCTCAATCTCCTTTTTTCTAATGAAAACAATCCTAACCTACTCAACCTCTCTTCATGGCTCACACCTTCCATACCAGGCAACATCCTCGTAAACCTTCTCTGCACCCTCTCCAAAGCGTCCACATCCTATTGGTAATGTGACGACCAGAACTGTACACAGTATTCAAAATGCGGCCGAACCAATGTCTTGTACAATGTTAACATGACCTGCCAGCTCTTATACTCAATACCCCGTTCAATGAAGGCAAGTATACCATATGCCTTCTTGACCACACTATCCACCTGTGCAGCAACCTTCAGGGTACAATGGACCTGCACTCCCAGATCTCTCTGCTCATCAACTTTTCCCAAGGCTCTTCCATTCATTGTATAATTCGCTCGAGAATTAGACTTTCCTAAATACATCACCTCACATTTGTCTGGATTGAACGCCATCTGCCACTTCTCCGCCCAACTCTCCAGTCTATCTATATCCTCCCGTATTCTCTGACAGTCCCTTATGCTTTCTGCTACTCCACCAAGAAGATTGGCTGGTTGGCAAAAAACAGAAAAGAGGAATAATTGGGTCATTTTTTGGGTTGGCAAGATGTTTCTTGTGGGAGAATTTAGAACTAGGAGCCACTGGTTTAAACAAAAGGGTCATCCATTTAAAACAGAGATGAGGCAAAATAATTATCTGAGTCACGAGTCTTTGAAACGCTGTTCCTGAAAAGCAGAGTCCTTGAATATTTTGAAGGCCGAGATGGAGAGATACTTGTTAAACAAGGGGGTGAAAGGTTATCAGTGGCAATGTGGGTTTGAGGAACCAGTCAGCTCAGGCATGATTTTATTGAAAATTGGAGCAGGTTGAAGGGGCTGAATGGCCTGTACTTGTCACAGAGTGTGGTCGGTTACAGCCAATCAGAGGACAGCATCAGAGTAATCATCTGATGAGAAATACATTGTAGGGCAATAGGGAAGAGGCAGGGGAGTGGAACTGATTGAGTGGCTCTTTCAGAGGGCCAGCACTGAGCCAAAGTGGGCTGAATGTTCTCGTCAGTGCTGTATAATTCTATCTGGAATGTTCCTTTGTTTAATTGCAGAGAGAAGGTTCAGGAGCACTGAACTGCTGAAGGATTAACAATGGGCAGCTGTTCCAGTCACTCACTCTGTCTTGGACATGACAGGAAACACTGCCAGGCTAGGCTGCCAGAACCTTCCGGAATTCACAAAACGGGATGCCAAACAGTGTCTGGGAATGACCACAATGGCCTGAAACTGAGCAGTGATGATCTGGAGCAGCTCACCAAAGCTTGGACATGTAGAGACACCGGATCATTGACCAAACAGAGTGATGGAGAATCCAAGGACATCAGCAAAGTGGAGCTAGTGACAGAGGATATCTCCAACATTAAACCTGATTCTCTCCATCAGTTCTGGCTGTCAGTGGGAAGGGATTGGAGGTGTGAATGTGGAACTGGATGGTCTTGGAAAACAGTCACTGGGCAAGAAGTGACTGAAATCAGGGAGGTGACTGAGACGGTCATCACTGAGGTCATTGAAGTCACTGAGTTCCCGGTCATTCAGAGGAGGAGCGAGTCAAAGAAAACCACTATGGCTGGGATCTTGCTGTGTCATAAGGAGCCTGTGCAGGTTTCTGAGCTTTGAGTTATTACTTAGCATTGTCCATTCCACCATTTGTTGCTCCATCTCGAGTGTTCTCTCCCATTGGTCCAGCCCATCTCTCTCTGACCTTCTCCCTCACAATCAGTCACTACATGGGGTTCTCTGAGTTTACCTTCCTTGTCCTGTCTGACCCTCTCTAATTCTGGCCAATCTCCTCTCTTTGAGTCTTCTCTTCCTTGACAATCGACAGACCAGAACCATTCCTTCATTGATCTTCCCGCTGTGGACTTCAGGAAGAGGCTGGAAAATTTAAACTGTTACTTTGTGATACAAAACAGAAATAACTGGAGAAACTCGACAGGTCTGGCAACATCTGTGGAGAGAAAGCAGAATTAATATTTCATGCCCAGTATGACTCCTCTTCAGGAATTTGAATTTTTGGGTTTGCTGTGAAAGAACAGACTGGAAACATTAACTCTGTTTCTCTCTCCACAGATGCTGCCAGACCTGCTGAGTTTCTCCAGCAATCTCTGTGTTTGTTTCAGATTTCCATATCTACCATACCTGGGTCTGTATTTGCTAGAGTTTTGAAAAGTGAGGGGTGATCTCATGAAAAAATGTACAGAATTCTTATAGAATCGGAAGAATGGTGTGAAACTTGGAACACAGACCATAGACAGTACAGCACAGTACAGGCCCTTCAGCCCACAATGTTGTGCCATGCATTTACCTTAATCTAAGATCAACCTTAATCTACACACCCTTCAATTTACTGCTATCCATGTGCTTGTCCTGCAGTCGCTTAAATGTCCCTAATGTCTCTGACTCGACTACCACCGCTGGCAGTGCATTCCACACACCCACCACTCTCTGTGTAAAGAACCGTCTTATGACATCTCCCCTATACATTCCTCCAATCACCTTAAAATTATGACCCTCGTGTCAGTCATTTCTGCCCTGGGGAAAAGTCTCTGGCTATCTACTCTGTCCATGCCTCTCATTACCTTGTTAAAAATCACACAACACCAGGTTATAGCCCAACAGGTTTAATTGGAAGCACACTAGCTTTCGGAGCGACGCTCCTTCACCAGGTACACCCCAGTCCAACACCAGCATCTCTGAATCATCTCATTACCTTGCACACCTTTATCAAGTCACCTCTCTTCCTCTTCTGTGCGAACAGCCCTAGCTCACTCAACCTCTCTTCATAAATCAAGCCCTCCAACCCAGGTAGCACCTGGTAAATCCCTCTGCACCCTCCCTAAAGCATCTGTGTCCTTCCTATAATGTAGCGACTAGAAGTGAACACAATATTCCCAGTGTGGACTCACCAGGGTTTTATAGAATGGTGCTGGAAAAGCACAGCAGGTCAGTCAGCATCTGGGGAACAGGAGAATCGATGTTTCGGGCAAAAGCCCTTCATCACGAATAGAGGCAGGGAGCCTCCAGGGTGGAGAGACAAATGGGGGGATGGTGAAGCTGGGTAGAAGGTAGCCAAGAGTACACTAGGTGGATGGGAGTCGGGATGAAGGTGATAGATCAGGGAGGAGGGTCGGGGAAGGTAGCGAAGAGTACAATGGATGAATGGGGGAGGGGATGAAGGTGATAGGTCAGAGAGGAGGGTGGAGTGGATAGGTGGAAAGGAGGATAGGCAGGTAGGACAGGTCATGGGGACAGTGCTGAGCTGGAAGTTTGAAACTAGGATGAGGTGGGGGAAGGGGAAATGAGGAAACTGTTGAAGTCCACATTGATGCCCTGGGGTTGAAGTGTTCCGAGGCGGAAGATGAGGCGTTCTTCCTCCAGGCGTCGGGTGAGGGAGCGGCGGTGAAGGAGGCCCAGGACCTCCATGTCCTCGGCAGAGTGGGAGGGGGAGTTGAAATGTTGGGCCACAGGGCGGTTTGGTTGATTGGTGCGGGAGTCCCGGAGATGTTCCCTAAAGTGCTCTGCTAGGAGGCGTCCAGTCTCCCCAATGTAGAGGAGACCGCATCGGGAGCAACGGATACAATAAATGATATTAGTGGATGTGCAGGTAAAACTTTGATGGATGTGGAAGGCTCCTTTCGGGCCTTGGATGGAGGTGAGGGAGGAGGTGTGGGCACAGGTTTTGCAATTCCTGCAGTGGCAGGGGAGGGTGCCAGGAAGGCAGGGTGGGTTGTTGGGGGACGTGGACCTGACCAAGTCTGTGACTACTTGCGCCTACACCCGATGCCTGGAGGAAGAACGCCTCATCTTCTGCCTCAGAACACTTCAACCCCAGGGCATCAATGCGGACTTCACCAGTTTCCTCATTTCCCCTCCCCCCACCTTACCCCAGTTCCAATCTTCCAGCTCAGCACCATCCTCATGACCTGTCCTACCTGCCTATCTCCCTTCCCACCTATATGCTCCACCCTCATTTCCAACCTATCACCCCCATCCCCACCCCCATTCACCTATTGTACTCTTTGCTACCTCCTCCCCTCCCCCCCCCATTTATCTCTCCACCCTGGAGGCTCCCTGCCTCTATTCCTGATGAAGGGCTTTTGCCCGAAACATCGATTTTCCTGCTCCTCAGATGCTGTCTGACCTGCTGTGCTCTTCCAGCACCACTCAGATCTAGACTCTGATTTCTGGCATCTACAGTCCTCATTTTTGCCAGGGTTTTATAGAGCTGCAGCATAACCTCGTGGCTCTTAAACTCAATCCTCCTGCTAATGAAAGCCAACACACCATACACCTTCTTTAACAACCCTATCCACTTGGGTGGCAACTTTGAGGGATTTATGTATGTGTATCCCAAGATCCCACTGTTCCTCCACACTGCCAAGAATTCTGTCTCTAACCCTGTATTCAACACTTGAGAGAGTTTAGAAAAGATTCACAAGGATATTGCCAGGGTTGGAGGATTTGAGCTACAGGGAGAGGCTGAACAGGCTGGGGCTGTTTTCCCTGGAGCGTCGGAGGCTGAGGGGTGACCTTATAGAGGGTTATGAAATCACAAGGGGCATGGATAGGATAAATAGGCAAAGTCTTTCCCCGGGGCAGGGGCATCCAAAACTAGACGGCGTAGGTTTAGGTGAGAGGGGAAAAATATAAAAGAGACCAAAGGGGCAACTTTTTCACGCAGAGGGTGGTATGTGTGTGGACTGAGCTGCCAGAGGATGTGGTGGAGGCTGATACAATTGCAACATTTAAGAGGCATTTGGATGGGTATATGAATAGGAAGGGTTTGGAGGGATATGGGCCGGGTGCTGGCAGGTGGGACTAGATTGGGTTGGGATATCAGCATGGATGAGATGGATGAAAGGGTCTGTTACCATGTTGTACATGCCCTTGATTCTATGACTCTAATAGCACAGTCTCACTATCAGGAGATGCAGTGGCAGACTGGTACTGTCAATGGGCTGACAATCCAGAACTCCCAGGTTAATGTTCTGGGACATGGGTTTGAATCTCAACATGGCAGTGGTAGATTTTGAATTCATGTTTTAAAAATCAGAAATTACAGAGCTTGTTTAATGGTGACAATGTATCTCCTTTTGTAAAAATCCACTTGGTTCACTCATGTCACTCACTGGTGGACATCTCCCATCCTTACCTGGTCTGGCCTACACGTGACTCCAGACCCACATCCAATGCAGTTGATTCTTGAACATCTCATGAACAAATTAAAAAGAATAGAGTGTCTTGTAACCCAATAATTGCAGCAGCTGTGGGCAATTGTAATCTCCATTTATATTGCTCAATGCAATTCTTCATTAATTTTCTTAATCCAAAGATGTACAGGTCAGGTGCATTGGCCATTCTAAATTGTCCATAGTGTTCAGGGATGTTTGGGGTAGTCAGGGGAAAATATAGGGCAGTGGGTCTGGGTGGGTTACTCTTTGGAGGTTTGGTGTGGACTTGTTGGGCTGAAGGGCCTGTTTCCACACTGAAGGGATTCTGATTCTAATTCTAACAGAGTGGGCAATGGATGTATTTGAGACAATTTTCTAAATTTACAGCCAACTAGAGAACAAGATATTTCTGATTAAATCTCATTTCTTGTTTCAATCCAATTCAACATAGTCTCCTCCTCCTTTCAGTCACAGCTGCAGTTTTCCCTTCCCCCAATGAAGGCAAATCCTGCGTCTGTATTTAATACCTCGGGACTTGACTCCTTGAACGGAGTGCATCCAGCACATGAACAAGCCTCACTCATTGCTTACCAATCATTTAACTTGTTGGCTGTTGCATGGGGAGGGAAATGGGTATCTGGTGTGTGTGTGTTACTTGGGCTTGTCATAGCCTGTGGTCAGCACAGTATCTCAGTGGGTGGCACGATATCTCAGTGGGTGGCACGATATCTCAGTGGGTGGCACGATATCTCAGTGGGGGCACGGTGACTCAGTGGTTAGCTTCACAGTGCCAGGGGCCCAAGTGCAATTCCAAACTTTGGTGGAACTTTTGTTCATTCTCTCCATATCTGCGTGGGTTTCCTCCCACAGTCCGAAGCTGTGCATATGAGGGGGATTGGCCAAGGGAAATGTGGGGTTACAGGGATGGGGTACATCTGGGTGGGATGCTCTTGGGAGGGCCAGCGTGGACTCAATGGGCCAAATAGCCTGTTACAGCAATATAGGGATCCTACGTGGATGTTAATCATTTTCCATTGTACATCAGGAGGGTTTGGAATCGCCTGGAGAATGTAGACGAGAGACGATGGAGCTGGGAAACTTACAGCTCGAGAACCACAAGCTCCAACAGACAGAAGAGGTAAGGAGAGCTGTCACCATCAGGACCTTGCATTCTCTCTGGGAAGATCGACCAGAGGGCTCCAATGTCACTCCCTACGGAGTCTGTGTAAATGGGTCAGTCTTGAATGAATTGGATGAGCTGTGAAATTACGACCAAAATCTGTCAGACAGTGAGGTTAGGCTGCATTTGTTAATCATTAGAGAAAGTGTCACTGACAAGGAATTCACAATAAATTCCTTCACATTCTCTCTCTCCGTCTGTCATTGTTTCCCTTTCTGTCCTGCACTTTCACTATTTTTATGACTCACTGATCTGCCCCTTTCTCCCATTCCCCTCCCCCACACTCCTGCATTCTTCCTGTCTCCCAGGTTACTGCTTCTCCAACCCTTCTCTCTGTTTTGCCCTTGCTCTTTTTCTCTGTCCTATTTTTTCTATCTATCTATCAGCCTTTTCATTGTTGGCCTTACACCCATTGCTCAGTACCTTTCACTTCTTTTCCTTTTTATACCATCTCTTTCTTTCTCCCTCACTCTGACCACCTTGTTTAGAGAAATGTTTTTATACCTTATACAATCTGACTGGCCAGAGTCACATATCTTCTCAAGTAGCTACTTCCACTTAAAACCGTTGTCATTAAACACACCGGATGGAACTCCCGGCTCTCTCTGTCCCTCATGGTGGCACAGTGGTTAGCACTGCTGCCTCACAGCGCCAGAGACCCGGGTTCAATTCCCGCCTCAGGCGACTGACTGTGTGGAGTTTGCACACTTTCCCCGTGTCTGCGTGGGTTTCCTCCGGGTGCTCCGGTTTCCTCCCACAGTCACAAAGATGTGCAGGTTAAGATGGATTGGCCATGGGGTAGTGTCCAGGGATGTGCAGGTTAGGGTGGATTGGCCATGGGATAGTGTCCAAGGATGTGCAGGTTAGGGTGGATTGGCCATGGGAAATTGCCTCATAGTGTTCAGGGATGTTTAGGTTAGATGGAAAATACAGGATTATAGGGATAGGGTAGAGAGTGGGTGTGTGTGGGATACTCTTGATGGGCTGAATACCTGATTCCACACTTTAGGGAATTCTATGATTCACTTTCTCACTCCCTCTCATTCTCCAGTGCTGCCTCTGAATGCCTTGAAAAATGTTCTTCTCTTTACCAGGGTCCTGGTCAGACTGGCCCTCCACTGGCATCAGGATCTCTTGATGATGGTCTGGAAAGCTGGATCAGTGACATTGAAGACGTGACAGCCAATCAGAGGCCTCCCTCCTCCAAGCTGGAGGTAGTGAAAGCACAATTACAGGGACAGAAGGTAAGGGTCTTGTTCAGGCAGACATCTCGGAGATATTCTGTGCGAGAGACCTTCCATGGACAATGTAGAGTACTCGCACCGTCTGAGACTAATGGCCACAATCTGAGGCAGTTACTCAGTCTTTAGACTGAGCTGGTCATTACTGATTCTGGACAGAGAGTGAAGGGACTGACTGCAGGGAGCAGTTTCAGCATTGAAGGAACGGCGATACATTTCCCAGCCAGGATGGGGAGTGACTTGGAGGGGAACATGAAGGGGGTGGTATTCCCATGTATCAGCTGCCCTTGTCCTTCAAGATGGA
The DNA here is from genome assembly GCF_037043375.1 of Chiloscyllium plagiosum. Classification (NCBI taxonomy): domain Eukaryota; kingdom Metazoa; phylum Chordata; class Chondrichthyes; order Orectolobiformes; family Hemiscylliidae; genus Chiloscyllium; species Chiloscyllium plagiosum. The sequence goes on along the minus strand of NW_028270150.1, from coordinate 801,260 downwards.
AGTGGCCATGGGTTTGGAAGGTGTTGTCTGAGGATCTTGGTCAAAACAACACTGAAGGACAATATAAAATAGAGTGTAAAATTCTAAAGGGGGTGCAGAGGGTCCTGGGGGTATATGTAATGTATCATTGAAGGTGGCAGGACCGGGGGAGAGAGCAGTTAATAAAGCAGACAGTACCTTCGCCTTTATTACCGGGGCAGAGAGTACAATAGCAGGGGGGTGATGTTGAACTTGTCCAGGACCCTTGTGGGTCCTCAGCTGGAATATTGTGTACAGGGTGTGGGCCGCACATTATAGGAAAGATGGGAATGCATTGGAGAGAGTGCAGGAAGTGATTTACAGGAATGGTTTCCGGAATGAGAAACTTCAGGGATGGGGGGGAGATTGAAGACGTTGGGACGGTTCTCCCCAGAGAGAGGGGCGACTGGGAGGGAGATCTGGTAGAGGTTTACAAAACCAAGAGCAGAGCTGGACAGAGCAGACAGGGAGAAACAGTCCCTGCTTGTACCAGGAAGAAGAACATGAGGGGCATTGACATAAGGAAAAAAAAACCTTTCTCACTTAGTGAGTAGAGTCTGGAATGTACTGCCTGAGAGTGTGGGGAACTGGACAAAGTGGCTAAAAGGGGAAACTATGGATGGTTGCAGTGTGAAGTCAAGAGACAGCCACTGACTGAAGTACTCCTTCAGTGAGCCAGTACAGACACTGCAGGATAAATCGCCTCCTTCTGGCCGATGTTGACCCAGTGGGTGTGTACAACAATGAGTGACTGTGGGTGTGTACAGCAATGAGTGAGTGTGTACAGCAGTGGGTGTGTACAGCAGTGAGTGAGTGTGTACAGCAGTGGGTGTGTACAACAATGAGTGACTGTGGGTGTGTACAGCAATGAGTGAGTGTGTACAGCAGTGGGTGTGTACAGCAGTGAGTGAGTGTGTACAGCAGCGAGTTTGTACAGTAATGAGTGAGTGAGAGTGTGTACAGCAGTGGGTGTGTATAGCAGTGGGTGTGTACTGCAATGTGTGAGTGTGGGTGTGTATAGCAGTGGGTGTGTATAACAGTTGGTGTGTACAGCAGTGAGTGAGTGAGAGTGTGTATAGCAGTGGGTGTGTTCCACACTGAGTGAGTGTGGTGTGTATAGCAGTGAATATGGGTGTGTAAAGCAGTGGCTGTGTATAGCAGTGGGTGTGTATAACCGTGAGTGAATCTGGGTGTGTATAGCAGTGAGTGTGTATAGCAGTGAGTATGTACAGCAATGAGTGAGTGTGAGTGTGTATAGCAGTGAGTGTGTATAGGAATGAGTGAGTGAGAGTGTATACAGCAGTGAGTGTGTCCAGCAGTGTGTATGAACAGTCATGGGTGAGTGTGTTAGCAGTGAGTGTGTGTAGTAGTGAATGTGTACAGCAATGAGTGAGTGTGATTGTGTATAGCAGTGAGTGTGTACAGCAGTGGGTGTGTACAGCAATGTGTGAGTGTGTACAGCAATGAGTGAGTGTGTACAGCAATGAGTGAGTGTGGGTGTGTATAGCAGTGGGTGTGTATAGCAGTGGGTGTGTTCAGCAATGAGTGAGTGTAAGTGTGTACAGCAGTGCGCGTGTGTCCAGCAGTGTGTGTGAACAGCAATGAGTGAGTGTGTTAGCCGTGAGTGTGTACGGCAATGAGTGATTGTGTACAACAATGGGTGTGTACAGCAAAGAGTGGGTGTGGGTGTGTGCAGCAGTGGTGTGTACAGCAATGAGTGAGTGTGATGTGTATAGCAGTGGGTGTGTGCATCATTGAGTGAGTGTGAGTGTGTATAGCAGTGGGTGTGTACAGCAATGAGTGAGTGTGTACAGCAATGAGTGAGTGTGGGTGTGTATAGCGGTGGGTGTGTATAGCAGTGGGTGTGTTCAGCAATGAGTGAGTGTGAGTGTGTACAGCAGTGGGTGTGTACAGCAGTGGGTGTGTACAGCAATGAGTGCGGGAGTACAGCCATGGGTGTGTACAGCAGTGAGTGTGTACAGCAATTAGTGAGTGTGTATAGCAGTGTGTGTGTATAGCAGTGGGTGTGTATAACAGTGGGTGTGTACAGCAATGAGTGAGTGTGGGTGTTTACAGCAATGAGGAGTGTGTATAGCAGTGTGTGTGTACAGCAGTGAGTGAGTGTAAGTGTGTACAGCAGTGCGCGTGTGTCCAGCAGTGTGTGTGAACAGCAATGAGTGAGTGTGTTAGCAGTGAGTGTGTACGGCAATGAGTGATTGTGTACAACAATGGGTGTGTACGCAAAGAGTGGGTGTGGGTGTGTGCAGCAGTGGTGTGTACAGCAATGAGTGAGTGTGATGTGTATAGCAGTGGGTGTGTGCATCAATGAGTGAGTGTGTGTGTGTATAGCAGTGGGTGTGTACAGCTGTGGGTGTGTAAAGCAATGATTGTGTGTGAGTGTGTATAGCAGTGAATGTGTACAGCACTGAGTGAGTGTGGATGTGTATAGCAGTGGGTGTGTACAGCAGTGGGTGTGTACAGCAATGAGTGAATGTGAGTGTGTATAGCACTGGGTGTGTACAGCAATGAGTGAGTGTGAGTGTGTACAGTAGTGGGTGTGTACAGCAATGAATGAGTGTATATAGCAGTGAGTGTGTATAGCAGTTGGTGGGTACAGGCATGAGTGAGTGACAGTGTGAATAGCAGTAGGTGTGTACAGCAATGAGTGAGTGTGAGTGTGCATAGCAGTGGGTGTGTACAGCAGTGTATGTGTACAGCAATGAGTGAATGTGAGTGTGTGAGTGTGTATAGCAGTGGGCGTGTATAGCAATGAGTGAGTGTGGTGTGTATCCAGTGGGTGTGTATAGCAGTGAGTGTGTACTGCAATGAGTGAGTGTGAGTGTGTATAGCACTGGGTGTGTACAGCAAGTGAGTGTGGGTGTGAATGTGTATAGCAATGAGTGTGTATAGCAGTGGGTGTGTACAGCACTGAGTGAGTGTGGGTGTGTATAGCAGTGGGTGTGTATAGCAGTGCGTGTGTACAGCACTGAGTGAGTGTGGCTGTGTATAGCAGTGATTCCTGAAGAAGGGCTTATGGCCGAAACATCAATTCTCCTGCTCCTTGGATGCTGCCTGACCTGCTGCGCTTTTCCAGCAACACATTTTCAGCTGTGTACAGCAATGAGTGAGTGTAAGTGTGTACAGCAGTGAGTATGTCCAGCAGTGTGTGTGAACAGCAATGAGTGAGTGTGTTAGCAGTGAGTGTGTGTAGTCGTGAATGTGTACAGCAATGAGTGAATGTGAGTGTGTATTGCAGTGGGTGTGTATAACAGTGGGCGTGTACTGCAATGAGTGATTGTGAGTGTGTATAGCAGTGAGTGTGTATAGCAGTGGGTGTACAGCAATGAGTGAGTGTGGGTGTGTAAAGCAATGATTGAGTGTGTACAGTAGTGGGTGTGTACAGTGGTGAGTGTGTAAAGCAGTGAGTGTGAGTGAGTATAGCAGTGGGTGTGTATAGCAATGAGTGAGTGAGAGTGTGTCCAGCAGTGTGTGTGAACAGTAATGAGTGAGTGTGTTAGCAGTGAGTGTGTGTTGTAGTGAATGTGTACAGCAATGAATGATTGTGAGTGTGTATAGCAGTGAGTGTGTATTGCAGTGGGTGTGTACAGCAATGAGTGAGTGTGTACAGTAGTGGGTGTGTACAGCGGTGAGTGTGTACAGCAGTGAGTGTGTATAGCAGTTGGTGGGTACAGGCATGAGTGAGTGACAGTGTGATTAACAGTAGGTGTGTATAGCAATGAGTGAGTGTGAGTGTGTATAGCAGTGTGTGTGTACAGCAGTGTGTGTGTGTACAACAATGAGTGAATGTGAGTGTGTATAGCAGTGTGTGTGTACAGCAGTGTGTGTGTGTATAGCAATGAGTGAATGTGAGTGTGTATAGCAGTGCGTGTGTACAGCACTGAGTGAGTGTGGGTGTGTATAGCAGTGGGTGTGAATAGCACTGGGTGTGTACAGCAATGAGTGAGTGTGGGTGTGTATAGCAGTAGGTATGTACAGCATTGGGTGGGTACAGGCATGAGTGAGTCACAGTGTGAATAGCAGTGGGTGTGTACAGCAATGAGTGAGTGTGATTGTGTATAGCAGTGAGCGTGTTCAGCAGTGAGTGTGTACCGCAATGAGTGTGTGGGTGTGTACAGCAATGAGTGAGTGTGTACAGCAGTGGGTGTGTACAGCAGTGAGTGAGTGTGTACAGCAGTGAGTATGTGCAGCAATGAGTGAGTGAGAGTGTGTACAGCAGTGGGTGTGTATAGCAATGAATGAGTGTGGTGTGTATCCAGTGGATGTGTATAGCAGTGGGTGTGTACTGCAATGAGTGAGTGTGGGTGTGTATAGCACTGGGTGTGTATAACAGTGGGTGTGTACAGCAGTGAGTGAGTGAGAGTGTGTATAGCAGTGGGTGTGTTTCGCACTGAGTGAGTGTGGTGTGTATAGCAGTGAATGTGGGTGTGTAAAGCAGTGGGTGTGTATAACCGTGAGTGAATCTGCGTGTGTATAGCAGTGAGTGTGTATAGCAGTGAGTATGTACAGCAATGAGGGAGTGTGAGTGTGTACAGCAGTGGGTGTGTACAGCAGTGAGTATATACAGCAATGAGGGAGTGTGAGTGTGTATAGCAGTGAGTGTGTAAAGCAGTGAGTGTGAGTGAGTATAGCAGTGGGTGTGTACAGCAATGAGTGAGTGAGAGTGTGTACAGCAGTGAGTGTGAACAGTAATGAGTGAGTGTGTTAGCAGTGAGTGTGTGTTGTAGTGAATGTGTACAGCAATGATTGAGTGTGAGTGTGTATAGCAGTGGATGTGTACAGCAGTGGGTGTGTACAGTAATGAGTGAGTGTGTATAGCAGTGTGTGTGTATAGCAGTGGGTGTGTATAACAGTGGGTGTGTATAACAGTGGGTGAGTGTGGGTGTTTACAGGAATGAGGAGTGTGTATAGCAGTGAATGTGTAAGCTGTGAGTGAGTGTAAGTGTGTACAGCAGTGCGCGTGTGTCCAGCAGTGTGTGTGAACAGCAATGAGTGAGTGTGAGTGTGCACAGCAGTGGGTGTGTAAAGCAATGGGTGTGTGTGGGTGTGTACAGCAATGAGTGAGTGTGATGTCTATAGCAGTGGGTGTGTACAGCAATGAGTGGGTGTGGGTGTGTGCAGCAGTGGGTATGTACAGCAATGAGTGAGTGTGGTGTGTATAGCAGTGAGTGTGTACAGCAATGAGTGAGTGTGGGTGTGTATAGCAGTGGGTGTGTACAGCAGTGGGTGTGTACAGCAATGAGTGAGTGTGAGTGTGTATAGCAATGAGTGTGTATAGCAGTGAGTGTGTACAGCAATGAGTGAGTGTGTGTCCAGCAGTGCGTGTGTGTTCAGCAGTCTGAGTGAACAGCAATGACAGAGTGTGTAGTAGTGAATGTGTACAGCAATGAGTGAGTGACAGTGGGAATAGCAGTAGGTGTGTACAGCAATGAGTGAGTGTGAGTGTGTATAGCAGTGGGTGTGTACAGCAGTGGGTGTGTACAGCAATGAGTGAATGTGAGTTTGTGTAGAGTGGGTGTGTATAGCAATGAGTGAGTGTGAGTGTATATAGCAATGAGTGTGTATAGCAGTGGGTGTGTACAGCAATGAGTGAGTGTGTACAGCAAGAGGTGTGTACAGAGGTGAGTGTGTACAGCAGTGAGTGTGTTCAGCAATGAGTGAATGTGAGTGTGTATAGCAGTGGGTGTGTACAGCAGTGGGTGTGTATAGCAATGAATGAGTGTGGTGTTTATCCAGTGGATGTGTATAGCAGTAGGTGTGTACTGCAATGGGTAAGTGTGAGTGTGTACAGCAGTGAGTGTGTGTATAGCAGTGGGTGTGTATAGCAATGAGTGAGTGTGGGTGTGTACAGCAATGAGTGAGCGTGTATCGCAGTGGGTGTGTACAGCAGTGAGTGTGTACAGCAATGAGTGAATGTGAGTGTGTATAGCAGTGGGTGTGTACAGCAATGATTGAGTGTATATAGCAGTGAGTGTGTATAGCAGTTGGTGGGTACAGGCATCAGTGAGTGACAGTGTGAATAGCAGTAGGTGTGTATAGCAATGAGTGAGTGTGAGTGTGTATAGCAGTGGGTGTGTACAGCAATGAGTGAATGTGAGTGTGTACAGCAATGAGTGTGTACAGCAGTGAGTGAGTGAGAGTGTATACAGCAGTGGGTGTGTATAGCAATGAATGAGTGTGTGTGTATAGCAGTGAGTGTGTATAGCAGTGGGTGTGTACAGCAATGAGTGAGTGTGGGTGTGTACAGCAATGAGTGAGCGTGTACCTCAGTGGGTGTGTACAGCGGTGAATGTGTACAACAATGAGTGAATGTGAGTGTGTATAGCAGTGGGTGTGTACGATAATGAGTGAGTGTGGGTGTGTGCAGCAGTGGGTGTGAACAGTAATGAGTGAGTGTGAGTGTGTATAGCAGTGAGTGTGTACAGAGTGGGTGTGTACTGCAATGAGTGAGTGTGGGCATGTACAGCAATGAGTGACTGTGTACAGCAGTGGGTGTGTACAGTAATGAGTGAGTGTGGGTGTGTGCAGCAGTGGGTGTGAACAGTAAAGAGTGAGTGTGAGTGTGTATAGCTGTGGGTGTATACAGCAGTGGGTGTGTACAGCAATAAGTGAGTGTGAGTGTGTATAGAAGTGAATGAGTACAGCAGTGGGTGTGTATAGCAATGAGTGGCTGTGGGTGTGTACAGCAATGAGAGAGTGTGAGTGTGTATAGCAGTGTTTGTATAGCAGTGGGTGGGTACAGCAGTGGTTGGGTATATGCATGAGTGAGTCACAGTGTGAATAGCAGTGGGTGTGTATAGCAATGAGTGAGTGTGATTGTGTATAGCAGTGAGTGTGTTCAGCAGTGGGTGTGTATAGCCATGAGTGAGTGTGTGTACAGTAGTGAGTGTGTCCAACAGTGTGTGAACAGAAATGAGTGAGTGTGTTAGCAGTGAGTGTGTGTAGTAGTGAATGTGTACAGCAATGAGTGAGTGTGACAGTGTATAGCAGTGGGTGTGTACAGCAGTGAGTATGTACAGCAATGAGGGAGTGTGAGTGTGTATAGCAGTGGGTGTGTACAGCAATGAGTGTGTACAGCAATGAGTGAATGTAGTGTGTATAGCAGTGAGTGTGTACAGCAGTGAGTGAGTGAGTGTGTGTACAGCAGTGGGTGTGTTTAGCAATGAATGAGTGTAGTGTGTATCCAATGGGTATGTATAACAGTAGGTGTGTACTCCAATGAGTGAGTGTGAGTGTGTATAGCAGTGGGTGTGTAGAGCAATGAGTGAGTGTGGGTGTGTACAGCAATGAGTGGGCGTGTACAGCAGTGAGTGAGTGAGAGTGTGTACAGCAATGAGTGGGCGTGTACAGCAGTGAGTGAGTGAGAGTGTGTACAGCAGTGGGTGTGTTTAGCAATGAATGAGTGTGGTGTGTATAGCAGTGAGTGTGTACAGCGGTGAGTGTGTACAGCAATGAGTGAATGTGAGTGTGTATAGCAGTGGGTGTGTACAGCAATGAGTGAGTGTATATAGCAGGGAGTGTGTACAGCAGTATGCGTGTATAGCAATGAGTGAGTGTAGTGTGTATTCAGTGGGTGTGTATAGCAGTGAGTGTGTACTGCAATGTGAGAGTGTGAGTATGTATAGCAGTGGGTGTGTACAGCAATGAGTGAGTCTGAGTGTGTATAGCAGTGAGTGTGTACAGCAGTGGGTGTGTACAGCAATGAGTGAGTCTTAGCGTGTATAGCAGTGAGTGTGTACAGCAGTGGGTGTGTACAGCAATGAGTGAGTGTGGGCATGTACAGCAATGAGTGAGTGTGTACAGCAGTGGGTGTGTACAATAATGAGTGAGTGTGGGTGTGTATAGCAGTGAGTGTGTACAGCAGTGAGTATGTACAGCAATGAGTGAGTGTGAGTGTGTATAGCTGTGAGTGTGTAAAGCAATGAGTGAGTGTGGGTGCGTATGGCAGTGGGTGTGTATAGCAATGAGTGAGTGAGAGTGTGTATGGCAATGTGGGTGTACAGCAGTGTGTGTGAACAGAAATTAGTGAGTTTGTTAGCAGTGAGTGTGTGTAGTAGTGAATGTGCACAGCAATGAGTGAGTGTGACAGTGTATAGCAGTGGGTGTGTATAGTAGTGAGTGTGTACAGCAATGATGGAGTGTGAGTGTGTATAGCAGTGAGTGTGTACAGCAGTGAGTGAAGTGAGAGGGTGTACAGCAGTGGGTGTGTTTAGCAATGAATGAGTGTGGTGTGTATCTAGTGGGTATGTATAGCAGTAGGTGTGTACTGCAATGTGTGAGTGTGAGTGTATATAGCAGTGGGTGTGTACAGCAATGAGTGAGCATGTACAGCAGTGAGTGAGTGAGAGTGTGTACAGCAGTGGGTGTGTTTAGCAATGAATGAGTGTGGTGTGTATAGCAGTGAGTGTGTACAGCGGTGAATTATGTACAGCAATGAGTGAATGTGAGTGTGTATAGTAGTGGGTGTGTACAGCAATGAGTGAGTGTATATAGCAGTGGGTGTGTACAGCAATGAGTAGGTCTGAGTGTGTATAGCAGTGAGTGTGTACAGCAATGGGTGTGTACAGCAATGAGTGAGTGTGGGCATGTACAGCAATGAGTGAGTGTGTACGGCATTGGGTGTGTACAATAATGAGTGAGTGTGGGTGTGTGCAGCAGTGGGTGTGAATAGTACTGAGTGAGTGTTAATGTGTATAGCAGTGAGTGTGTACAGAGTGGGTGTGTACAGCAATGAGTGAGTGTGGGCGTGTACAGCAATGAGTGACTGTGTACAGCAGTGGGTGTGTACAGTAATGAGTGAGTGTGGGTGTGTGCAGCAGTGGGTGTGAACAGTAATGAGTGAGTGTGAGTGTGTATAGCAGTGGGTGTATACAGCAGTGGGTGTGTACAGCAATAAGTGAGTGTGAGTGTGTATAGAAGTGAATGTGTACAGCAGTGGGTGTGTACAGCAATGAGTGGCTGTGGGTGTGTACAGCAATGAGAGAGTGTGAGTGTGTATAGCAGTGTGTGTATAGCAGTGGGTGGGTACAGCAATGAGAGAGTGTGAGTGTGTATAGCAGTGTGTGTATAGCAGTGGGTGGGTACAGCAGTGGTTGGGTACATGCATGAGTGAGTCACAGTGTGAATAGCAGTGGGTGTGTATAGCAATGAGTGAGTGTGGGTGTGTACAGAAATGAGTGAGTGTGTACAACAGTGGGTGTGTATAGCAATGAGTGAGTGAGAGTGTGTACAGCAGTGAGTGTGTCCAGCAGTGTGTGTGAACAGAAATGAGTGTGTGTTAGCAGTGAGTGTGTATAGCAGTGGGTGTGTACAGCAATGAGTGAGTGTGACTGTGTTTTGCAGTGGGTGTGTACAGCAGTGAGTGTGTACAGCAATGAGGGAGTGTGAGTGTGTATAGCAGTGGGTGTGTACAGCAGTGAGTATGTACAGCAGTGAGTGAGTGTGGGCGTGTACAGCAGTGAGTGACTGTGTACAGCAGTGGGTGTGTACAGTAATGAGTGAGTGTGGGTGTGTGCAGCAGTGGGTGTGAACAGTAATGAGTGAGTGTGAGTGTGTATAGCAGTGGGTGTATACAGCAGTGGGTGTGTACAGCAATAAGTGAGTGAGAGTGTGTATAGAAGTGAATGTGTACAGCAGTGGGTGTGTACAGCAATGAGTGGCTGTGGGTGTGTACAGCAATGAGAAAGTGTGAGTGTGTATAGCAGTGTGTGTATAGCAGTGGGTGGGTACAGCAATGAGTGGCTGTGGGTGTGTACAGCAATGAGAGAGTGTGAGTGTGTATAGCAGTGGGTGGGTACAGCAGTTGTTGGGTACATGCATGAGTGAGTCACAGTGTGAATAGCAGTGGGTGTGTATAGCAATGAGTGAGTGTGGGTGTGTACAGCAGTGGGTTTGTACAGCAGTGAGTGAGCGTGTACAGCAATGAGTGCGTCAGAGTGTGTATAGCAGTGAGTGTGTATAGCAGTGAGTGTATACAGCAGTGTGTACGTGCAGCAATGAGTGAGTGAGAGTGTGTACAGCAGTGGGCGTGTATAGCAATGAATGAGTGTGGTGTGTATCCAGTGAGTGTGTATAGCAGTGGATGTATACTGCAATGAGTGAGTGTGGGTGTGTATAGCAATGTGTGAGTGTGGGTGTGTATAGCAGTGGGTGTGTATAGCAGTGCGTGTGTACAGCAATGAGTGAGTGTGGGTGTGTATAGCAGTGAGCGTATATAGCACTGGGTGTGTACAGCAATGAGTGAGTGTGAATGTGTATAGCAATGAGTGTGTATAGCAGTGAGTGTGTACAGCACTGAGTGAGTGTGGGCATGTACAGCAATGAGTGAGTGTGTGCAGCAGTGGGTGTGTACAATAGTGAATGAGTGTCGGTGTGTGCAGCAGTGGGTGTGAACAGTAATGAGTGAGTGTGAGTGTGTATAGCAGTGAGTGTGTACAGCACTGAGTGAGTGTGGGTGTGTATAGCAGTAGGTGTGTACAGCATTGGGTGGGTACAGGCATGAGTGAGTCACAGTGTGAATAGCAGTGGGTGTGTACAGCAATGAGTGAGTGTGGGTGTGTACAGCAATGAGTGAGTGTGTACTACAGTGGGTGTGTACAGCAGTGAGTCAGTGTGTACAGCAGTGGGTTTGTACAGCAATGTGTGAGAAAGAGTGTGTACAGCAGTGGGTGTGTATAGCAATGAATGAGTGTGGTGTGTATCCAGTGGATGTGTATAGCAGTGGGTGTGTATAGCAGTGAGTGAGTGAGAGTGTGTATAGCAGTGGGTGTGTTTCGGAGTGAGTGAGTGTGGTGTGTATAGCAGTGGATGTGGGTGTGTAAAGCAGTGGGTGTGTATAGCAGTGGATGTGTATAACCGCGAGTGAATCTGGGTGTGTGTAGCAATGAGTGTGTACAGCAGTGAGTATGTACAGCAATGAGGGAGTGAGAGTGTGTATAGCAGTGAGTGTGTAAATCAGTGAGTGAGTGTGGGTGTGTACAGCTGTGGGCGTGTATAGCAATGAGTGAGAGTGTGTATGGCAGTGTGTGTGTACAGCAGTGTGTGTACAGCAATGAAGGAGTGTGAGTGTGTGTAGCAGTGAGTGTGTAAAGCAGTGAGTGAGTGTGGGTGTGTATAGCAGTGGGTGTGTACAGCAATGAGTGAGTGTGAATGTGTACAGCAATGAGTGTGTATAGCAATGAGTGAGTGTGGGTGTGTATAGCAGTGGGTGTGCACAGCAGTGGGTGTGTACACCAATGAGTGAGTGTGAGTGTGTATAGCAGTGGGTGTGCACAGCAGTGGGTGTGTACAGCAATGAGTGAGTGTGAGTGTGTATAGCAGTGAGTGTGTACAGCAGTGAGTGTGTATAGCAGTGAGTGTGTACAGCAGTGGGTGTGTACCGCAATGAGTGAGTGTGGGTGTGTACAGCAATGAGTGAGTGTGAATGTGTACAGCAATGAGTGTGTATAGCAATGAGTGAGTGTGGTTGTGTATAGCAGTGGGTGTGCACAGCAGTGGGTGTGTACAGCAATGAGTGAGTGTGAGTGTGTATAGCAGTGGGTGTGCACAGCAGTGGGTGTGTACAGCAATGAGTGAGTTTGAGTGTGTATAGCAGTGAGTGTGTATAGCAATGAGTGAGTGTGGGTGTGTATAGCAGTGCGTGTGCACAGCAGTGGGTGTGTACAGCAATGAGTGAGTGTGAGTGTGTACAGCAGTGAGTGTGTACAGCAGTGAGTGTGTATAGCAGTGAGTGTGTACAGCAGTGGGTGTGTACCGCAATGAGTGAGTGTGGGTGTGTACAGCAATGAGTGAGTGTGTACAGCAGTGGGTGTGTACAGCAGTGAGTATGTACAGCAATGAGTGAGTGAGAGTGTGTACAGCAGTGGGTGTGTATAGCAATGAATGAGTGTGAGTGTGTACAGCAGTGGGTGTGTATAACAGTGGGTGTGTACAGCAGTGAGTGAGTGAGAGTGTGTATAGCAGTGGGTGTGTTTCGCACTGAGTGAGTGTGGTGTGTATAGCAGTGAATGTGGGTTGTGTAAAGCAGTGGGTGTGTATAGCAGTGGGTGTGTATAACCGTGAGTGAATATGGGTGTGTATAGCAGTGAGTGTGTACAGCAGTGAGTATGTACAGCAATGAGTGAGTGTGAGTGTGTATAGCAGTGGGGGTGTGTGTACACTAATGAGTGAGTGTGTGTATAGCAGTGAATTTGTAAAGCAGTGAGTGAGTGTGGGTGTGTATAGCAGTGGGTGTGTACAGCAATGAGTGAGTGTGGTTTTGTATGGCAGTGGGTGTGTATAGCAATGAGTGAGTGAGAGTGTATACAGCAGTGTGTGTGTACAGTAGTGTGTGTACAGCAATGAGGGAGTGTGAGTGTGTATAGCAGTGAGTGTGTAAAGCAGTGAGTGAGTGTGAGTGTGTGCAGCAGGTAGTGTGTACAGCAATGTGTGTGTACAGCAGTGGGTGTGTATAGCAGTGGGTGTGTATAGCAGTGGGTGTGTACGGCCATGAGTGAGTATGTGTAGCAATGAGTGAGTGTGGGTGTGTATAGCAGTGGGTGTGTAGAGCTGTGAGTGTGTATAGCAGTGTGTATAGCAGTGAGTGTCTAAAGCAATGAGTGAGTGAGAATGTGTACAGCAGTTGGTGTGTGAACAGCAATGAGTGAGTGTGTACAGCAGTGAGTGTGTAAAGCAGTGGGTGGGTACAGCCAAGAGTGAGTGACAGTGTGAATTGCAGTGAGTGTGAGTGTGTATAGCAATGTGTGTGTGTATAACAGTGGGTGTGTATAGCAGTGAGTGTATATGGCTATGAGTGAGGGTGTATCGCAGTGATTGTGTACAGCAATGAGTGAGTGTGGGTGTGTATAGCAGTGTGTGTGTACAGCAATGAGTGAGTGTGGGTGTGTATAGCAGTGGGCGTGTATAGCACTGGGTGTGTACAGCTATGGGTGAGTGTGAATGTGTATAGCAATGAGTGTGTATAGCAGTGAGTGTGTACAGCACTGACTGTGGGTGTGTATAGCAGTGAGTGTGTACAGCATTGGGTAGGTACAGGCATGAGTGAGTCACAGTGTGAATAGCAGTGGGTGTGTACAGCAATGAGTGAGTGTGATTGTGTATAGCAGTGAGCGTGTTCATCAGTGGGTGTGTACAGTAATGAGTGAGTATGTACAGGAGTGGATGTGTACAGCAGTGAGTGAGTGTGTACAGCAGTGAGTTTGTACAGCAATGAGTGTGTGTGTATAGCAGTGTGTATATAGCAGTGAGTGCGTGTGTATAGCAGTGAGTATGTACAGGAATGAGTGAGTGAGCGTGTGTATAGCAGTGAGTGTGTACAACAATGAGTGAGTGTAAGTGTGTATAGCAATGGGTGTGTGTAGTTATGTGTGAGTGTCGGTGTGTATAGCTGTAGGCACGTTCAGCAATGAGTGAGTATGAGTGTGTATGACAGTGAGTGTGTATAGCAGTGACTCTGTATAGCAGTGGGTGTGTGCAGCAATGAGTGAGTGTGGGTGTGTATTGCAGTGAGTGTGTATAGCAGTGGGTGTGTACAGCAATGAGTGAGTATGAGTGTGTATAGCAGTGAGTGTGTACGGCAATGAGTGAGTGTATGTATAGTAGTGACTGTGTGTACACAGTTTGTACAGCAATGAGTGAGTGTGAGTGTGTATAGCAGTGAGTGTGTACGGCAATGAGTGAGTGTATGTACAGCAGTGAGTGTGTGCATCAATGAGTAAGTGTGTGTATAGCAGTGAGTGTGTATAGCAGTGGGTGTGTACAGCAATGAATGAGTGTGAGTGTGTATAGCAGTGAATTTGTACAGCAATGAGTGTGTGTGAGTGTGTACAGCAGTGAGTGTGTACAGCAATGAGTCAGTGTAAGTGTGTATAGTAGTGGGTGTGTACAGCAGTGAGTTTGTACAGCAATGAGTGAGTGTGGGTCTGTACAGCAGTGAGTGTGTACAGCAATGAGTGACTATAAGTGTGTATAGCAGTGGGTGTGTACAGCAGTGAGTGTGTATAGCAGTGGGTGTGTACAGCAATGAGTGAGTGTAAGTGTGTATAGCAGTGGGTGTGTACAGCAATGAATGAGTGTGTACAGCAATGTGTGAGTTTGTATCACAGTGAGTGTGTATCTCAGTAAGTGTGTACAGCAATGAGTGAGTCTGGGTGTATATAGCAGTGAGTGTGTCTAGCAGTGAGTGTGTATTGCAATGAGTGCGTGTGTATAGCAGTGAGTGAGTATAACAGTGAGTGCGTGTGTATAGCAGTGCGTGTGTACAGCAGCGAGTTTATACAGGAATGAGTGAGTGTGAGTGTGTATAGCAGTATGTGTGTACAGCAGTGAGTATGTACAGGAATGAGTGAGTGAGAGTGTGTATAGCAGTGAGTGTGTACATCAGTGAGTATGTACAGCAGTGAGTGTGTGCAGCAATGAGTGGGTGACAGTGTCAATAGTAGTGGGTGTGTATATGGCAGGGGGATTGGATCCGGACTTGTAGTCCAGCAAGTAGGCTAGCTGTTTGTCAGGATGTCCAAGAATGTAGGGAGGCTGTGAAGAAGGTAGCACAGACAGGGAATACTTGCGGACATAGAGATGGGTTCAAGTGCGTATACTTCAACGCAAGGAGTATCAGAAATAAGGTGGGTGAACTTAAGGCGTGGATCGGTACCTGGGACTACGATGTTGTGGCCATCACGGAAACGTGGATAGAAGAGGGACAGGAATGGTTGTTGGAGGTTCCTGGTTACAGATGTTTCAGTAAGATTAGGGAGGGTGGTAAAAAAGGAGGGGGGCTGGCGTTGCTAATTAGAAATGGTATAACGGCTGCAGAAAGGAAGTTTGAGGGGGATCTGCCTCTGGAGGTAGTATGGGCTGAAGTCAGAAATAGGAAAGGTGCAGTCACCTTGTTGGGTGTTTACTATAGGCCCCCCAATAGCAGCAGAGTTGTGGAGAAACAGATTGGGAAACAGATTTTGGAAAGGTGCAGAAGCCACAGGGTAGTAGTCATGGGCGATTTCAACTTCCCAAATATTGATTGGAAGCTCTTTAGATCAAGTAGATTGGATGGGGTGGTGTTTGTGCAGTGTGTCCAGGAAGCTTTTCTAATGCAGCATGTAGATTGTCCAACCAGAGGGGAGGCCATATTGGATTTGGTACTCGGTAATGAACCGGGACAAGTGGTGGGCTTGTTAGTGGGTGAACATTTTGGTGATGGTGACCACAATTCTGTGACTTTCACCTTGGTTATGGAGAGATAGGTGCGTGCAACAGGGTAGGTTTTACAATTGGGGGAAGGGTAATTACGATGCTGTAAGACAGGATCTGAGGAGCAAAAGTTGTGAGCATAGGCTGTCAGGGAAGGATGTCGTGGAAATGTGGAACTTTTTCAAGGAACAGATACGACGTGTCCTTGATATGTATGTACCTGTCAGGCAGGAAAGAAATGGTCGTGTGAGGGAACCTTGGTTGACAAGGGAGGTTGAATGTCTTGTAAAGAGGAAGAAGGAGGCTTACATAAGGTTGAGGAAACAGGGTTCAGACAGAGCAGTGGAGGGATACAGGATAGCCAGAAGGGACCTGAAGAAAGGGATTAGGAGAGCTAAGAGAGGGCATGAAAAATCGTTGGCGGATAGGATCAAGGATAACCCAAAGGCATTTTATGCGTATGTGAGAAACATGAGAATGACGAGAACGAGGGTAGGTCCGATCAAGGACAGTAGTGGGAGACTGTGTATTGAGTCGGAAGAGATAGGAGAGGTCTTGAATGAGTACTTTTCTTCAGTATTTACGAACGAGAGGGACCGTATTGTTGAAGAGGAGAGTGTGAAACGGACTGGTAAGCTAGAGGAGATACTTGTTAGGAAGGAAGATGTGTTGGATATTTTGAACAACTTGAGGATAGACAAGTCCCCTGGGCCTGACGGGATATATCCTAGGATTATGTGGGAAGCAAGAGAGGAAATTGCAGTACCGTTGGCAATGATCTTTTTGTCTTCACTGTCAACGGGGGTGGTACCAGGGGACTGGAGAGTGGCGAATGTTGTGCCCCTGTTCAAAAAAGGGACTAGGGATAACCCCGGGAATTACAGGCCAGTTAGTCTTACTTCGGTGGTAGGTAAAGTAATGGAAAAGGTACTGAGGGATAGGATTTATGAGTATCTGGAAAGACACTGCTTGATTAGGGACAGCCAGCACGGATTTGTGAAGGGTAGGTCTTGCCTTACAAGTCTGATTGAATTCTTTGAGGAGGTGACCAAGCATGTGGATGAGGGTAGAGCAGTGGATGTAGTATACATGGATTTTAGTAAGGCATTTGATAAGGTTCCCCATGGTAGACTTATGCGGAAAGTCAGGAGGCATGGGATAGAGGGAAATTTGGCCAATTGGATAGAAAACTGGCTAACCGGTCGAAGTCAGAGAGTGGTGGTAGATGGTAAATATTCAGCCTGGAGCCCAGTTACAAGTGGAGTTCCGCAGGGATCAGTTCTGGGTCCTCTGCTGTTCGTAATTTTTATTAATGACTTGGTTGAGGGAGTCGAAGGGTGGGTCAGTAAATTTGCAGATGATACGAAGATTGGTGGAGTTGTGGATAGTGAGGAGGGCTGTTGTCGGCTGCAAAGAGACTTGGATATGATGCAGAGCTGGGCTGAGGAGTGGCAGATGGAGTTCAACCCTGTCAAGTGTGAGGTTGTCCATTTTGGAAGGACAAATAAGAATGCGGAATACAGGGTTAACGGTAGGGTTCTTAGTCAGGTGGAGGAACAGAGGGATCTTGGGGTCTATGTTCATAGATCTTTGAAAGTTGCCACGCAGGTGGATAAAGCTTGTAAGAAGGCCTATGGTGTATTAGCGTTCATTAGCAGAGGGATTGAATTCAAGAGTCGTGAAGTGATGTTGCAACTGTACAGGACCTTGGTTAGGCCACATTTGGAGTACTGTGTGCAGTTCTGGTCGCCTCACTTTAGGAAAGATGTGGAAGCTTTGGAGAGGGTGCAGAGAAGATTTACCAGGATGTTGCCTGGAATGGAGAATAGGTCGTACGAGGATAGGTTGAGAGTGCTAGGCCTTTTCTCGTTGGAACGGCGAAGGATGAGGGGTGACTTGATAGAGGTTTATAAGATGATCAGAGGAATAGATAGAGTAGACAGTCAGAAACTTTTTCTCGGGTACAACAGAGTGTTACAAGGGGACATAAATTTAAGGTGAAGGGTGGAAGGTAGAGGGGAGATGTCAGGGGTGGGTTCTTTACCCAGAGAGTGGTGGGGGCATGGAATGCACTGCCTGTGGGAGTGGCAGAGTCAGAATCATTGGTGACCTTTAAGCGGCAATTGGATAGGTACATGGATGGGTGCTTAAGCTAGGACAAATGTTCGGCACAACATCGTGGGACGAAGGGCCTGTTCTGTGCTGTATTGTTCTATGTTCTATGTATAGCAGTGAGTGTGTACAGCAATGAGTGAGTGAGAGTGTTTATTGCAGTGGGTGTGTATAGCAATGAGTGAGTGAGAGTGTGTATAGCAGTGGGTGTGTACAACAGTGAGTGTGTACAGCAGTGAGTGAGTGTGTATAGCAGTGGGTGTGTATGGCAATGAGTGAGTGCGAGTGTGTATAGCAGTGGGTGTGTACAGCAATGAGTGAGTGAGAGTGTGTATAGCAGTGGGTGTGTACAGCAATGAGTGAGTGAGAGTGTGTACAGCAGTGGGTGTGTACAGCAGTGAGTGTGTACAGCAGTGGGTGTGTACAGCAGTGAGTGTGGGATGAATTTGCATTTGCAGACACATTGTATTTTTGCTCAAAAAGCACACAGTCTGCAGGCAGTCAATCTATATAACATTTTATAAATTCCTACTTTGGAAATGGAACCAGTCTGACTCAAGATTGGGATACAGACAGACTCTAACCTCACACCTTTAATACATTTTCTGAGCTAAGATGTCACTTTTTTAAATGAAACTTTGTTATCTCGGGAATAAGACTTAAAAGTGGTGGCACGGTGCCTCAGTGGTTAGCACTGCTGTGTCACAGCACCAGGGTCCCAGGTTCAATTCCAGCTTCGGGCAACTGTGTGGAGTTTGCACATTCTCCCTGTTTCTGCGTGGGTTTCCTCTGGATGCTCCAGTTTCCTCCCACAGTCCAAAGATGTGCAGGTCAGGTGAATTGGCCATGCTAAATTGCCCATAGTGTTAGGTACATTAGTCAGAGGGCAATGGGTCTGGGTGGATTACTCTTCGGAGGATCGGTGTGGACTGGTTGGGCTGAAGGGCCTGTTTCTACACTATAGGTAATCTAATCTACATAGTAATGAACTGAAACCTGCAACACATTTTAAAAGATGAAAGACTTAATAGCAAGCTAGGTTTGTTCAATATATCATTTTAATGGCGTGACACTGTGATCTTTTGCTATAAATTCTGTGTCTTATGACCCTGCCCCACTCGTTATCTGATGAAGGAGCAGCGCTCTGAAAGCTAGTGCTTCCAAATAAACCTGTTGAACTCTAACCTGACGTTGTGTGATTTGTAACTTTGTCCACCCCAGTCCAACACTAGCTCCTCCACATCACAGTCTCTGATGGTTCTGCCCCTTTATGCAGCAACTCCAAGGGTCTCTGGAGGAACTGGAGCCCGTGTGCGCTGAGCTGATCTCTGTCAGTTCCCAGTTGGTCCTACTCAATGCTGCTGATGGCCTGTATTTCAGTAAGACAGCAATCAGGCTCCAGGAGGATTATCACCTTCTACAGCACCAACTGCAAGAGGCAGTGATCTCACTGGAGAAGACCTTCCGCCAGTATCTGCAGGTATCTCCGTATAGAGTCGTAGAGTCATAGAGATGTACAGCATGCAAACAGATCCTTCGGTCCAACTTGTCCATGCTGACCAGATATCCCAACCCAATCTAGTCCCACCTGCCAGCACACGGCCCATATCCCTCCAAACCCTTCCTATTCATATACCCATCCAAATGCCTCTTAAATGTTGCAATTGTACCAGCCTCCACCACTTCCTCTGGCAGCTCATTCCATACACGTACCATCCTCTATGTGAAAAAGTTGCCCCTTAGGTCTCTTTTATATCTTTCCCTCTCACCCTAAACCTATGCCCTCTAGGTCTGGACTCCCTGACCCCTGGGAAAAGACTTTGTCTATTTATCCTATCCGTGCCCCTCATAATTTTGTAAACCTCTATAAGGTCACCTCTCAGCCTCTGATGCTCCAGGGAAAACAGCCCCATCCTGTTCAGCCTCTCCCTGTAGCTCAGATCCTCCAACCCTGGCAACATCCTTGTAAATCTTTTCTGAACCCTTTCAAGTTTCACAACATCTTTCCGATAGGAAGGAAACCAGAATTGTACGCAATATTCCAACAGTGGCCTAACCAATGTCCTGTACAGCCGCAACATGACCTCCCAACTCCTGTACTCAATACTCTGACCAATAAAGGAAAGCATACCAAACGCCTTCTTCACTATCTTATCTACCTGCGACTCCACTTTGAAGGAGCTATGAACCTGCACTCCAAGGTCTCGTTGTTCAGCAACACTCCCTAGGATCTTACCATTAAGTGTATAAGTCCTGCTAAGATTTGCTTTCCCAAAATGCAGCACCTCGCATTTATCTGAATTAAACTCCATCTGCCACTTCTCAGCCCATTGGCCCATCTGGTCCAGATCCTGTTGTAATCTGAGGTAACCTTCTTCACTGTCCACTACACCTCCAATTTTGGTCTCATCTGCAAACTTAATAACTGTACCTCTTATGCTCGCATCCAAATCATTTATGTAAATGACAAAAAGTAGAGGGCCCAGCACCGATCCTTTTGGCAATCCACTGGTCACAGGCCTCCAGTCTGAAAAACAACCCTCCACCACCACCCTCTGTCTTCTATCTTTGAGCCAGTTCTGTATCCAAATGGCTAGTTCTCCCTGTATTCCATGAGATCTAACCTTGCTAATCAGTCTCCCATGGGGAACCTGGTCGAACGCCTTACTGAAGCCCATATAGATCACATCTACTGCTCTGCCCTCATCAATCCTCTTTGTTACTTCTTCAAAAAAACTCAATCAAGTTTGTGAGACATGATTTTCCACGCACAAAGCCATGTTGACTATCCCGAATCAGTCCTTGCCTTTCCAAATACATGTACATCCTGTCCCTCAGGATTACTTCCAACAACCTGCCCACCACCGAGGTCAGACTCACCGGTCTATAGTTCCCTGGCTTGTCCTTACCCTTCTTAAACAGTGGCACCACGTTTGCCAACCTCCAGTCTTCCGGCACCTCACCTGTGACTATCGATGATACAAATATCTCAGCAAGATGCCCAGCAATCACTTCCCTAGCTTCCCACAGAGTTCTCGGGTACACCTGATCAGGTCCTGGGGATTTATCCACTTTTATGCATTTCAAGACATCCAGCACTTCCTCCTCTGTAATCTGGACATTTTGCAAGCTGTCACCATCTATTTCCCTACAATGTATATCTTCCATATCCTTTTCCACAGTAAATACTGATGCAAAATATTCATTTAGTACCTCCCCCATTTTCTGTGGCTCCACACAAAGGCTGCCTTGCTGATCTTTGAGGGGCCCTATTCTCTCCCTCGTTACGCTTTTCTCCTTAATATATTTGTAAAAAATTCTTTGGATTCTCCTTAACTGTATTTGCCAAAGCTATCTCATGTCCCCTTTTTGCCCTCCTGATTTCCCTCTTAAGTATACTCCTACTTCCTTTATACTCTTTTAAGGATTCACTTGATCTATCCAGACATATGCTTCCTTCTTTTTCTTAACCAAACCCTCAATTTCTTTAGTCATCCAGCATTCCCTGTACCTACCAGCCTTCCCTTTCACTCTGACAGGAATATACTTTCTCTGGATTCTTGTTATCTCTTTTCTGAAGTCTTCCCATTTTCCAGCCGTCCGTTTACCTGCGAACATCTGCCCCCCAATCAGCTTTCGAAAGTTCTTGCCTAATACCATCGAAATTGGCCTTTCTCCAATTTAGAACTTCAACTTTTAGATCTGGTCTATCCTTTTCCATCACTAATTTAAAACGAATAGAATTATGGTCGCTGGCCCCAAAGTGCTCCCCCACTGACACCTCAGTCACCTGCCCTGCCTTATTTCCCAAACGTAGGTCAAGTTTTGCACCTTCTCTAGTAGGTACATCCACATACTGAATCAGAAAATTGTCTTGTATGCACTTAAGAAATTCCTCTCCATCTAAATCTTTAACACTATGGCAGTCCCAGTCGATGTTTGGAAAGTTAAAATCCCCAACCATAACTACCCTATTATTCTTACAGATAGCTGAGATCTCCTTACAAGCTTATTTCTCAATTTCCCTCTAACTATTGGGGGGGGGTCTATAACACAATCCCAATAAGGTGATCATCCCTTTCTTATTTCTTAGCTCCACCCAAGTAACTTCCCTGGATGTATTTCTGGGAATATCCTCCCTCAGCACAGCTGTAATGCTATCCCTTATCAAAAATGCCACTCCCCCTCCTCTCTTGCCTCCCTTTCTATCCTTCCTGTAGCATTTCTATCCTGGAACATTAAGCTGCCAGTCCTGCCCATCCCTCAGCCATGTTTCTATAATTGCTATGATATCCCAGTCCCATGTTCCTAACCATGTCCTGAGTTCATCTGCCTTCCCTGTTGGGCCCCTTGCATTGAAATAAATGCAGTTTAATTTATTAGACCTACCTTGTCCCTGCCTGCCCTGACTGTTTGACTCACTTCTGTTCTCAGCTGTACCCGTCTCAGATCGATCTCTTTCCTCACTATCTCCCTGGGTCCCACCCCCCCCCCCCCCCCCCCACCTTACTAGTTTAAATCCTCCCAAGCAGTTCTAGCAAATCTCCCTGCCAGGATATTAGTCCCCTTTCAATTTAGGTGCAATCTGTCCTTCTTGTACAGGTCACTTCTCCCCCAAAAGAGATTCCAATGATCCAAAAATGAGAATCCTTCTCCCATACACCAGCTCCTGAGCCATGCATTCATCTGCTCTATCCTCCTATTCCTGCCCTCACTAGCTCATAGCACTGGGAGTAATCCAGATATTACTACCCTTGAGGACCTCCTTTTTAAATTCCTGCCTAACTCTCTGTAATCTCCCTTCAAAGTCTCAACCTTTTCCCTTCCAATATCGTTGGTTCCAATGTGGACAATGACCTCCTGCTGGCCCCTCTCCCCCGTGAGAACATTCTGCACCCTTTCTGAGACATCCTTGATCCTGGCACCAGGGAAACAACACACCATTCTGCTTTTTCTCTGCTGGCCACAGAAACGTCTGTCTGTACCTCTGACTACAGAATCCCCTAACACAATTGGTCTCTTGGAAGCCGACGTACCCCTCATTGCATTAGAGCCAGTCTCAATACCAGAAACTTGGCTGTTCGTGCTACGTTCCCCTGAGAATCCATCACCCCCTACATTTTCCAAAACAGCATACCTGTTTGAAATGGGTATATCCACAAAAGACTCCTGCACTAGCTGCCTACCCCTCTTAGGAGAAAGTGAGGTCTGCAGATGCTGGAGATCAGAGATGGAAATGTGTTGCTGGAAAAGCGCAGCAGGTCAGGCAGCATCTAGGGAACAGGAGAATCGACGTAAAAGAAGGGCTAATGCCCGAAACGTCGATTCTCCTGTTCCCTAGATGCTGCCTGACCTGCTGCGCTTTTCCAGCAACACATTTCCATCGCCTACCCCTCTTACCCTTCCTGGAGTTAACCCATCTATGTGACTGTACCTGAGACTTTCCCCCCTTCCTATAACTGCCATCCATCACATACTGTTGCTGTTGCAAATTCCTCATCGCTTCTATCTGTCTCTCCAACCGATCCACTCGATCTGATAAGATTCGCAACCAACAGCATTTATGACAGATATAATCCGCAGTAACCCTTAAACTCTCTTTAAACTCCCACATCTGGCAAGAAGTGCATATCACTGCAAAGGCCATTTTTGCTCCTTCACAATCTACAGACCCAGAAAATAACACCATCTTATTCCTCTACAAACACAGCCCCAGGTTAAATTAATAGCTATGGCTTATATTTTAAGTTTAATCAAGAGACTTATCTCCAAAAACATATAATCAAGAAAGAATCCACTATACTCACTACTGCAGCCTTTCTCTTGGACAGACTTAAAACAACAATTAACTTATCTGATTCTGTGCTGTGAACTTCGCCCAACAGTTCCTCCAAGATTAGTTGTGATATTCACTGGTTGTTAATTTTCCCAGATGCACTCCGATGTCCAGCGATACACGAATTCAAACAGCAAAGGCAGTAACTGTGCAGGTTCTCTCTCTCTCTCCCCCCTGCACTGTCCTCACCATGTGCTTCCTTTGTCTGCTCTTCTCCCTTTTAAACTGCTGTTGTTTTGACTTTTTTTCCCAAAGTTCCAAAACAATGCAACAGCAAATAAAATAGGAATTGCTGCTTCTGGGATTCAAGGAAATCACCTAAAATACCTCAAAAAAAGGAGCAGCTCTTACAGCCAGAGATTTTTCCTGTCCTCCATCTTGGATTACCCAGAATCCTATATCAAACCATCTCCCAAAAAGAAGAGCGACTCCTCGGTCCATCCTCAGGGCCTGGGATGAGCTGGTTCTGGGGCTGGGAGGAGAGTGAGGGAGCATCCTCCTGAGGGATCCACCTCCTGAGAAATCTACCTCCTCAATGGATCTACCTCCTGGAAGGATCCACCTCCCTCAGGATAATCCTCCTGAGGGATCCACTTCCTTGATAGAATAAAATCTCAAGGGATCAACCTCTTTGAGGAATCAATCCTCATAAGGGATGGACCTCCTTGAGGAATCTTACCTTGGGAGGGATCAGTTGTGAACTCTCTGTTCCTGACATTTCTCTGTTGCCTACAGTAACCCTGATTGATTGATTGATTGATTGTTTTTCCAGTTCTTGGAGCAGGTGGCTGTACTTTCTGATTCGCTGCAGAAGGTCCAGGACCGAATGTGGAATCCACCAGGAATACCCAGTGTCTCTGAGAGAATCCAAGAACAGATCGAGGAAAACCGACTGATCTTTGAGAAGCTGGGCAGTTTGCGGAGAGCTCTGGATAATGTCACTGCCCAGAGGAAGGAGCTGCTGGCAAACAACCAGTGCCCATCAACTGATGCCAGGAACAGAGGCAAGTTAACAACACAAACACTCTGTCACTGAGGAGCAAAGGGAGGACGAGGATGGAAGGGGATAGGGTGCTGAAGGAGGGTCTGAGGAGGACAACATAGGGGAAGTGGCTGAAAACATGACAGAGGGTAAGGACAGAGAACACAATAGGACCTAAAGTCCAGAGGAGCAAAAGGGTCTGAGTTCAGCAATTTGCAGGAGAGCATCATCAGGACAGAGAGAGGTGGGAGACCGAAAGAGAGAGAGAGGCCGAATGGACAGACACACAGAAACATAGAAAATAGGTGCAGGATTAGGTGGTATATTTTGGTAAGTCAAGTACTGGAAGAAATTATACAGTGAATGGCAGAACTCTTAGGAGTATCGACATGCAGAGGGATCATGGTGTGCAGGCCCACAGATCACTGAAGGTGGTAGCACAGGTAGATAAGGGAGTAAGAAAGGCCTATGGCACGCTTGCCTTCATTGGAAGGGGCACTGAGTAAAAGGATAGACAAGCTACACTGTTGCTTTACACAGCTTCAGTTAGGCCGCACTTGGAATACGGTGTACAGTTCTGGTCACCACACTACCAGAAGGATGTGGATACTTTGGTGAGGGTACAGAAAAGGTTTACCAGGATGTTGCCTGGTCTGGGGGATTTTAGCTCAGGAGAAAGGTTGGATACACTGAGTTTGTTTTCACTGGAACGCAGGAGGTTGTGGGGCGACCTGACAGAAGTTTATAAGATTGTGAAAGGCATGGATAGAGTGGAAAGTATGAGGCGTTTTCCCCAGGGTGGAGGGTTCAATTACTAGGGGACACAGGTTCAAGGTGTGTGTGTGGGGTGGGGCGGGGGGAGGATGCTGTTTCAAAGAGATGTGTGAGGCAGGTTTTTCACACACAGAGGGCAGTGAGTGCCTGGAACCTACTGCCTGAGGAGGTGGTGGAAGCAGACACACAATAGCAGCATTCACGATGCACCTGGACAGATAGAATCCCTACAGTTTGGAAACAGGCCTTTCAGCCCATCATGTCCACACTGACCCTCCAAAGAGTATCCCATCCAGACCCACCAGCTCTACCCCTGCATACCCATGGTGAACCAACCTAACCTGCCCATCCCTGAACACTATGGGATAATTTAACACGGCCAACTCACCCTAACCTGCACATCCCTAACACTATGGGGTAATTTAAGACGGGTAACTATTGGCCAACTGGCCAAATATCTATTGTTGGAAAAGAATTGGAATCAATTATGACATAAGTAATAGCAGGACATTCGGAAAATCATAATCTAATCATGCAGAGTCAGCAGGACTTCATGAAAGGGAAATTGTATCTGACTAATTTATTAGAATATTTGAGGAAGTTTCAACCAGAGTGGATAGAGTGAACCAGTAGATGTGTTACCATGGATAAGTCATATGATAAGAGCCCATGGTGTGGAGGCAGTATAGTGGCATGGATAAGGAATTGGCAAATTGCCAGGAAACAGCAAGTGGGATGTCGGGTTCCTTTTCAGGTTGGTGAGCTGTGACCAGTGCGGTTCCATGGGATCAGTGTTGGGACTTCAACTGTTTACAGTATATGTTAAAGACTTGGAGGAGGAAGTGAATGTACTGTAGCCAAATTTGGTCGTGGGTTTGGAAGGTGTTGTCTAAGGATCTTTAGTGATTTTCTGCAGTGCATCTTGTAGATGGTACACACTGCTGCTACTGAGCATCAGTGGTGGGGGGAGTGGGTGTTTGTCGATATGATGCCAGTCAAGCGGGTTGCTTTGTCCTGGATGGTGTCAAGCTTCTTGTGTTGTTGGGGCTGCACCCATCCAGGCAAGTGGGGAGTATTCCATCACACTCCTGACTTGTCCCTTGTAGATGGTGGACAGGCTTTGGGGAGTCAGGAGGTGAGTTACTCACTGCAGTATTCCCAGCCTCTGACCTGCTCTTGTAGCAATTGTGTTTATGTGGTGAGTCCAACTGAGTGTCTGGTCACTGGTAACCCCCAGGATGTTGACAGTGATGGTAATACCGTTGAATGTCAAAGGCGGTGTTTAGAATGTCTCTGATTGGCGATGGTCATTGTCTGGCAGGGTTAAGGAGAATCCCAAAGCCTTTTGTTTGTATATAAGGAGCAAGAGAGTAACTAGGGAAAGGATTGGCCCACTCAAGGACAAAGGAAGAAAGTTATATGTGGAATCAGAGAAAATGGGTGAGATTCTTAATGAGTCCTTTATATCGGTATTCACTGAGGAGAGGGACATGACTGATGCTGAGGTCAGAGATAGATGTTTGATTACTCTAGGGCAAATCGGCATAAGGGAGGAGGAAGTGTTGGGTATTCTAAAAGGCATTAAGGTGGACAAGTCCCCAGCTCCGGATGGGATCTATCCCAGGTTACTGAGGGAAGCGAGACAGGAAATACATGGGGCCTTTACAGAAATCTTTGCAGCATCCTTGAACATGGGGGAGGTCCCAGGGGACTGGAGAATTGCTAATGTTGTCCCTTGTTTAAGCAGGGTAGCAGGGATAATCCAGGTAATTACAGACCAGTGAGCCTGACATCAGTGGTAGGGAAGCTGCTGGAGAAAATACTGAGGGATAGAATCTATTCCCATTTGGGAGAAAATGGGCTTCTCAGTGATAGACAACATGGTTATGTGCAGGGAAGGTGATGTCTTACCAACTTAATAGAATTCTTCAAGGAAGTGACAGAGTTGATTGATGAGGGAGGGGCTATAGATGTCATATACATGGACTTCAGTAAGGTGTTTAATAAGGTTCCCCATGGTAGGTTGATGTAGAAGGTGAAGTCATGTGGGGTCCAGGGTATTCTAGCGAGATGGATAGAGAACTGGCTGGACAGCAGGAGACAGAGAGTAGGAGTGGAAGGGACCTTCTCCAAATGGGGACCTGTGACCAGCGATGTCCCACAGGGATCCGTGCTGGGACCCCTATTGTTTGTGATAGACATAAATGATTTGGATGAGGCGATAAGTGGTCTGATTAGCAAGTTTGCAAATGACACTAAGGTTGGTGGAGTAGCAGATTGGGAAGGGGACTGTCAGAGACTACAGCAGAATACAGATAGATTGCAGAGCTGGACAGAGAAACAGCAGCTGGGGTTCAATCTGGCCAAATGCGAGGTGATGTGTTTTGGAAGATCCAATTCAAGAGCAAACTATACAGTAAATGGAAATGTCCTGAGGAAAATTGATGTACAGAGAGATCTGGGTGTTCGGGTCCATTGTTCCCTGAAGGTGGCAATGCAGGTCAGTAGAGTGATCAAGAAGGCATACGGCATGCTTTCCTTCATCAGACGGGGTATTGAGAACAAGAGCTGGCAGGTCATGTTACAATTGCATAAGACTTTGGTTTGGCCACATTTGGAATACTGCGTACAGTTCTGGTAGTCCCATTAATAAAAGGATGTTGGTGCTTTGGAGAGGGTGCAGAGGAGGTTCACCAGGATGTTGCCTGGTATGGAGGGCACCAGCTATGAGGAGAGGTTGAGTAGATTAGGATTATTTTCATTAGAAAGACGGAGGTTGAGGGGGGACCTGATTGAGGCCTACAAAATCATGAGAGGTACAGACAGGGTGGATAGTAAGAAGCTTTTTCCCAGAATAGGGGATATAATTACTACGTGTCATGAGTCCAAGGTGAGAGGAGAAAAGTTTAGGGGAGATATATGTGGAAAGTTCTTTATGCAGAGGATGGTGGGGGCCTGGAATGCATTGTCAGTGGAGGTGGTAGGGGTGGGAATAATAGTGTCATTTAAGATGTATCTAGACAGATACATAAATGGGCAGGGAGCAGAAGGATACAGATCCTTAGAAAATAGGTGACAGGTTTAGATAGAGGATCTGGATCGGCACAGGCTTGGAGGGCCGAAGGGCCTGTTCCTGTAATTTTCTTTGATCTTGGTTCTTTGCATCCTGATTTGCTTGATGTTTTGTGGATGTTGTTCCCAATGATGGTGATCCTGATGAAATATCTCTTTCCTGCAGACCTGCAGTGACATGGTTATCCTGGAGAGAGATTGAGGTTGTTTCTGTTGTTATCTTTGTTTGATAACTGGACAGTTTTGACACAATGAGATGTATATACCCTGAACCCTCCCCCACTTTTTTTAAACAATAATGAAACATGATTATATGAATCCCAAGTGGCAAGTGAGGTTGGGTTCAGAGGCCTGTTATGCTCCAACCTCTGTTTCTCATGGTAGGGGTTAGGAGTGTTTAAACGCCCTGACCATGATGTGGTTAGGAAGAAGAACCTGAGATACAGTGGTCATGAAGACCAGTGTTTCAGAGACGAGTGATTATGCAGAGGACTGCAAGAGATCAATCATTTTAAATAAAAGTGAAAATGGAGCTGACCTGTCAGACAGAGACCACTTTAAACGTAGGTAATAGAAATGAGGGTGAAAGCAAAGGGGAGGTAGGAATCTGATTTGGAGACTATATCCATTGTGGAGAAAATAGCTTGGTTAAATCCTATCCAGAAATAGATTTGGAAGAGGTGTAAGATGCATGTGAGTTTTGATATATCAGAAACAGTTACACCTTGTCTTGTCTGGCTGTCAGGAGCTGTTTCATCACTTGGATCACTGAATCAGCGCCTCAGGCGACTGACTGTGTGGAGTTTGCACATTCTCCCCGTGTCTGCGTGGGTTTCCTCCGGGTGCTCCGGTTTCCTCCCACAGTCCAAAGATGTGCAGGTCAGGTGAATTGGCCATGCTAAATTGCCCGTAGTGTTAGGTTAGGGATATGGGTGGGTTGCGCTTCGGCGGGTCGGTGTGGATTTGTTGGGCCGAAAGGCCTGTTTCCACACTGTAATGTAATCTAATCTAATTTGTCAAACAGGCACCAAACAGAGGGTCTGAATCCTTTCTCTCTGGGGTGTCTGTATTAAATCCTCCCTGTACTCCTGTTGGTGTGTTGTCAGTCCCCCCTATTGGAGAAATGTGGAATTGCAGCCTGGCTGTTTGAGTTAGTTGTTTCGTCCATCATTCTCTCGGTTCCCATGTTTGTGCTGTGCCATGCCCCCTGTTGGAGATATTGGGAATTACCATCTGGGAGTCTGAGCTACACTGTCATCATAATTCTCTCAGTTTCCCTGTTGGGTTACTATTCTGTGTCCTTTGATCCTACTCCACAGCTACCTGATAAAGACACGGTGCTTTGAAAGCTAGTGCTTCCAAATAAGGTAAAAACAATGACTGCAGATGCTGGAAACTAGATTCTGGATTAGTGGTGCTGGAAGAGCACAGCAATTCAGGCAGCATCTGCTCCTCGGATACTGCCTGAACTGCTGTGCTCTTCCAGCACCACTAATTCAGTGCTTCCAAATAAACCTGTTGGACTATAACCTGTTTAATTTTGCCCCCTCTATTGGGTATATCAGGAACTGCTGTCTGGCAGTCTGAGTGAGTATGCTCAGTCAATACTAATCTTTTTGCATTGTCTCATATCCATGGTGTGGGGATGTCATTAGGGATCTGCGTTATAGCGAGTCGGGAATGTTCAGTTTGCCTGTCTGTCAGGGAGTTCTTGGGAATCTATGAAATGTTCATGTTGTCACTGAGTAGCGAGTGATTTACAATCTGTCAGACAAGTCTCCTCATGGGCCACTTAAAGTAGTCCGGATTCCCTTGGATGTGGAAGCTGCGGTTGGTGACACTGACAGAAGTGTATCATTTCCATCAGTGGGGTCACTGTGAGGATGTGTCATGGGGTGTCTTCTCTTCTCGAGTCACTGCCCTGAGTGGGGTTTTGTGGTGAATCTTATCCTTCTGAGTCTTCGTGTGATTTTGAGAGGGTCTTGAGGATCTGCCATTGGATTGATCAGGTTCGATTACCCTGATCAATCAGACCCAACCAGGTGTTGGTACATTGATAGCAGGGTGGCCTTTGGGTGTCCATTATGGTAGGTGCTGGGTGCATGTAGCCACCTCCAAATAAGGGTGCCAGGCCGCTCTGTGTCTAGCAAATGACTTGCTGCTCCTGATTGTCCTGAGGGTGATATTCCATTGTCCTGTTCAAGTCCAACTCCAGGTGGGTGTTGCAGGGTCTGCAGCTTTTGGATTTATTTGCAAACTGTCTGTGAGCAGCTGCAGCCTGTCTGCATACTGCGGCAGGTGGATTGACACTTTAGTCAAGGCTGGGGTTTATTTCCCAGCATGCTTTAATCATTGTCCATCTTTTGTTATTCCACGATAAGTGTATTATTGTCCATCATAAGTTCATTACTTCTGGAGGCCAATTCAGCCACAAAGGACAGGAAAGTGGACACGAGGAATGTCAGACCAGCCTCGAGGGGCCGAATGGCCTACTCCTGTTTCTTATGGTCTTATCGATTCTGTAATTCCCAACTGTCTCACTCTACCCCATAAGTGGCCAATCCATGCCTGGAAACTATTTGGCGATTTGTGATTGAAAATTTTTCAAATGCTGACTGTTGTGTAAAATTCTTTTCTTGAGCAGACATTCAGGAGAAGCTTGACCATTTGGTGCGGCTCTGGACTGAGTTACAGTTTCACTCTCAGGAGCAGGAGTCCAGGCTTCAGGCCAAACTTTGCCAGGCCCAGCAGTTTGAGATAGCTCTGACTGATCTCACTGTTGTCTTGAAGACCACTGAGCAGAGGCTGCAAGATCTGAGTACACCATCATCCAATCCAGTGACTCTCCAACATCGTCTTGGCTGCCTCCAGGTGAGTGAGGATATCACTGAGGGTGACCTTTATTACCTTCCTGCTCCTGACCTGCTGTCGGGGTTTAACTGGACTGGCTCTGGAGGCAGTTCACAGATAGTGAGAGGCAGGGGTTTGGCAACCCAGGGTTCAGTTCAGTTCAGGTGAAATCTGAAACAGAAATGAAGGCAGCAAGTTAGTGAATGAGTCTGGAAAAGGAGAGGAAATAAATTAGGCAACAGACTACGTGTTTGCTGGGGCATGGGTTTCTGACTTCACAGTCCAGAGTTCATCAAATAAAGCAACCAAACTGAGGGCACTTCTCATCAATATTGCCCTGATGCTAGGAATGTGGCTGAGAGAGGGAGCTCAGTGTTCTTGCTTTCAGGGTTTTCAGATGGAATGGGTGGGGTGGAATAACAGAGGAGGGAGTTTGGAGGAGACGAAGGCAGCTGTGAGGAGGGATGATGTGCTGAAATGGTCAACAAATGAGGCCACAGTCAAAAGGTGTGGTGCTGGAAAAGCATATCCGGTCAGGCAGCATCCGAGGAGCAGGAGAGTTGACGTTTCGAGGTACCTGGACTACACCTCCTCCCACCCTGCCTCCTGTCAAATCATTATCCCTTACTCCCAATTCCTCTGCCTCTGCCACATCTGCTCTCAGGAGGACCAATTCCACTCCAGACCATCCCAGATGGCCTCCTATTCCAAGGGCCATAATTTCCCCTCCCACGTGGTTGATGTCCCCTCCAGCACATCTCCTCCACTTCCTGCACCTCTGCCCTTGAACCCCACAACAAGGACAGAACTCCCCCAGTCCTCACCTTCCACTCTACCAACCTCCACATACATCGCATCATCCTCTGCCATTTCAGCCACCTACAAACGGACCCCACCACCAGAGATATATTTCACTCCCCACCCTTATCTGTGTTCCGCAGAGACCATTCCCACTGCGACTCCCTTGTTAGGCCCGTGTCACCCACCAGCCCTCACACCCCCTCCCCTGCCACCGCAGGAATTGCAAAACCTGTGCCCATACTTCCCCCTTACTTCCATCCAAGGCCCCAAAGGACCCTTCCAAATCCATCAGAAATTTACCTGTACTTCTACAAATGTCATTTACTATATCCGTTATTCTCAATGTGATCTCCTCTACATTGGGGAGACAGGACGCCAACTTGCGGAAAGTTTCAGAGAGCATCTCTGAGACACCCACACCAACCAACCCCACCGCCCCATGGCCGAACACTTCAGCTCCCCCTCCCACTCCGCCAAGGACATGCAGGTCCTGGGCCTCCTCTGTTGCCAAATCCTAGCCTGGAGAAAGAACACATTACCTTCTGCCTTGGGACCCTCCAACCACATAGGATCAATGTGGATTTTGCCAGTTTCCACATCTCCTCTCCTCCCACCTTGTCCTATTCCCAACCCTCCAACTTGGCACCACCCTCTTGAACTGTCCCATCTATCCATCTTCCTTCCTACCTATCTGCTCCACCCTCCTCTTGACCTATCACCATCACCCCAACCTTCATCTACCTTTCATATGCCTAGCTACCTTCCCCAGCCCCAACCCCTCCCATTTATTGCTCAGCTCCCTCCGCCCCCCCCTCCCCCCCCGTGGCCCCACATTCCTGATGAAGGGCTTATGCTCGAAATGTCAACTGTCCTGCTCCTCGGATGCTGCCTGATCTGCCGTGCTTTTCCAGCACCACTCTAATCTAGCCTCTGATCTCCAGCATCTGCAGACCTCACTTTCTCCTATCAAATGAGGCCGTGCAGACAATGAGCTGAGGAACAAGAAAAGGGGCAGTTACATAGCTGGGGAGTGGGCTGTACTGTAGATCTTCAAGGCTTCTTCTCAAACCATGACCGTGTCCATCTCGAAGGAAAAGGGCAGCAGATACATGGAAACATCACACTAATAGAAGTCAGAGAATTGGGATAAGGGGAGCATTTTCAAAATGGCAACCTGTAACTAGTGGAGTGCCCCAGGGGTCAGTGCTCAGCCCACAGTTATATCCTGTACAAGGCAGTCCATCCTGTTTGCAGGATAATGGAAGACAGGAAATGTTGGATCATTAAATTGCATCCTTGTATGGGATTGCTTTCACAGGTATATGGACAAGAATAGAATAATGGAGATGGGTTTCAGGTTGGTTCCACAGGTCAACGCAACATCGAGCCCTGAAGGGTCTGTACTGCACTGTAATGTTCTATGTTCTATTACGAGCATTTGTAAGGTAGATGTTCATAGATCGGGGACCTTTTGGGTATATTAACAATGTGTGAGGAAAGTAATCACCAGGTTTACAGATGAGATAGAAATGGGTGGGGAGGCAATGGGTGAAGGTGACATAAGGAGTTATCCGAGGGATTTAGAAAGCTTAGGCGAATGGGCACAAATTTGACAAATGGAATATAGTGTAGGAAAAGGTAAGGTTATGGACTTTGGTGGGAAGAACAGAGGAGCTGAATCTTATTTAAATGGAGAAAGACTGCAGAAAGCTGCAGCACAGAGGGATTTGGGAGTCTCGTGTGTGAATCACAATTATTGATTTTAATTTCAAAGGAAATGGAGTATAAAAGTGAGGAAGTTTTGCTAAAACTATACAGGCAGTAGTCAGACCACAGCTGGGATACTCTGAACAGGGTTAGGCCCTTGTCTAAGGGAAGATATTCCGACATTGGAGGCAGTCCAGAGAAGGTTCACAGGAATGGAGGAACTGTCTTATGAGGAGAGGTTGGATAGGCTGGAACTGTACTCACTGGACTCTAGAAGAATGTTCCAACCTTATTGGAACATCCAAGATTCTTAAGTGATTTGACAGAGTTGATATGGAGAGGTTGTTTTTCTTTGTGTGGGAGAGTGTAGGACCGGGAGTATCATCTCAGAATAAGAAGTCACCCATTTAAGGCAGAGATGGGGAGGAATTTTTTCTCTCAAAATGGAATGAATCTGAAGATTTTTATCACAGAGGGCTGTTGAGGCAGGGCAGCATGGTGGCTCAGTGGTTAGCACTACTGCCTCACAGCACCAGGGTCCCAGATTCGATTCCAGCCTCAGGCAACTGTCTGTGTGGAGTTTGCACATTCTCTCCGTGTCTGCGTGGGTTTCCTCCGGGTCATCCAGTTTCCTCCCACAGTCACAAAGATGTGCAGGTTAGGGTGGATCGGCCATGTTAAGTTGCCCGTTGTGTTAGGTGCATTAGTCAGAGGGAAATGGGTCTGGGTGGGTTACTCTTCGGAGGGTTGGTGTGGAGTTGTTGGGCCAAAGGGCCTGTTTCCACACTGTAGGGCATCTAATCTAATCTAATTAGTTATATTCAAGGCTGAGACAGAGAGAGTGTTACTCAGGAAAGTAATTGGGGGTTACGGGGAAAAGGTAGGAAAGTAGAGATGAGAACAGCCATGGTCTCATTGAATCTTAAAGCAGACTTGATGGGCTGAATGGCCTACTTCTGTCCTACATTTTATGGTTGAATGGCAGGACTTGAAGCACCTCAGCCAGTGTGGTCCTTGGAAAAGAGGTTTGGGATGGTACCGCTCCATACCAGACCATTATGGAGTGGTGGATAGACCCCTACAATACTTAATATTCCTGAGGACGTGCACTGGATAGAGTGACAGGTTAATCACCTTCCACTCAGCAGATGTGGAGCTGATCATTTCACTCTAGGGATTTGCCTCACAGCGCGAGAGACCCAGGTTCAATTCCCGCCTCAGGTGACTGACTGTGTGGAGTTTGCACGTTCTCCCCGTGTCTGCGTGGGTTTCCTCCGGGTGCTCCGGTTTCCTCCCACAGTCCAAAAATGTGCAGGTCAGGTGAATTGGCCATGCTAAATTGCCCATAGTGTTAGGTGAATAGGGTAAATGTAGGGGAATGGGTCTGGGTGGGTTGGGCTTATTGGGCTGAAGGGCCTGTTTCCACACTGCAAGTAATCTAATCTAATCTAAAGCAGATACCCTAGCCCCTTTCCAGACAGCTCCAGATGATCTCTCTGTTGCAGATTCATATGACCAACTTTCATTTCTAAACCTCAACTTTACCTCAAACTGCATCTTTATATTGAATGAGAAAGAATTTTTAATCTCCTGTAAGAAACAATTGCCTCTTTCTCTTGTATGAATGCTTTATCCAGAGAGTTTCCACAAATGCCGTATGTTTGTTTATTTCTTTTGAACTCGAGCACAGCAGGTTAGAGTGGTGAAGGAGGTATATGAGACACTTGTCTTTATTAACTGAAGGATGGAGTTTCAGAGCAGGGAGGAACTGAATAAAACATTGGTTAGGCAACAGCCAATGTGTGCAGTTCTGAATCCACATTCTAGGATGGAGGTGATCACATCCAGTGGAGAGTGTGCAGAGGAGATTTATCAGGATGTTGCCTGGGCTGGAGAGTTTCAGTTAGGAAGAGAGATTGGACAGACTGGGAATGTTTTCCCCAGGGCAGGATTGACTGGCACAAGGGGCCATAGTTTTAAGATATTAGGAGAATGGTACAGAGGAGACATCAGAGGAAGGTTCATTACGCAGAGAGTTGTGAATGCATGGAATACATTGTTAGCGGTGGTGGTGGAAGTAGAGTCAATGGGGACAGTTAAGCGACTGCTGGACGTGCAGATGGAAAGCAGTGAGTTGAGGGGTGCATAGGTGAAGTTATTTTACTTTACATTAGGATTAATCCTTGGCACAATACCGTGCTGTACTTTTCAATGTTCAATGGGAGCAAAGGAGACTGAGAGGGGACATGTTTGAGATGCAGAAAATTGGACAGGACAGACAGGAAGGAACTTTTCCCCTTAACGCAGGGATCAATGACCAGGGAGCTGGGGTTTAAGGTAAGGGGCATGAAGTTTAGAGGGGGATGTGAGGATAAATCATTTCACCCAGAGGGAGGTGGGGAACCTGGACCTCACAGCCTGAGAGGGTGGGAGGGACAGGAACCCTCATCACATTGAAGAGGGATTGAGATGTAATAAGGTGATGGGCCAAGTGCTGAGAAATGGGGCTAGAATCATTAGGTGGTTGTTTATGACTGGTGTAGTCAGACCGAGCTGAAGGGCCTTTCTCTGTGCTGTACATCTGTAATGGAATTCAATGTAGCTAAATGTGAGGTGATTCACTTTGGGAAGAATAACAAAAAGATGGGGTACTGGGCTAATGGTCGGATACTTGGTAGATATGCCGACTAGAGGGGAGGCCATATTGGATTTGGTGCTCAGCAACGAACCATGCCAAGTGTCAGATCTCCCAGTGGGAGAACATTTCTGTGATAGTGATCCCAACATTCTGACCTTTATTATAGTCATGGAGAGGGATAGGAGCAGACTGTATGTGAAAATATTTAATTGGGGTAGAGGCAATTACAATGCTATTAGGCAGGAACTGGTGTGCCTAAATTAGGAACAGATATTCTCAGGGAAGTACATGACAGAAATGTGGAGGTTCGATTTTGCCTGTCCTCGGATGCTGCCTGAATTGCTGTGCTCTTCCAGCACCACTGATCCGAAATGTGGAGGTTGTTTAGGGAGCACTTGCTGATAGTGCTGGATAGATTTGTCTCACTGAGGCAAGGAAGGGATGGTAAGGTGAAGGAACCTTGGGTGACGAGGGATGTGGAACATCTAGTCAAGAGGAAGAAGGAAGCGTACACAAGGTGAAGGAAGCAAGGATCAGGCAGGGATCTAGAGGGTTACAAGCTAGGCAGGGAGGAACTGAAGAATGGACTTAGGAGAGCTAGAAGAGGGCATGAAAAAACTTTTTAGTGGATAGGATTAAGGAAAACCCCAAGGCATTCTACACTTATGTGAGGAACAAGAGGATGGCCAGAGTGAGGGTTGGGCCGATCAGGGATAGTGGAGGGAACTTGTGCCTGGAGTCGGAGGAGGTAGGGGAGGTCCTTAATAAATACTTTGCTTCAGTATTCACTACTGAGAGGGACCTTGTTGTTTCTGAAGACAGTGCGAAACAGACTGACATCCACAAACAGCTTGATGTTAAGGAGGAGGATGTGATGAAAATTTTGAAAGACACAAGGATAGATAAGTCATACAGGATATACCCAAGGTTACTACAGGAAGTGAGGGAAGAGATTGCTGCGCCTTTGGCAATGATCTTTGTGTCCTCACTGTCCACTGGAGTAGTACCAGATAATTGGAGGGTGGCAAATGTTATTCCCTTGTTCAAGAAAAGGAATAGGGATAATCCTGGGAATTACAGACCAGTCTTACATCTGTGGTGGGCAAAGTATTGGAGAGGATTCTGAGAGACAAGATTTATGATTATTTGGAAAACCATAGTTTTATTAGAGATAGGAGAAAGTGAGGACTGCAGATGCTGGAGATCAGAGCTGAAAAATGTGTTGCTGGAAAAGCGCAGCAGGTCAGGCAGCATCCAAGCATTCCAGCAACACATTTTTCAGCTTTGATTAGAGAGTCAGCATGGCTTAGTGAGGGGCAGGTCATGCCTCACAAACCTTATTGAATTCTTTGAGGATGTGACAAAACACAATGATGAAGGTAGAGCAATGGATGTGGTGTACATGGATTTTAGAAAGGTGTTTGATAAGGTTGTCTATGGTAGGCTCATTTAGAAAGGGAGGATGCATGGGATACAGGGAAATTTGCCTGTCTGGATACAGAATTGGCTGGCCTATAGAAGACAGAGGGTGGTAGTAGATGGAAAGTATTCAGCCTGGAGCTCGGTGACCAGTGGTGTTCTGCAGGGATCTCTTCTGGGACCTCTGCTCTTTGTGATGTTTATAAATGACTTGGATGAGGAAGTGGAAGGGTGGGTTAGTAAGTTTGCCGATGACACGGAGTTTAGTGGAGTGATGGATAGTGTGGAGGGATGTTGTAGGTTGCAACAGGACATTGACAGGATGCAGACTTGGACTAAGAAGTGACAGATGGAGTTCAACCTGGAAAAGTATGAAGTGATTCACTTTGGAAGGTGAAATTTGAATGCAGAATACAGGGTTAGAGGCAGGATTCTTGGCAGTGTGGAGGAACAGAGGGATCTTGGGGTCCATGTCCATAGATCCCTCAAAGTTGCCATCCAGGTTGATAGGGTTGTGTTGGCTTTCATTAACAGAGGGATTGGGTTTAAGAGCTGCGAGGTTATGCTGCAGCTCTGCGAGGTTATGCCGCAGCTCTGCGAGGTTATGCCGCAGCTCTGCGAGGTTATGCCGCAGCTCTGCGAGGTTATGCCGCAGCTCTGCGAGGTTATGCCGCAGCTCTGCGAGGTTATGCCGCAGCTCTGCGAGGTTATGCTGCAGCTCTGCGAGGTTATGCTGCAGCTCTGCGAGGTTATGCTGCAGCTCTGCGAGGTTAGCCCACACTTGGAATATTGTGTTCAGTTCAGGTCGCCTCATTATTGGAAGGATGTGGAAGCTTTAGAGAGTGTGCAGAGGAGATTTCCCAGGAAGCTGCCTGGACTGGAGGATGTGTCTTATGGAGAAAGGTTGAGCGAGGTAGGGCTTTTCTCATTGGAGCAAAGAAGGAATGAGAGATGACTTGATAGAGGTGTATAGGATGATGAGAGGAGTAGATAGAGTGGATAGCCAGAGACTTCTTCCCAGGGCAGAAATGGCTATCACGGGGAGGGATAATTCTAAGGTGATTGGAGGGAGATTTAGGGGCAATGTCAGAGGTCGGTTCTTTACACAGAGAGTGGTGGGTGTGTGGAATGCACTGCCAGCAGTGGGAGTAGAGTCGGAGACATTAGGGACATTTGGATAGGCACATGGATGATAAGGGGATGTAGGTTCGTCTGATTTTAGAGTAGGACAAAAGGTCGGCACAACATTGAGGGTTGAGGGGTCTGTACTGTGCTGGACTGTGCTGGACTGTGCTGGACTATTCCATGTTCTGACATGGTTTATGAATGGAATTGGTATCAGATCTGTTTCAAGTTAACACAGACCAGCATCAAGCTTCACAGTTAAAAGGATAATTGATTCAAAGTCCTTTCTGGATTTTCATTGGGAATAAAGAGATAACATTGTTCACAAGAAACTACAGACACTAAGGTTATAACAGGGCTTTTGCCCGAAACGTCGATTTCGAAGCTCCTTGGATGCTGCCTGAACTGCTGTGCTCTTCCAGCATCACTGATCCAGGATTAGCCATAAGAAAGTCCCAAGATGTTTCTGAGCTAAACCAGGGGCCTGTGTTTCAATTAGTTTTTTGCAGAAGTGAAGAAGTTAGCATTTGAATCCAGATCCATTAGCTGCGATGGATTTGGTAGTTGGATAGTTTTCTTGCTGATTTTCCAGCTCAGTGAGTGACAGCGAAGATTATTACTGCATTCTGCTTCTGTATTTATGGCCCTTCCAGCCTCCCAGTTACCTAACAACAGGCCAGTGAGATATCACTGGTGTGCTTCCACTGTCGGCCTGGAACAGTTTCCTGTAGATGCTCCAAGGTCTCCCTTTGTCTGAGCTGCTTGCCTTCAGAATCAGTCTTGGCTGGAAAGCAAAGGTGGCTACTGTTACTGGGTGACCTAAGCAGGAGCTAAGTCAAGTTCCACCTGAAATAGTCCTTCTAGAGGGACAGCTCCTTTCCCACCTGTCACTCTGGACTTTCCACCTGGTCTTTGCCCAGTCGATGTCCTTAAACAACTCATCAAGGAACTCTGAAAACCCTTGATGGGGTTTTAGCAATATTTTTACCGTAACCAACGACCTTCCCCATTGATTTCCTGAGAATGTTCTGGACGATGATGACACTGGCAGGGTAATCTGCCTGGAGAACGTCTCTGGAGTTGCTTTCGTGTTTAGTACCAATCTATTCTCCAGTTGTCTGTCTACCTCTCATTTCTGTTCCTCAGTTCTCTATAGTGTTTATATTCAACCTGATTCTATTATGAAACTGGCATCTGTTTTATGATCTTTCTTCTGATTTATCTGACCATCCATTTCTTTCATCTTCCAGGGAGTTTGTTCTTTGTTACCCCTCCCTTTGATTGTCAGAGAGATGCACTTCGACTCTGCCCCTAACCATCTCCTCTCCAAAGACAGATTTCCAATATCCCTTTCCATCACTAAACTGAACGTAACTGAATTATGGTCACTCTCTCCAAAGTGCTCACCTACAACTAAATCAAACACCTGGCCTGGTTCATTACCAAGCACGAGATCCAGTGTGGCCTCCCCTCTTGTCGGCCCTTCGACATACTGTGTCAGGAAACCCCCCCGTAGACATTGGACAGAAACTGATCCATCCGACACACTAGAGCTATAACATTTCCAATCAATGTTGGGGAAGATAAAGTCCCCCATAATGACCACCCTGTTCCTTTCACTCCTACCTAGGATAATGTTGCTAATCCTCTCTTCCACATCCTGGAACTCCGTGGAGGCCTATAAAAAACTCCAAGCAGTCTGACCTCTCCGCTCCTGTTTCTAACCTCAGCCCACACTACCTCAGTAGATGAGTCCTCATCAAAAGTTCTCTCAGCCACCATTATACTATCTTTGACTAACAAGGCCACGCCTTCCCCTCTTTTCCCGCCTTGCCTGTTTTTAATGAAACATCTATTGCTCACCCTGCTCTATCCATGTCTCCGAAATGGCCACAATATTGAAGTCCCAGGTACCTATCCATGCTGCAAGCTCACCTACCTTATTTCGGAGACTTCTGGCGTTGAAGTAGATGCACGTCAAACCAGCTTGTTGCCTGCCAGCACATTCCTGTGACCCTAAAATCCTGTCCCAGTCTTCCCTACTCTCATCCTCCTGTGCACTGTAGTTACACCTCCGGTTCCCACTCCCCTGCTGAGCTAGTTTAAACCCGCCCGAATAGCACCAGCAAATTTCCCACCCAGGATATTAGTACCCCTCTGGTTCAAGTGAAGACCGTCCTGTTTGTACAAGTCCCACCTTCCCCAGAATGAGCCCCAATTATCCAAGAAACTAAAACCCTCCCTCCTGCACCATCCCTGTAGCTGATATCTCTCCCTATTCCTTGCCTCGCTATCACGTGGCACAGGTAACAATCCAGAGATAACAACTCTGTTTATTCTAGCTAAACTGGAAGGGGACTAATATACTGCAGGGAGATTTGCTAGAGCTGCTCAGACGTTTGCAGCAGCAACAGTATGTGATGGATGGCAGTTTTCGGAAGGGCAGCTAGTGCAGGAGTCTGTTGTGGATATCCCCATTTCAAACAGGTATGCTGTTTTGGAAAATGTAGGGGGTGATGGATTCTCAGGAGAACGTATCTCGAACAGCCAAGTCTCTGGTATTGAGACTGGCTCTAATGCAACAAGGGACACGTTGGTTTTGTTTCTCAATTTCCCTCTGACTCTTGGGGGTCTATAATACAATCCCAATAAGGTGATCATCCCTTTCTTATTTCTCAGTTCCACCCAAATAACTTCCCTGGATGTATTTCCGGGAATATCCTCCCTCAGCACAGCTGTAATGTTATCCCTTATCAGAAATGCCACTCCCCCTCCTCTCTTGCCTCCCTTTCTATCCTTCCTGTAGCATTTGTATCCTGGAACATTAAGCTGCCAGTCCTGCCCATCCCTGAGCCATGTTTCTGTAATTGCTATGATATCCCAGTCCCATGTTCCTAACCATGTCCTGAGTTCATCTGCCTTCCCTGTTGGCCCCTTGCATTGAAATAAATGCAGTTTAATTTATTAGTCCTACCTTGTCCCTGCCTGCCCTGACTATTTTACTCATTCCTGTTCTCAGCTGTACCCGTCTCAGATCGATCTCTTTCCTCACTATCTCCCTGGGTGCCCCCCCCCACCTTACTAGTTTAAATCCTCCCGAGCAGCTCTAGCAAATTTCCCTGCCAGTATATTAGTCCCCTTCCAATTTAGGTGCAATCTGTCCTTCTTGTACAGGTCACTTCTTCCCCAAAAGAGATTCCAATGATCCAAAAATGAGAATCCTTCTCTCATACACCAGCTCCCCAGCCATGCATTCATCTGCTCTATCCTCCTATTCCTGCCCTCACTAGCTCTTGGCACTGGGAGTAATCCAGATATTACTACTCTCGAGGACCTCCTTTTTAAATTCCTGCCTAACTCTCTGTAATCTCCCTTCAGAATCTCAACCTTTTCCCTTCCTAAATCGTTGGTTCCAATGTGGACAATGACCTCCTGCTGGTCCCCCTCCCCCTTGAGAACATTCTGCACCTTCTCTGAGACATCCTTGATCCTGGCACCAGGGAAACAACACACCATTCTGCTTTTTCTCTGCTGGCCACAGAAACGTCTGTCTGTACCTCTGACCAGAGAGTCCGCTAACACAATTGATCTCTTGGAAGCCGACGTACCCCTCGTTGCATTAGAGTCAGTCTCAATACCAGAAACTTGGCTGTTCGTGCTACGTTCCCCTGAGAATCCATCACCCCCTACATTTTCCAAAACAGCATACCTGTTTGAAATGGGGATAGCCACAGAAGACTCCTGCACTAGCTGCCTACCTCTCTTACCCTTCCTGGAGTTAACCCATCTATGTGACTGTATCGGAGACTTTCCCCCCTTCCTATAACTGCCATCCATCACATACTGTTGCTGTTGCAAATTTCTTATTGCCACCAACTGTCTCTCCAACCAATCCATTCAATCTGATAGGATTCGCATCCAACAGTATTTATGACAGATATAATCTGCAGTAACCCTTAAACTCTGCTTTCACTCCACAGATGCTGTCAGACCTGCTGAGTTTTTCCAGCTATTTCTGTTTGTGTTTCTGATTTCCAGTATCCAAAAGTTCTTTCTTTTTTTTTTATCCTGGATAGATCCCTCCACAATTTGCAGGAATTAACTCATCTCCAGTTAACATTTTTATCCTACATTGCTCCTTTTCGTTCTCCAAATATAATACGGACCTGATGATACTATGATCACTGTTCCCAATACTCCATCCCAGTTGGCATTCTGCACTTAACCAATTTCGATCCTCATGACTAGCTTCAATAATGTCACCTTCCCCACTGGGTGAAAATGCTTCATTCCTCAATGGCCTGCTTCAGAAGTTCCTCCCTTTTCTGACCTTAACATAATTATAGGCCATTCATGACTTGGGTCATTCCAATCTTCTACTGTCATAAATCTCATAAATCCCGACCAATTCCAAGCAAATCTGTCCTTCTATACATTTTCCACCGGATCATGGCCTATTGAATACAGCTGGTCCAGCCTTGGTACCTTGTTTCTTAGCTCTGACCAATTAGAAACCTTAAGCACATTGTCTCACTTCATTGAATTACTGCCTTTAATCAATTGTAGCTCTGTGCCCTTAGCTGCTGTTGTTGTTGGGTTTCTATGGTTTTGGTTTCTGTATTCCAGGAGGTCTGTGAGGAGATTGAAACTCTGCAGAATGATGTGAAGTCATTGAGGAGCCTTGGAGAGGGACTGATAGACTCCATCAGAAGTGAAGACACGTGTGAGGTAGTGAAGCATCAAGATGAGGTGAGCAAGTGAATTGACTAATGAGGAGGAAACATTGGAAGCAGTTCAGGGGAGGTTTATCAGACTAATCCCTGGAATGAGCGGTTATCTTATGAGGAAAGTTTGAACAGACTGGGCTTGTATCTGCTGAAGGTTAGAAGATTAAGAGGCAACTTAATTAGACAACCCTGGGGGGGGGGTCTTACTCGAGTAGATGGGGAGGGGATGCTTCCTCCTGTGGGAGAATCTAAAACTAAGGGTCATTGTTTAAATCTCAGGGTTCACCCGTTTAAAACAGTATCTGAATCATCTCTTCCTCAAAGATCACCCATTGTTCATTAAAATTCGACTTGCCATCTCTGGTTCCATTTTATTCTGGCAAGATGCCCCCCTTTCACATTCCACTTAACCCTCTTCTAATTTAATAGCTCAGTTTGTTTCCTGTTAATCTCTGTTACTAATCACAACTTTGTACAGTGATCAGTCTTACCCCATTTCTCCCCCTCAAACCCGTGTCTCCTTGACCCACCTCACTCCCCAACACCAGCTCCAGCAAAGCCTCCATTCCAGATGGACTGATCAAGGATGTTCTCCTGAAATTACCATCAGAAATTACTGCCCCTTTTTATCTAATGCTATCCCAATTGATATTCAAGATCACAAGAACTAGGAACAGGAGTAGGTCATTCAGCCCCTCGAGCCTGCTCTGCCATTTAATGGAATCGTGGCTGATCGGACATTCCTTCCACCCCTTTTCCCTGTAACCCTTGATTGTCTGAATGATCTGTCTGACTCAGCCTTAAATATACACAGGGTCTTTGCCCCCAATGTTCTTTGTGGCAAGGGGTTTTAAAGACTCTCGACCCTCTGAGCCCCTTGTGGCTGTCTGAGACTTCCCTTGTCCCTGTCTGAGCCCCTTGTGGCTGTCTGAGACTTCCCTTGTCCAGTCTGAGCCCCTAGTGGCTGTCTGAGACTTCCCTTGTCCCTGTCTGAGCCTCTTGTGGCTGTCTGAGACTTCCCTTGTCCCTGTCTGAGACCCTTGTGTCTGTCTGAGACTTCCCTTGTCCCTGTCTGAGCCCCTAGTGGCT
This sequence comes from Chiloscyllium plagiosum, assembly GCF_037043375.1. NCBI lineage: Eukaryota > Metazoa > Chordata > Chondrichthyes > Orectolobiformes > Hemiscylliidae > Chiloscyllium > Chiloscyllium plagiosum. The sequence goes on along the minus strand of NW_028270150.1, from coordinate 756,906 downwards.
GTCTGAGACTTCCCTTGTCCCTGTCTGAGCCCCTTGTGGCTGTCTGAGACTTCCCTTGTCCCTGTCTGAGCCCCTTGTGTCTGTCTGAGACTTCCCTTGTCCCTGTCTGAGCCCCTTGTGGCTGTCTGAGACTTCCCTTGTCCCTGTCTGAGCCCCTTGTGTCTGTCTGAGACTTCCCTTGTCCCTGTCTGAGCCCCTTGTGGCTGTCTGAGACTTCCCTTGTCCCTGTCTGAGCCCCTTGTGGCTGTCTGAGACTTCCCTTGTCCCTGTCTGAGCCCCTTGTGGCTGTCTGAGACTTCCCTTGTCCCTGTCTGAGCCCCTTGTGGCTGTCTGAGACTTCCCTTGTCCCTGTCTGAGCCCCTTGTGGCTGTCTGAGACTTCCCTTGTCCCTGTCTGAGCCTCTTGTGGCTGTCTGAGACTTCCCTTGTCCCTGTCTGAGCCCCTAGTGGCTGTCTGAGACGTCCCTTGTCCCTGTCTGAGCCCCTAGTGGCTGTCTGAGACGTCCCTTGTCCCTGTCTGAGCCCCTAGTGGCTGTCTGAGACTTCCCTTGCCCCTGTCTGAGCCCCTAGTGGCTGTCTGAGACTTCCCTTGTCTCTGTCTGAGCCCCTTGTGGGTTTCTGAGACTTCCCTTGTCCAGTCTGAGCCCCTTGTGGCTGTCTGAGACTTCCCTTGTCCCTGTCTGAGCACCTTGTGGCTGTCTGAGACTTCCCTTGTCCCTGTCTGAGTCCCTTGTGGCTGTCTCAGACGTCCCTTGTCCCTGTTTGAGTCATTTGTGGCTGTCTGAGACGTCCCTTGTCCCTGTCTGAGCCACTTGTGGCTGTCTGAGACTTCCCTTGTCCCTGTCTGAGCCCCTTGTGGCTGTCTGAGACTTCCCTTGCCCCTGTCTGAGCCCCTTGTGGCTGTCTGAGACTTCCCTTGTCCCTGTCTGAGCCCCTAGTGGCTGTCTGAGACGTCCCTTGTCCCTGTCTGAGCCCCTAGTGGCTGTCTGAGACTTCCCTTGCCCCTGTCTGAGCCCCTAGTGGCTGTCTGAGACTTCCCTTGTCTCTGTCTGAGCCCCTTGTGGGTTTCTGAGACTTCCCTTGTCCAGTCTGAGCCCCTTGTGGCTGTCTGAGACTTCCCTTGTCCCTGTCTGAGCACCTTGTGGCTGTCTGAGACTTCCCTTGTCCCTGTCTGAGTCCCTTGTGGCTGTCTCAGACGTCCCTTGTCCCTGTTTGAGTCATTTGTGGCTGTCTGAGACGTCCCTTGTCCCTGTCTGAGCCCCTAGTGGCTGTCTGAGACTTCCCTTGCCCCTGTCTGAGCCCCTTGTGTCTGTCTGAGACTTCCCTTGTCCCTGTCTGAGCCCCTTGTGGCTGTCTGAGACTTCCCTTGTCCCTGTCTGAGCCCCTAGTGGCTGTCTGACACTTCCCTTGTCCCTGTCTGAGCCCCTTGTGGCTGTCTGAGACTTCCCTGTGGAATTGGTCCTTTGTAGCAGTCTCGTGATTTGAAATTTGTAGAACACCTTGATGCAGTGACCTGTACCTCAAGGACATCCCACCATTTCAACGTGACAATACTCAATACAGCATTACTGGGGCACATTGACAACCATCTTCATATTGACTGCAGAACTCAAGACCGAGCAGATTGCTCTGGGAAATGATATGGGGTTGAAGAGAAATCAGAGTTAACAGCTCTGAGGAAGAGTCACCGGACCCAAAACCCTGGCTCTGACTTCTCTTCACGGATGCTGCCAGATCTGCTGAGCTTTTCCAGCAGCTTCAGTTTTGTTTCTGATTTCCAGCATCTGCAGTGTTTTTGATCTTTATTTGATTATTCAGTAGTGGATGTGTCACAAGGGCTGCTGCCTGGGCTGCAGTGGTTCAGTGGGTCACGGTTTATCTGTTGCTGTGTGATAAAAACAATGACT